>NW_008795490.1:12675409-12708843 GCF_000699145.1 Aptenodytes forsteri
GTGTTTTTCCCCCTTATTTTCCCCCCCCCCCCCCCTGCTGAGGAGGGGAGTAATAGAGTGGTTTGGTGGGCACCTGGCATCCAGCCAAGGTCAACCCACCACATTCCTTCATAGTCAATCACAGTGAAATCCTGCCCTTAACAATGAACCCAGGTGCCTCAGTTTACTACAGTAACATAAGCTTTTTGTTGTTGTCATCTTAGCCAATGGTTGATTGTTCTAAAACCTGTTATTGTGCCAAATCTCCTAAGAAGGAGATTGTTTAAACAGAACCTGAAAAGTCTTAACATGCCAAAATGAGGATTAAAGAAATAAAAAACCAGAAAAAAACCTATAATTAAAATCATTCTTTGTTTAGTGATCTTCTTATTCTGGGCAGATCTAAAACTTTATTTGGCAGTGTAGACTGAAGCTGAGTGTTCTCACCTGCTGAAGCATCAGTTATGGTGGTAAGACCATCTGGATAGATATTCTGTTTAAGTGGAATCTACGCTACATCTTAATTAAGCCTCCGTCACTGTCACGTTGCTGCCATTAGATGGAAACCAATTCCCAGGAGCTGTCCCAGTTGAGAATGTGAGCTCCAGTTAAATGAACAAGCATTCTAGTTCAGTATGGCTGGAACATGAGCCTTGGTGAGTATTACTAGCTTCTATATCCTAACAGAAACAAGCAGCTAGTTCTTAATCGAGCAACTGTTTTAGATGCAGGAACTGAAGAAGCACTTTAAAGGGACCCTAGCTTCTTCCATTTATTAAAACCTACATTATGCCTTTGGTGATGACCTAAAATAGTCAGAAATGGAAGCGTTCTTCCTTGAACTAGCACTAGTCTTATCTATTCTATCACATTAGCCTTTCATGAAACAACAGAATAAGATTAGAGAACAAAATCCATTGTATTGTTCATATAAATTAATTGCATTCAGGAACACTGTGTACCACCAGAAATCAATGAACTGGTTTCATTAATGGTTAGGCTTAGACACAGCTTTCTGCCTTTTGTGATTTGTAGCAGCTTCACTAAAGAACAATTATACTTATCAAACAGAGCACACAGAGAGAAAGGATAGCATGAAACATGAAAAATCCCTGTTCTTTGAAACCAGGACTCATTCTTCAATTTTAGGGACTGATTCAGGTACATGAGGGCTGCAAGTGGGACGTAGGCAGAGGCAGGAGTCCAACATGTAGGCACACAGTCCCCACAATTCATGCTTCACCCCCTAAGCCCTGCAAGTGCTTGGGAGTTCAGAATGCTGCCCAGAAGTGTGTCCGGGCTGGTACTGTGGAGTCTCTCACTGTTTATTTCATGCTTATGCCAGTTTATGTTTGACAACCTGGTCGCTACCTGTCCTGAAGCCCTATTCAGTAGTTACGCTTACAGCACAAGTCATTCATAGTGTTTGTGCCCAGGGCTTGTCACTTGCAGCCATTTGTGTTCAAAATATATCCTGAAGGGCTGATGCTCCTGACCAGGGCCCCTTTTGTATATTGGCATAGTGTCTATGGTACTCAGCCATGACCTGGGAAGTCCATAGCCTGGGAGCGTTCAGTCCCACGTTATAAACTATTTCCGCAAGACTGCTCCCCCTGCTAGAAGCGCCCAATACATTGATGCTGAGACTGAGAGGGTGGTCCCTTTCCTCCTTTGCTAATCCCTACAGAATGGCTGCTTTGAATCCCTTTTCATTTGGGAACATCTCTTGATACCATGAATTCAGGGAACTAGGTGTCTGGAAGTTAGATACGAAGACTTTCAGGGTCACTGCATCTTGCTATCTATGGGTCTGATCCTAAGAGACTCCATGTGAGTGTGCATGCACATGTGTAAATGAAAGACACTGCAGACTTCTTAATTTCAGCACTGCTAAAGCCATGCCACTTCAAGGTAAAACAACTCCAGTGAATAAGCAAAATAAGTCCTGTCAGTTTTCAGGCTTCAGAAACCACAGACAGCGAGCTATCTCCTTTCAGACCTTGCTCACTGCCTTCATTAAGACTGCTGAAGTTAATAAAACGGTCAGGATTTAATCTGACCCAGAATTTCCCACATTTTATGCCAACAAGAAGGGTATCTACACCAAATGCTTAATTTATCAAAGACTTGTGGCTAGCAGAAAGCAGATGGCGACCCTATATGGCTCCTGGCCTGGGGTGCGTTTGGGAGTACGGGGCACCAGGACCTACAGCCTGATGTGCCCCGCACAGAGCAAACTGGGGAGAGGCAGTAGAGCCAGTGTCGCCAGCTCAGCTACCTGCACCGCTGGGGTGGCAAACCCCAACTCTGTCTATGGCCCCCTTGATTCAGCTTGCTTCTGTTTTTCTTTAGAGTGGGCAGTAGCAGGGCTGCTCAGATGTGCTGATAGGGGTGGCTGGTCCTGGGCCAGTTTGTATGGATATGTCTGTTATGTCTCTATTGCACTGCTGAAACCAAGGGGATCTCCCTGGGATAGCACTTGAGCTCGCTGTAGACAGGAAAACTAATTTATAAACCTTGCAAAACTAAATGGAAGGTGTTCAAACATCATATTTCATTTTTTTTCTAGCATGCAAGATCTTTAGTCAAAGCACCGTAATAGATTGTTGAAGACTGTCATGAAAATTATACCACATTAAAAGATTTATGTCGATGAGTATTTCTGGACTGTCTGATGAGGCTTACTACATTTTTGGCATAAATCAAGGAAGAAAATTATCTTCAAGCTTAGTTATCAACCAGAAGAGACAATACTTTACAAATCTTGATTTTGCATCTTTTCAGATGAAATCCAGCCAGTTAACAATAAATATTCCTTATTTTGCACCTTAATGTTGCTTTTTAATTAATTACTCCATTAAGCTGAGTACTAAACAAATTTTGTGGGCCAGATGATGAACCATTTGCAGATGATTGCTTGCTCAAGGCTTGTTTTGAATCCCGCTGAAGTTAAAAGAATTCTTTTCAATTACTTCAGTGGGTTTGGGACTAGGCAGTGAAGTAGTTTGATTGGAACAGATGAGAGAACTCCATGTAAGGGACTACCAACTTGTACGAGAAGGGATTTGAATGTCTCATCCAACAAATAGATAGAGCCATAATGGTTATTAATATTGTAAATGTTATGGAATAAAAACTCAGCTGGTATTAATTTGACAAACTATTTTTTGACAAAAGAAATGGGAGTATGGTTGGCTCCAGAGAACATCAGTTTATCAATGTCTACACTGTTGTATTTGAGGTCACAGGAATGCTTTTGTATCATTAGGAGTCCACAAAGGGCTCGTATTTTATATGTATATATGTGCACATACCTACATAAAATATTGATTTAAAAAAGTCCAACTACCCTTCAATTACCATAATCAGCAATAGAATTCTGTAACATTTATGGCTTTTCATACTCCTTTGTCAGATGCTGTCACGTGGGGATTATCGTGCGGGTATTCATGTGGGTATTTTCATCTCTGCCTTTAAGTGCAAAGTCTTTTATTTATATAGAAATATGAAATGAATGGCAGTCTGTGAAGTAAAATATTACTCACTTGGGGGAAAATGACCTTCTTATAAGGATTGATGGAACAACCACCAGAAACTTAGAGAAATTATGTTTACCATTTTCTAAATGATAACAGCTTGAATCGATTCTGATCTTTCCGTATTTCACATCTATCTCCAACTCATTTGTAGCAGACCACAGAAAACAAACATAAGTGCAGATAGATTTTTAATCGTGTGATGTTAAGTCATTATTCTCTTGCAATTTCCTTTCTTTTAAACGTGTGCACGTTTATGATATGACTCCCTAGTGGGTAATGTAAATAACTACTTTTTAATGATTATTTACAATCATAACCATGGGAGCTTTATTTTTTTTTGTTACTGTTATTGTGGAAGCACTTTAAAGCCCTATTAAAGATCAGAATCTTTTTGTACCAAAATCTGTCCTCACTAGATATAAACAGTTTCTATTCCAGAGAGTTCACATTTGAAAGACCCAGTGTGGAGGTTGCAAGCATGTGGTCATCAAAATAAGACATAAGAAAAATAGCCTGTAATCAAGTATTCACTGGTCATTTGTAACTGGCTCCTTAAAGACTAAAAAGCATATACCTCTGAGAGGTTTAACACAAAATTATGTTCTTCTAACTCCACAAATTATTCCTGGTATGGAATATGTTAGATAATGATCTATAGGTTCTTATCCAAAGAACAAGTCTGAAGGCATCTTTCTCCATGAAACCTACTGTTCAGTACCAACCAGCCTGCAATTTATTACAAAGCAGGTATTGCTTGTAATAGGTATTAACAGGTATTAACAGGTATTCTTATTTCTTAAGAAAATAGAAAAACCAGCAAAGATGGCAGGCAGGCTCATAAGCCATAAGAAATGTTTACCAAAAGAAGAAAATCTGCTAAGCGTTTTTAAGTCCTTGTTGTGGGTTAATTTCAGTGGGCAGCTAAGCACCACACAGCCACTTGCTCACTTCCCCCTCCCTCAGTGGGACGGGGAAGAGGAAAAGAAGAATAAAAGCAAGAAAACTTGGGGTCAAGATAAAACAAACAAACAAACAAATGAAAGTTTAATAAGTGAAGGATAAGTGGAAGAAAAGGGAAGAAAACAAAACAAGTGATGCAGAGGCAATCCCTCACCATCTCCCATGGGTAGACCGATGCTCAGCCAGTTCCTGAGCAAAAGATGAGTAACACCCCTAAAACCTCCTCTTTTCCCTTTTATTGCTGAGCATGACATTATATGGTATGGAATATCTCTTTGGTTAGTTCATCTCTTTGGTTAGTTTGGGTCATTGCCTGGTTGTGTCCCCTCCCAGCCTATTGTGCACCCCCCAATCTATGCACTGGGGGGCAGAGTGAGAAACAGAGGGGGCCTTGACGCTGTGCACTCACTGTTCAGCAAAAGTTGGAACATTAATGTGTTATCAGCACTGTTTTGGTCAAAAATCTGAAGCACAGCATCGTATGAGCTGCTATGAAGAAAATTAACTCTATCCTAACCAGGCCCAGTAAAGTCCTTTTAATTTTTCCCCCAAATCCAGTCTTAGCAGACGTTGTGCATTGCTACAAAAGGAATCTAAAATATTCTTGCTTTTATAAATTTTGCCTGGCACTTCCAGATATTCAGACAGCATCATACAGGAGACAAGAATACTGCTTTCCTCATGTTGCCTCTTGTCTTTCTGGGGAAAAGTTATTCTCTTTATTGAAGTGTCTTTTTTTAAGGGGGACTGTAGTTATTGCTCACTTTACAATAGCCAGCGATGAATTGTACTGCCTCTCCGAATAGTCTAATGTTTCACATTTTAATATCTTGCTTGTGAGATGTGGAGGACATGGGGAGAACGGGGGATTCTCGTATCTTTCCAGAAATCAGAACATCTGTCGTCATCTGGTAGGCAGCGCCTGACCTCCCTGCCAGCTGAATCAGAGGGCAAACCTCCCCTTGATGTGGTGAGCAGGATGGGACCCTCGAGAGCCAGCACAGCCCTATAGTTGTCACCCCAAGAGACACAGAAGTTTCAAAAGGTCAGGGCAGATTTTTGAGGCATACATTTTGCACAAAGCCATGTCACATTAGATCCCCGTTGCTAGGGAAGTTATACCAAGCTGTGCATAGAGCCTACAACTGCTGGAAATTTCTTTCAGTTCAATGTGATTCACAGGCATAAGGACTAATAAGAACATAGTGTATTATTAAAAATATCAGCTTGACAGGGCTCAGCAAGTGCCTGTAGCAAGCGTACCTCAGAAACAGGGAAAAAGCCTGACGCCATTTACTCTCTGCATCTGAGCCTTCTTACTTATCTGTGGAGAGAGGAAGAGAAATTATATGAGGTTGAGATTTTAATGAGAGGAAGTAGAGGACTAATGAAATGCTAATGAGATCGACATAACCCAGTGTGTCACTGCAGACCCTCAGTCCTTTCAAGCCTGGTAAACAAAATAGCAACCATTAATTTGCCTGAAGTGGATTCATGAATTTAGCAATGGAATTTAGAAAGCATTGAAAAATACCCCATGTTCTCAGCAGTGACACTGAATCTTGTTTTTTTAAAGATATTTCCCAAAGGTAGAAGTAAGGCCTCAATTTTCCACCTGCCATGGACTTACTAAGAAGGCTTCAGAGTCAGCAGGTCACCACACACAGACACACAGGTGACTTGGTGGTTTCCACAGGGTTTCTACTCAGGTAACAAGTTTGTTGGGAAGGAGACCTGACGGAAAACTAGAGGCGGGTCATGGGTTTTCATGGAAAACATCCGTTTGGAAAAGGGAGGTGGCTCTAAGTGCTGGTGCTGAGGGGCACGGGCTGGCTGCAAAACAAGGGCTTTCGCTTCACATCCGACCAGCTCGTCCCTCTGCTTGAGGCCCAGCATATCTTAGGCCTACGGGGAGCTTTCAGGCAAGAGCTTTTTCTTTCCAGAGCAACTTAACCCTGGGCCCAAATAGGCTGTGTCATAAGACCAGAGAGCTAAGAAAGGCAGAAGTAGGTTGAAACTATTTTTACAACCCTGCGATCCAAAGATGATTTTTGTCTTACACGGGAGGGAACAAGTTTCAAGATGTTCTGTTTTGCTTTGGTTTTTTTTACAGCCCTCAGTAGCCCCGCGCTGCTCCTCAGGGATCAGTTGGACATGGGGCGATGGCTGCCACTCATCTCCCTTCCAGCAAAAGGACTTGAATCCACAGAGGAATAATTTAAGTCAGATCTCTCCTGGTACAGAAACAGCCGAAGGCACTACAGAATATGTCCAAAATTACTCTTTTGCATTGCATCAGCTGATTTCTTTATACATGGCTTCTAAAAAAACCTTATATATGAACTGAACTTTAAGTCAGGTTTCAATGTTACTGTCCATCACAGCTACATTTGCAAGTTTGGGGCCTTATTAAAGAGGACTTATAACTAGTTCTTCTAACCTGGAAGATAATTCTTGCCCTAGCAGCTACCAATGCTACCCTGACTGACCAGCTTTCATTTGGATCCTCCATTTATAACATCAAATTACTGATTCCAAATACTTGTTCCAAACAAATTGCTTCTTTCCCACAGGGGGGAAGAAAAGTACAGAGAAAGAAAATAAAAGCAGCCATTCAGAGCATCTTCAGACATATTTTACCTTGAATCTGTCTTGTTCTAGGTTTTAATTTTTGTTCTTTCAAGGAAGAAATCGCTTTCCCTTTCAACACTTCTTTTCAGTTATACATATATCACAATAATTTAGCATACATTTCTATAATCTTTGATTAATGTCTTACCTTTTACTTAAATACCCATTAACATGAAATCATCACAGTAATTTTGGTTGAATCCCCATATCACTGACGTACTGTTAATGAAAACAAGATTAGCATCTGAAGCTTTCAAGGGATGATTGCTGTAGTGTCTGGATTCTTTCCTGACAAGATAGACTCTAATTCTTTTAAACAAGAAAAAAAAAGCATCATGTGCTTCCAACCAGACTTCCACACTTCTTTACGTGCAGAGTCCCAAGTCAAGTTAAGTGCACAATTCACAAGAGTTAGGGATTCAGTATTTGGGTGAAAAGTGTGCTCAGGTCACTGTCTGACATGCTGACCAGCATCTGCCTGACATGCTGACCAGCATTATTTTATAATTTCTTCATTTTTTCCCCAACTGATTTGTATGTTTCCATCAGACCCTTGTCTTCTATATGGGTTTTAAAGAGTCTGGGGCAGGGATTACCTTTTATGGAAACACAAGTAACAGCATATTTTATCTTCTAAAATTCCCCTTCTGAAACAAATTTCACCTTCATTTATATGGAACCACATGCAAATTACTTCCATTCTAAAATGTTCTTTTCAACAAAAATAGTCCTCCATATGCCTTTGTTGATTTAGTTTCCTGCTGTATTAAAAATAAGATTCAAGTGCCAGAATTCAGTGACTGACAGTGCATTTGTGTTTATAGCAAAAACTTTCAAGATCCACTGAAAATCTCAAAGGCAGCCCTTAGAATGGCAAAATATAACACTCCCAAAGTCCCTTTACCTTTTTTCTCTCTTACATGAAATGAGAATAGTACTGACTTGACAGAAGTACAATGCAAGACTTTAATTCATCAGTATTCGTAAAATACTTCATGACTCCAAAGTGAAGTTCACTTAAAATACTGTTACCTTAAGAAGTGTTGATCTTTTCTTGTCTTTTTCTAATATTATCTCACAACTAGAACAATGTAGTTTTAACACGGAAAGACAATTTGTGCATTAAGTGTTTTTTCACTGCCCTGTTCTGCAATAGCACCTTTGTCCCTTTCCTCATGAGTTGTGTGATCCACTTGGATGTGCAGGTAAGGGCTCACATCATCTGCCCTAGATGTGCAAAAACAGAGAAAAGGAATTCGTAGGGAGCCGTGTGCTACTGTTCCTGGCAGTGCATGAAGGAACTCAGATGCTTTTGCTTGGAATGCAAATTGGGTCAGCTGCCGAAGCTGTCCCCTGATACCACTGCTGAGGCTTTGCCGCTGCTGCTCCCTCCTGCCATGTAGATTCATCTCTTTCAGATATCTGTGGGGGATGACTACTGTCTCAGACAGAGAAAAGGTCATCCTTATCCACCTCTTGCCCTTACTCTGATTGCCACTGACCCTGGTTTCTTTCTTAGGTGTTAATGAGGACTGACCTGTGTTTTCTTTTGGGCAGGGTCTGATATTCAAAGCACAGTGTGTGCTGTCCCTGTGCTTTGCCTGGTTTAGCATAGTTGATCGTGTCACGTATTTACATGGCTTTACTACTCTCCTTGCACTGTTTAATTGAATGAAAATTACCTGAGGTTCAGTTTGTCCTCTGTACAATCTAAGTGACTTGTATCCTGTGGTTAAAAAACACTGCTCTTTTTTGCTGAACTTGTCTTTCTCCTGCGTTAATTATTAAGGTGTCCACTTCACACACCCACCACTGTGGTCCTCAGCCTGAATACTCTTGTGCATGTTGCTTACCGTAAGCATGTGGATAGTTCTACGGAAGCAAAAGCTGAAGTTACGCATAATTACAATGCAGTATTGGGGCTGTTTCTAGATTATTAGAATGTTGCCTCATAGGAGTGATGACGTCACTTGACTCCTCAGTTTGCTCATCTGTACCTCATACTGCATTTTACTCATTTGTGAATTAGATAGTCTCCATCTTACATGGTCCATATCACAGTAATATCATAGCAGTATTATTAGAAGATTTATACTGCATTTTACTCATTTGTGAATTAGATAGTCTCCATCTTACATGGTCCATATCACAGTAATATCATAGCAGTATTAGAAGATTTATGCAATGCAAGTAAAGTGTATGGGTCTCTAAATAGCGTCACCTGCATCTGAGATATTTAGTAGAAAATTAGTTATTATAATAACAGAAGCACTAGGATGAATTTCACAATGATTCTACCAGTTTAGAAACACTAAAATATTTTCCTTGCATCCAAGGTTACGACTGGCATGTGCAGAGTGGGGTACTAAGACAACTCCTGAAAACAGTTGAACAGTTAAATAAACCATAAAGGTAGAGAACAGAAGAATGCAGGTTGAGGAGCAATTGGTGAAGACCAAATGAAGAAAAAAAGGCAATTCAGAAAGCAAATTCAAGTGTAGTTCAATGTTAGTCAAGGGGAAAGAGGGAAAATTAAGCAACAATGTGTTACTCATCTAGATTGTTAGATCAAAGGCCTACGTTTTAGTTTGTTTATTTTCAAGGGTCCTCTATAGCTGATGGAAAGAGAGAGCTACCATTCCACTGTGGATCATACATTCCTGAAATCAATGTCTAAAATATCACCCTTTTAACATCTTTGTCTCTCTCTCCCTCCAACAGTGGATCAAGTAGGACGTCCTAGTTTTTGTTACTGTTACAGTGATAATGGTGCAAGCTTCTCCTCGCAAGGATTTCCCAGATTATTCTTATGACAAGTATTCATATAGGGCACACCAGGACTGTAGTCCTAATGAGCTGGGGAATAACCAGATGTAATTAAAATAAAAGGAAAGGAAAGAAAAGAAAGGTACTACTGGGGCTTTTGTTATTTTTCAGAAGGGTGGTGGATGTGCTGAGCGTTTATGGAGAAGGTCAATATCCAAGTATACTGTTTACAAAATATTTTCCACAAGATGGGGTTTTTTTCCAATTTCCAGTCCTAGATAAGAAATGTGAATGTTTTCACAAAACTGTGATATCTTCTTATTTGATCACTTTTTGCATCAGACTTCACTCAGAAAAATGGTACAGTCAGTAAGAAAGTGTAGTTCACACATCACGTTGCCTGGTTTGTAAAACATGGAAGGAGAAACCTACCACTGGAGATGTAGCTCAAAGCTCACACCCCAAGAGCTACAACAGCCTTTAAATTACCTTTGTACCTTCTTAACCTGGGAATGCTCTGTTACATGAACAAATGGTATCATCTAGATAAAACCTGAGAAATTAAACTAGGCCTGAGAAGTCCAGATAGCCCTGAGAATTAAAGCTAGAAATTCACTGGTTGTCTAAGGACAGCAGCACTGTTTGAAATCCCCTCAGAAGAGGTGCCATATACTTCCTCAACATGCTCTCCTGCCCCATCCCTGCCAAGCTCCTGGCTCCCCAGGCTGCATGAGGAGTGTCTTGCATCTTCCTTACTTTGTGCTGGAAGATTCCCCCCCCACCACAGCCTGTGCCGGGGGCCTGGAGGCAGGGCACTTCTCTCTGGATTAAAGACACTGAATCTAACCTGGAGGCACCAAGTGCCTGAATGTGTCCCAGGAGATGTACCTCTAACCGAAGAGGAGACCCACAAACACCAGCACATGCTAGCACCACTTTTGTCTACAATGCAAAATGATGCAAGGGTATAGATTTGCTGAGAATTCATAACAATTTCGTTTCTTGAAGAGCTTCAGTGGTAAATAAGATAAGCTTGGCTGTGTCCTGTGATCACAGGACTTTTCAGCCCTTAGCTAGCCTTCCCATGAGAGCCCAAAGCACGGCAGATGCCTGCAGGGTGACACGAGCCCTTCGCCTTCACGCAGGATGGCTTTGGTGGTAGGGAGGCACAGCACGGCAGGCACAGACTGGCAGGCTCCAGGGCTGTTTCTGCTGCTTTCACCAAAAAAGGGGAAGGACATACGCCGATTTCAATGCCAAGCCCTCCCTTTGAGAGCAGCTGAGCAGTGTGGGTAGCAAGACAGAAGCAGGAACAGCCCTGTGTGGTTCAGAGGTGATGGAAATGGCCAGCACTGGCTCACGTGGCACATTTAAATTGTTTTCTTCCTTGACACTCTTTCTACTTTTAGATGTTTTAATTTCCTGTAATGTTTACACAGTAACATGTGGGCAAGTAAAGAGATTGTTTTGAATCAAACAGCTGTGCTAATTTATTGCACTGTTTAAAGCAAAGCTTGAACATGCTCTTAACTACATGCAGGGACTGTATGTACTGGCAGATACAAATGGGTACATACCTCCCTTCAAATTAAAACATCCACCGCAAGCAGCAGACCGGCCAGCAGGCAGGTCGGTTTCTGGCCATTTGATTCCTCCTGGGTCTGTGCGCAGAGGAGGTTGGGACTGTGCCTGAGCTATGCGTGGGAAGGGGCCTGGGGGCAGCCGTCCCCTGGGCAGGAGGGGACAGACCCCCTCCCCAGCTTGACACTACCCTGCTAAGTCCTTGCAGCACCGCTGACTGAACCATGACCATCTCCCATTTCTTGAGCTGCCCGTGGGGCTGCTGGAGCTCCTGGGGGGATTCGGGCAGTGCTGAGGGGTTGTGTCACTCAAGGCAGCTGGTTTCCAGCCTCCCGCACCATGGGGCTTGCGGGGCCTGGCCCCTCCATTATTTTCCCTCTTGTTCTGCCATGTCTCCTTGGCAAGGCAATGAATGTTTTCTTGTCCAGAGCCTGTGCTCTGTACCAGAACATAAACAATCCATAACAGAAGATGAAATGGACACTTCACAGGCTGGAGCTCCCAAGTTCTCACAACAGTTTATACTCTACAGTTGAGGCCAGAGCAAATTAAAGGATTCAGGGAAATGTCCTAAAACCCCAGGGCAGGTAAAACTGGTTTTGAACTCAGGGGCTCCTCGTGGTCAAGGTCACCCTACTGTTTATATAGCAGTTCTGCCTTTTTCTGACATGAGGCACAATCTCAAACAATTGTTTTTCTATAAATTCTTCTTTCTGCTTGGAAGGCATTTCGAGGACCCCAAACGTTTATTAAATGAAAAACATGAGAAGTGGAAAGCCATTATCCCCTTGTGAACTGGTCGGGAAAAACATGCTTATGAAATAAGTCGATGGAGGAAACCAAAGGAGGTTGTGGTCAAGATCAAGTAATATTTTTTCTTAGTCTGGGTTTTATTGTCATTTTTGAGTTTACTCTCCTTTGCAATTCTCACATCTGAGATTGAATCTTCTAAAAACTTCCATGAATTTCTACATCATGCTTCACTGAACATTTCTACAAGGAGCCAAGGAATGAAATTACAATTGCATTTCTAATTATCTAATGACACATGAGAGATCTTCTGCCTGTATTTACCTCTGCACCATGTCCTCACTGCCCCTGACCCGAAACAATCTTAAGAGAAAAGTCCAGTTAGCCTCCCTGATAGGTAAACAGCACTTTGAAAAACAAGTTCCAGGTGTCCCCTATGTCTATTCCTAGCTTAGCAAGTTGGGTATTTTAAAAACAAACTAGGCTACAATAAAAATATACATATATATGTGTAGTTGTTTCTGCAAGGAACCTCCCAGGAATGATGTGTTCTGCAAGTTGTATACTGAAAATAAGCAGTGTAGATAAGTCCCTATGCTGACAAAACCCAACAATGTTAGATAGGAAGGCAATTTAAAAAAAAAAAAAAAGAGAGAGAGAGAAAGAAAAAAGGAAACAAGTGGTTTGTTCCAGGCCTGCCAAGAACATTTTGGAGCCTTGAGAACATGCACTCCCCTGCTTGGCTGAGTGTTGTTTCTGTCTCATCCACTGAGTGATTTCTTGTCTTTCCCGCAGCTTCCTTCTGCCACCTGCAAATAACCTGCTTTCTGCTCATTTTATCTGTTCCCTGGGGGTGGGCCTTACCATTTGATTCTGCACCTTTCCTCTTCTGGTGGCAGAAAATTTGGTGTCAAATCTTCCTGGTTTGCAGATGCCAGGTGCTGATAGGTGATTGCCATCTTTGTGCTCTCACCTTCCCCATCCTCCCCACTCTTCACCCCAACCAAATAAGTCAACATTTTTCAAACGTTTTACTTTGTGGTTGAAAATGCCGCAGTTTCTGTGTGATATACTGACAGTATTGGTGAATACAAATGCTCAGGGCAATCATGAGCGAAGGTATGATCTTCCTCAGCTCACCTATCTTCCTTCTTCATCACTGAAAACCAGTCCAGCACTTACAGAAAAAATTATGTTTTCTTTTTATTCTAGTAGGAGTACCAACGAGCCCCTTGGGCTGCAGCTAGTCCTCTGACTTCAATAAAAGCAGGATACTGGTCCTCATTCCTCATCCATGCTTTAGAAACCCAGTTCATTCTAACTAGGTGTATTACAGTGAATTACAGCATTGACAGATTTATTTATGCTTTTTCTTGCTCAGTAGAGAACCACATATTCCCTGAGATGCTTATATACTCCCAGAATTACCTCCGTAAAATCTCTACCATACTTCATTAAGTACAGAATGTATTCTATTCCTACAGAAGTAGTGCTTTCATATCTCTCTGTGTTTCTTAAACATAAATTAACATGCATGTGCCAGACAACATTGTGCAGTGAGTTCAGTGCATCCAGGACACATTAAACTCCAAAACATTTGTGCTATTCATTTGGGATTTCCAGATATCTGGAGCCTGGCCAAAGCTACTCCTTCATCAGGGCTGCTGGACATCTGGAAATTCCAGACAAGTGGCCAAAGCCCACTTTTTATGTGGACAACATTTCTGGGCTGAAAAAGAGAGCATATGCAGAAACCCAGATGTATGTATGTAACTTATACAGAAACCCTAGACAAGGTGAGGATACTTCCAGTGTAATAAAATAGAGCGCATTACAAAAAAAGACAACTATCTCCTACCGAAGGACAATAGCAGATGAGCACCAAATTCCTCTTTGAGCCTCTCAAAACCTACTTCATATCTCATTTTGCCTTGGCTTTATTACACCTCCTTTCATTCCATCCATTTTGCCTAAACAGACACCCTCAGTGACTTCTTTCCTTCCTTTTTCTCTTTGAAAATATTTCTGGATATCACGTTATACAATACACTTTAAAGCTCCCCTGCTTACCTTTTTCTGTATGTTCAGCACTAGTCCTGTTTTGTAGGCTTTTCTCCCATGGCTTCATAACTTATGCTTGTCGGGGGACTAGTAGGCTATTTCTTACTGACACACTACTCACTGCATGATATGTGCGTATGTCTTTATAGTACGGCTATATAAATACTTGATATGAGCTGTGCATTGCTTTATGAAACTACAATTGATTAGGCAACTGTTTCAAAACCAAACTAGGCCTACCTCACTGCTAGAATTGTTTTCTAGAGATCATGAACACATTGTGAACTGAGTTTAATTTGTGCTAAAAACAACGTGGTCAAAGGGAACGTTCGTGCTCAGAATATTTGGGATGACTGAATATGCATGGATACTTTGCTACTACTGTGGGATGAATCTAAGTCCTGATTAATGGATGTGACTTCTGTGGTCAGGATGATAAATTAGACAGTAAGATTGCAGAGAAACTGATTTAAAAAAAAATTTATGGACCCATAGGGAAAACATTTATATCCTGGAATCATCAAAGGAATAACAGAATGCCGAGTGTGATTTTTGGCCAGATGGTTTGCAGTTAATTTGGTATACTTGACCTGTAAATTATCAATTCATCAGGGCTATAAGAACACACTAATAGTTAGAAAAAAAATATATAGATAGGTAAAACGTAAGCAGTATCAGGTTTAGGAAAGTAGGAATTATTTCAGGTCACGATCCTGTTAAGACTCACACCTGGAATTAATGTCAGGAGTTATTTATAATGCCTGCACTGAAGGGTCTTTTCAGATAGTTAATTCTGTTACTTACAGGTTGGTAATCTGTGTTGAAACTTTCGTTACATTTTCATTTATAACTATAAATCTATTCTATTCCTCTGTTCAGTTTTTACATTGGCATGCAGACTATGAATGATGCATTTGACCAGCAATTTTTGCTTGCAGGCATTATGGATCAAAGAACAGCCATTTGCAAGTCCCTCACCATTCTTGCCAGAGGCAGAATTTCCTTTAATGTCATGAAACCATTATGAGGAATCAGAGATAGAAACAACAGACCGTAAGAAATAACTGTGGCCATATTGTAAGAGAATAAATAATTGCAGGCAAAGCTCTCTGTAGCCTGGAGAAAGTATGAGAAAATTTATTTTAGGATTAAATTGTCAATAAATCAAAGAATGTTTGAAAACTGGAATGAGTTCCTTAATTGTATGTGGGCACTGGACAACGCGGGTGAGTGTTGCTATTGCCCACAGTAGGTTGCTTTCTACAGTACAAGTAATGTAGCTTGGTCTTTATTTAGGCCATAGGTTGAAATTTTTGTTGTTGCAAACTTACTAAAGAAGTCATCCTGGTATTTGTATGTGTTTGTTAAATATCCTGTTCAAAAGGAATTTGCAAATAATAATTATTACCACTTTCTAAGAATATGCGAATGAGAAAACCCCCATGCTATGGTTTGAAAATTCTGGTGGAAATTTTTGCAGCTTCATCTGGGAACTTTTGTTGCTGCCCTGAGATTTTTCTTGCCAGGAATTTTCTTCTCCTAGACTGTTCCATCTTTTAATATCAATATTAATTCCAGTTAGGACCCCTGGGTTTTTCCGGGCTGCTTTCAGTTACCCAACACTTTCAAGGCCGAAGAATTGAGTAGCAACACCCATAGTCTTTTCAGATAAATCCACTGCATGTCCATGTTGGCACAAGGGATGGCCTGCCTAGGAATAAATTCTAGAATCAAAACATATTTTAAGTGAATCTTAAATGTGTCTTAATTTTATAAAAACAGTTAAAAATCCTTTTGATGCATTACTTAGAACTACATAAGATCCTGGAAAGCTTAGTGAACTCCTATAGTCCTTTTTTTTTAATGACCAATATGTATTTTCAAGTCTTCTTATAACCTTGATAAGTCGGTTAAGGAAGTAGTGTGGTTAGAAACTTGAGTCTTAGCCCATGAAATGAAAATTAAACCAAAAAAGAATTACGTCATCCCAAAACAAAGCGAGAATGTGTTCTGTATAGGGTGAATGGTTCACACATTCATTTTTAGACTAAAGATCACATAAAGAATCTTTCTTTTCTTACTTTTTAATATGTCAGAGCAGGTGGAAATAGGAAGATAATAATTAGTGTATATATATGTATTTAAAAGAATAGGAAAGCATTTTAACTCAAAGCAAAGAACTTTAAATAAAATGGTCTGATCTCTGTTTCTGTGTTGTTGGATTTTGGGCTTCTGATTTGGGGTTTTTTTCTTGCACAGATTAGCCCTTGAAAGCCCCTTTTTGCCTTTAATCCCTATGACAACTGTAATACTGGCCTTAAAATGTGTAAGCGATATCTTTCAGTGGAAAGTAGTATTGAAATGCAAAATATTTGTATTAATAAATAGTCATCATTCTTTACTGTATAATCATCGCACTCTAAGCAAAAAGGAATTGAGATTTAAGTCTCATAATTAAGGTTTTTATAGTATTAAGATGGAAAGAAAAGGGACTCTGAATAAAGTTAATCTTTTTATGAAATACATGATAAAGTTCTCTAGCTGATGAGCTGATGGAAATAACGGATTCCAAAGCAGGTTTCAAATGGATTTCAGATGGATTGAAATACTGTTAAAAAAGGGTGGAAAAAGTCTGTATTATCCAAGAATACATGTAATCTGTAATTTAATGCATAATAGCTGCTCTAACCCAGACATTACCCCGTCACAATCTGACTCATTACTGTGTAAAAAAGAATACCTCGAAAATGCTGAGTGCTATATGAAATCAAGTAGTATTTACATATTGAGTAGCAAAATCATCAGAAAGAAAAAGTTTCTCTCCAGATCTTTACTAAATCACACACCTGATCATGTTAGGAAAGGAAAGATAATAATTGTGCCTGCATAATGCTAGCAAAAAAAAATGAGCTCCTTTATGGCAGTTCTCATTTTCAGGAATTAAAAGCCTCCGTCCCAATCTACAGGTAAAATCCCATGTCCTGCAAATCTGTATTCACCTGAGAAAGCAGATGGGATTGCTAGAATGAGTAAGAACTTGTATCATTGGGCCCTGAATTCTTTGGCAGATAATAACATTTTAAAACTTAGTTTGAACAATGTTTCACTGTAACACATGGTTTTGGATAGTGAAATGCATTTTCTATCCATTGCTTATTTCTCACTGAAAAATTGTTCTGTAGGAAGAGCAATTTTCTTTCTACTTCAAGTGAAAAATAGTGATCAGATAGAAACAATTTAGTTCCTTGTTTGAGAAATCCCAGTTGTCACATTCAATTGTTAGTTTTAGGGGTAAAGATGAACTTTTAATTGCAATTCTTGAAGTGTAAACTTATAATTTTATTTTCTGTAGGAGTCTACAGAACCTTTATAATAAAGGAAAAGTTTAATTTGTTTTCTTATAGATGTTACAATCGATTTCTAAAAACCTTTTCCTGAAGGTCATATCTTGTCCTCAACCTGATTCAACCAGTTTGAAATGTTTCCTCCCAAACTGCCTCTCTTCACAGTTCTATTGACTGACACAGTCATTTATCTGTCTGAAAAATGTGGTGGGATTGACAATGGAAGACTGTATTTCTTGTTCCTTGTTCAGTTGAGTGATATTGATCATGGCATTTGGAAGCAAAATGCTCCTTCATCCCTCGTAATTCTTTTCCCTCATATATTTTCTGGGGTTTTGTCTTTGGATGCATTTATACAACATAATGCAGCACCTTGGAAGTGTATCCAAGCTACCCTGGGCACCAAAAGCAGTATAGCAACATTAACACAGCAATCTGTCTAGGTTAATTAACCCAGCTGAGAAGATATATAGGTGGAACATCACGCTGCTACTGTAGCCTTTATTGCACCAGAATTAGGTTGCAGGATATTTCTGAGCAATAGTACAGCCTTGTCCTTCAACATTGGCAGTGTCAGAGGCTGCAAAGAGACAAAACCTTCAGCATCTCAAGCAGGAAGATGAGGATGGAGCTCTGAGAGGCAGAAGACTTACATAGAAAGCCCCTTGGTCTGCCTTGGCTGTCGAGTCCACTGCCACAATTAGTTCCTGACAAGGGCTGATGAAGACTGAAAGTAGCTCTCTGTGAGGGATACTGGAACATAAAGAATGTGTTCACGACACTTGGTCAGGATTATGAAAATCAAATCTTATAGTCTGTGAAGAATATCGGCGTGTCAGAAACCATTCACATTTTCCAGAGGTCATCTCTGAAGGATGCTCTTCAGCATAACAAGTCCAAGTCTTTTGTTGCTAATGGTGACTGCAGTGATTGTGTTGCTCTTGAAATCAAATGGTCCCAGGATGCCACTTCACTTGTGGGGCTACCTTTTTGGCTAATCTGTCTCATGCTAGTCCAAGAAGACAAGGAAATGGACAAGCCATTTATAGTATCTTGAAGTTCTTTCTGCACCATCAGCGGGTGCCAGTTTGTCTATCTTCATCCTTGTACGGTACAGGAAGAGTCTTCTTTCCTAAAAAAGGTTGTTGGCCACTGCTAGTGACAACGGCTACACTTAAGTCAGCAGATATTTTGCTGTATTATATAACTTTGTTAAAGCCACCTCTAATGTTAGCACCATGACTTGGAGTTATCTGGCCTCAAGAAGGCGGCGGTGTTCATGAAAAGTCTGTTTTTCAGAATTCACCTTGCTAAGACACACATTAGTACTAAAGTGCATGGAAAATAAAAAGTGAAAGTAAACAGTTACAACAGGAAGGTAGGAACTCCTGTGCTTGCTGAACTTTGTGCTGATGTTTCCTTTCCTGACACTTATAACAGTGCAATTATTCTACTGCTTTGAGAATGGCAGGAAGCTTGACTCACGCACTTTAAGTCAAATATTCTCTTTGACCTGTCTAAAATTTATTTAGGTGGAAATATAGTTTCTTATGCCTGATTTCAATTTACTCTGCATAAAAATTTTGCAAACAGTCTGACTTCAATCTGGAAGAAATTCAAAGTAAAAAATTCTCCCCAAAAGACAACAACTTTGTTCAATCTTTTTAAAATGATCTTAGTCTCTGTAATGGCTGATAGGATACACCCATGCAGCCAAAAATAGTCTGTAGACTCAAACAGATTCATAATGTGCCCATACTTTTATGAATGGCTACAAATGAAACTAATTCAATGGCTTTGATTTGTTCTGTGGAACCAGAAATGGAATCATGAAAAAGAAAATATCCAGGGTATGCTACACTTTTATGCAGGATCAGCTCCTGTAACATAATTGGGCTAATGGATAAAGTTATGGAAGTACGTGTTTGCTGATAATAGGTTGGAAACAGAAATCTTCCTCGGCATAAACCATCTGTATGGATTGCTCCAACTCAAGACTTCAAGTGACTGCAAAAGAAATGACTTTATATTAAAAAACCAGTTGTTGCTCAATAAGCAGTTGGAATACTCAGGAGTTATAAAGGTCCCTTTGCAGCAAAGACAGGACATTTAGTAAAGTATGGTGATGTTTGCTGCAAGTCTGGCTATTAAACAAACTTCCATTTGCAGTAGGGACGCTGTAAGTTACAACCAAAACAGAATTTAATTAACAGAGGTTTTGTTAATTGCCACTAGTGGTTCATTTGTCTGATGGCATTTCTTCTTAAACAAATTAAAATAGCTGTACCTTGCAATGGCATTGGCTGGAGTTGGGATTGTTATGCAGTGGGCATGTCTAAGCTGCAATTTTACATAGACTGTTTACACCAAAATTATTTCTAGCAAGAACCTGGTTTGGAGCTGACCAGAACCTTAGAAATGTCATTTTAAGCAACTCGGGGATCTCTGTACCGATGAGCTGATCAGGCCATATCTAGAACAGACAGGCAGGACGATGCAAGATGAGCTGTTTACTTTGCCATTTTATAGGCAACTGCAATTCCTGATTTGTTTAATTGCCTGGGGTCAGACCTGGCATGTCTTGAGGATCTCTCAGAGCATTAACACTGGGCTTCGAAACCACATCATAGATATTACATAGTGAAATTTACCTGTTAAACATTTCCTGTGGCTCCCAGGAGTGCTATTAAAATTGGCTTGCAGTTATAGTGTAGCTATGAAATACTGACCAGAAGGTAAGTCAGCAGCATATGCATTTACAGATAGTTTTTGAATGAACACAGCTATATCGCTTAGTGATTCATCGCTACAGTAGTTCAAACATTTATGTTACCTAGTCAGATGAAGCTCAAGATGAAGGCAAATACCTCACATTTTAAATTGATTTGTTATCAGAGCTATTTAACAGGATCATGAAAAAGGCTTTAGAAATTTTCTTCCAGGTATTTAAATATTTTATCTAGCATTTCTTTTTAACCCTGGTGCAAATCTTTGTCATCCATATATTTATCCAGTCTTTTGTAGATTTGACACAGAATGAAATGTCATATATAAATAAAGAATAAGAACAAGCGAGATACCTGACATTGCTGATGGCTCGGCAACGGCCCCACTAACCACTGCTGACCTTGAGCATCATGAGATTCTTGTAGCTAAACAAGACACCAGTTCTGTCTATATGAATGAAGTAAGTTGTGAAAACTATGGTCTCTGAAAGCAGATGTCTGTACTAAACCCCTTTAACCCAGCAGTCATCTGTCCTGGTCTGAGTCTTGCTTAATCAAAGTAAAGGGGGATGGCAGACCCCAGGAACTGAGAAAGGTGGATATAGGGTCAGAAATGTCTCCATGGAGCCTTCAGCAGAGCCAAAGTTCGTTTGTGGAGGTGAAGCTCCATGTTCAATCATGGTATAACCATTGGGTGACAACGGCTCATAGTGGGGAAATAGACATGATGTGTAAAGTGCAAATAAGTGTTTTACAGAAGTAAGGAAAGGAGAGGTAGAAGGGCTGCATTTTGACGAGTAAGGGGAAAGGAAGGTGAAGACGACTATAGTGGTTATAGTGAAAAGCAGGGAGGGAGGAAAAAGAAAAAAGAAGAGTAAAATGATAAGAAAGAAGGAGACAGCAAAATTAGGGAGACAGACATTTTCATTTAATTTGATGTAATATAGAATAAGAAAAGTGTTGTTATTTCCTATTGATTTACCCATGCTCTATCTCCATGACCTGAATCATTTATAGCTCAAATTTTCAAAAGGATCTTTGACATATAATTTCAGTTAGGATTACTGTGAATCTGATAAATCGAGAAAAAAGTATACAGGTTTTTGTGGGCTGTTGGGAATTGCTTCCCTAGACCATGTGTTGGCTACATGGCTAAGCTGGATGTACCCAAGGGAAGGACCTGAAAAAAGGCACCAAAGGACTAGAGCAAAGCAGGTGAGCAGATAGATTAGTCTTGAGGAGGCTGCACATGCAAAAACAGTTGGCGTGCTTTTTCTTAATCCAAGATGATTCCTGAACTGTATCAGGATATAGAAGATTAACAAAGCTACTAGCCAGCCTGCTGATAGAGCTCCTGCTCAGGAGTGAAATCCCTCATGAAATCATAACATTTAGAAAAGCTCCTAGAATTTATCCTGTGTCAGTAACATTTGGACACTGATTAAACAGGATCATGAAACAGGATCATCAGTATCCAGTTATACAGAGCAGTTTTTTCAAAAATTAAATCACTTCAATTCACAACAGATGAACTTGTGATGTGAGCTGCAGAAATGAGCACTAGTGAAAAGCCGAGGACAGACACATGGGCTCCAGCAGCTACATCTGAAATACTATATCATCAGCTAGAACTGAAATAATTTTTTAATGTACTCCTAGTAAGTGTCAAAAAGATAATATGCATCTGAAAAGATATTTATTTTCTTTTGCTTGGTATCTATAAAACACTACAGTCCTTGCACTGGTGTGTAAGAAACAATTGTTAGGAAACAAAGTTTTTTAATAAACAACATGTATGTCAAGGAATTTTGGGGACACAGATTACTCCTGTGTATGTTTCAGACCAGAATCCTCAATGCAGAGCCAACTGTGGTAGAATGATTTATCCTCACCCCTGCCACCTGTATGATGTTTTGAAATGATCACTCTGTGTGCATGTGTGTGTGTGTGCACGCACATGTGGAAGGGCCCTCTGGTCACACCTTTACTGGTTTCCGAGGCTTTCAATGTACAATCGTAAGAGGAAGCTGAAGGTGGAGCTCCTTCAGGAAGGTTCACCTGCTGCGGAAGCCATTTGGAAACTGCTTTGTTTGACAGGGCTCTCAAAACACTTTTTTAATGTGTTGTAATCCTTTCTTTTTCTTTTTTTTTTTCCTTTTTATTTGATTTTTCATGCAGGGATGGAAGAAGAGAAGGTCTTACTATGAATAAATAAAGACTGTCTTCAGTTGCTACATGGTTTTGCATTTTTAAGGTTTTGTGTAGGCTCCCAGGAACTGCAATCTACTATCAAACCTGCTCCTCGCATAAATGACTTCTTCACAGTCTCTTGATGAGGTGGGCACACAGAGTTCCCACGCCTTTGATATCAGTGCCTATGAGTAGTGTGAAATAGCCTTGGTTTAGGGTTTCCTTCTGGGAGGGCTTAAGTAGTTTCCTTAGGATTTCATCATGCAGGGATGGAAGAAGAGAAGGTCTTACTATGAATAAATAAAGACTGTCTTCAGTTGCTACATGGTTTTGCATTTTTAAGGTTTTGTGTAGGCTCCCAGGAACTGCAATCTACTATCAAACCTGCTCCTCGCATAAATGACTTCTTCACAGTCTCTTGATGAGGTGGGCACACAGAGTTCCCACGCCTTTGATATCAGTGCCTATGAGTAGTGTGAAATAGCCTTGGTTTAGGGTTTCCTTCTGGGAGGGCTTAAGTAGTTTCCTTAGGATTTCATGCATCCAGTTCTGTGACTGCAGTTTGCCAGACGACTGGTTGCACATTCAGATGTTCAGTGCAATTAATTCAGCCTACGGTTTGTGCTGTACAACACTTCTGTAAGTTCCGGTGCAGAGGGCTACAGATGTAAGTATCATTCTAGGCGTAGTAAAGTATACTAGAATATGTTTGTACAGAAATGTGTAGTTAAGTATGCAAAACACAGAATTTTTCCTATTTTGAGATAGATAACGCTGCCTCTTCTGCTCCCCTGTGCTCTTGGGAACATATCTGTTGATGTGGCACAGGTTGAATCAAGACTATTTCTATTATTCATGCTACTAACTGGAACTGATGGGAAAACAAGAGGACTTTCTGCATTGTATTTTAACTTTATGTTGAAAGAAAAAGAAGGTGAAAACTATCCAAAGGCTAACACTTCTCTGTCTGAGTTTTCATGTGGAGGTTTTGTTTGCCAACTAAATTCCACAGTCTTCTTGGGCAGCACAGACTGGCTAATGCCTTGACTCAGTCAATGAAAAAAATCTTCAGCAGATGCATTTTCAGCAAGGTGTCATTTGTCCACGCATTTGAGATCAGTACGCATGAAACCATAGAATCATAGAATCATGGAATCATTAAGGTTGGAAAAGACCTCTAAGATCATCAAGTCCAACCATCAACCCAACACCACCACCATGCCCACTAAACCATGTCCCTAAGCACCTCATCTACACGTCTTTTAAATACCTCCAGGGATGGGGACTCAACCACTTCCCTGGGCAGCCTGGTCCAATGTTTAACCACTCTTTCAGTAAAGAAATTTTTCCTCATGTCCAAAATGGTTCTTGTACCTTGCCACATCCTCTCTTTAAATGCTGATTTTAAGGAATTGAGCAAAATGGTAAGTTTGAGGATCTGATCCTCTGCATTTGCACATACTTAAGTGATCTTACTTAAGGTTTCGTTCACCTGTGTGAATAACAGGCTGCCTAGGCCACACCCCACTAGATGATGAATATTTTATGACATATTGATGATTTCAGTTAGATATAATTAACATTTTAATAAAAAATCTTCAAAGAAAATCAAAAGCCTGAGCAGAAACAGATCTTTTCTGTGCTTATCCGGAAAGATGTAGAGGAGTCTTTTAACAAAATTGTTTGAACATGCACAATAATTGACCAATACTTTTGTACAACATAAACTTCAGTGAAAGTAATGATTTCTGTGTGCCTGTACATTTCTTCTGTTTCCTTGTATATGTGCCTTACGTGCAGATATTATTTTGTCTTAAGCACTTAATAGGTGCTGATCGTTAATAATTAAAGGTTCACTCAATAATTTACACATGCAAGACAGCGAAGGATTCAGTCAGGGTATTTAATATGTCCTTAGAATAGAACAGGTGAAGTTCAAACAATTACAGTTTTAACATTTGGCACTCCTTCATGCAGAAATAATTCCAGTCCTTTCTCTTCCTCCCTCTCTGCCCTTGTCTTACTTCTGCACGGTACTGTGAGGGTTAAGTGGCTATTGCAATATGGAGCCATTCTCAGCACTGCCCAAAGAAAGCTTCCAGCTAAATGCTACATAACAAGCATCTGCAAAATGTAATAAACCCATCTGTGGGCATAATGATGGACAGTCTAATAATTCTGTTCAGTATAGCCTAATATGTCACCCAGACTGTACTTGGGCGTGTTTCACTTGGTATTAGACTTAGCAACTGGTTCCAAATATTTGCTGAAGAGACATTGAATGACTTTCCTGGAGCAAATTCTTACTGTTACTGATTTGCAGTGTATGCAAGTTTCCCTGCCATTAATTCTTTTTAGAAAGAGGAAAATACTCAGTATTCTGTTAGAGTGTAATTGGATGAGCCCTAATTTATGACTTGGGGAAAAAAAGATCAGCCTACATTATAATGCACAAGACTACATTCCACACAATTATGCTGATATAAATCCACTGTAATTCCATTAGTCAATGAAGTTTTTCCAGATTAATGCCAAAGTGACCGAAATTCAAATGCTTCCCATAATTTCTATTGTCATCTTGAAGCAAAAGGCAAAGTCTCTTGGTCTTTTTCTTTCTTCTCAGACAGTTTTTAAAGAGGGACTGAGGGAATGGTAGGCAAAGATGAATAGTACATTTCTACAGGGATTTTTATTATATGAAGGCAAAATTTTTGGTTCCCTATACAAGAATGTGGAAATACCACATTTCTACACTTTTTGACAGGGAACAGGCAAAAATCATGCTGCACCTATCCTCTTGCTCTGCAAGAGAGACCTGAGCGGAGCACTGCAGACATGCTCGTCAGGCTGGGGGTATTCCCAGTGAGCACAGAGCGGGTCTTCAATTCGCTCTGCTGTTTCCCACATGTAAATACGTATGCTTGGCTTCTTTCCAGATGTAATTATGCAGTATCACTACTACTGCTTCCTACTTGTATCTAGAGCTGACCAGGCACCAAAGGCTGATGATTCCAGGCCTTTTTCCAGATACCCATCCATTAATTTTGCCACACTTTTCTAAACCGGTTACCCTGGAGCTGTCCAATTATTTTTTTCTAAATCAGTTATAAGCAATAAAAAATAGGTGAGATTATGGCTGTGTTTCAATGATGATAAATAATTCCTTCAGTATGACAGGAGATTTAGTCCTGAAAAACTGAATAGTACTGTTATACATAGAAATGCTATATTGCCTTAATTATGAAGAGGTAAATGACATTCTACTGCCTAAGGAGAAGAACTTGAAAAATAGGGAAATAGCTCCTAAGAAAATTTGAAATTTAATTATCTTTTAAAAATGTATTTTATCAAAGTGTATCTGTTTGGAAGAACTTGAACACAGACCACTATGTATGATTGCTTCTGCAATCCCTACCAGAAAATGTATGCGCACATTTTAGAAATTTCAAGAACCTCTGCAATGTAGTAAGTGTAGCTGGAGCAAAATATAATGTCATGCTTGAAGCTACATGTTTAAGTCTTTCTCAGTTATACACTTTTAGGGAGAAAAAGAAGCCTTTAAAAAGACTTTTACAGCATATCTAAATTACGTAAAATAAATGCTCAGACTGACTGTTTTCTCCATGGCAATCATGTGTTACTTTATCAGGCAGTCATATGAATTTTAACTGCTGTTGTTCACTTGTCCAGTTTCCTGAGGTGAGCTCATTTGGAGTTGAGGTTAGAAGCGCAATCACGTCAGATTGCTTTGAAAAATCTGGTCAAAACTTTCTGAAGACTGATTATTGTCATGAAAACTTGCGGGCAGTCGGTTCAGTTCCTCTTCCATTCTCTGTGTGCTGTGAAGGAGAGAAATCTCTTTGCCTTATAATCAAAACCATTGGGCCAGATGCTGTCACTCTGCGATATCAAGCATAGAAGTAACATGCTTCAAATGGTGAGACTGTGTGTCAGTTTTTGGAACAGATGGACTTCCACATTTGATATGGAAACAGGAGAATGACATCAGGTACCTGCATCTTCTTATGCTATTTGCATTAATGCTCACACAGCCTACCTCCTTCATGGAAAGAAGGTACATTTAGAAGTAACAGTAAAGTCAATAGGAATAGGTAGGTTCTTCAGGGTCCTCATTTATTCAGGTTTTCTAGACTGATCTTTAAAACGTGCTTCATCTTCACCTTGAGAGATCTGACATTTGTTAAGACTTCTTCCCTCCTAGCTGACTCAAATTGGAAATCATTTCAATTTTCAGTACACTGATATTGATGAAAATATTCTGAAGCATAAAATTCAAACTGAAACTAGGAATGACATTAGAAATTTACTCTCTATACAAAAATTATACCAGTTCAGTTCCACCCATTTCTATCAGACCTAATTTCTGCAAGTTTGGTGCATTTTTTTAATAACTCCTACTTGTTTTGGTTTCAGAATTATAAAATGATATGTTGTTGAACTTCAAAGACATGCGCCTGTGCCAGTACGCAGAGCGGATGCTTTGTAGATAAGAAAGTGTTGCCTAAGCAGTGATTGGGAAGGTATTTATAATACACAGAATCTGTTACTGACATCAGAATTCACTCCCTTTCACTCAGCATGTTTTCTCTGTTATTAAATGTGATTCTTGCTAGAAAGCCTGGCTAGCTTTAGTCCACAATGTAAACTAACTCGGTAATGGGTCAGTGGTCATTCTGCTCACTGACATGGAACACAGCTTAATTTCCCCAAAGAAGCTGTTGCCACTGGTATAGAATGGCATTCAGTTGACCTTAGGAGTTCATGTTTCTATTCATGTTCTGAAATTAACAGTCCATATCACAGACATGCAAATGGAGAGTCTCAGGTTCAAAATCACATGTAATAAGGTCTATAAAATTCCTTTCCAAGCAGAAAACTGATCGATAGCTCGGGGAGTTTTAAGACTTCTGACCTTTTCTAAACATGCAATTAATGTTTCACTGCTGTATATTTAGAATCTCTTGTTATTTGAACTTTTTTGGGTTTTGACTTCCGGCTGAACGTCTGAGAAACGCGAAAGTAGGACTGCGAACAGTAAAAAAGTGGAAGGAGGGATTTTGTTTTGTATTTGTGAAATATACAGGTTTTGGTTTCTTTTCATTTTAGTTTCCTATCTAAATTATGCTTTGCAAACAACAAAGTGATCAATACTATAGTGTGTGCTTAAGCATGAAAGCTTCTTATTTAGGAAATAAAATGGTCTTAATTTGTTGCTGACACAGAAACCAAAGTCATTGACAGCTTATCTATGAGAGCATCAGAAAAAGAATCTTCATCATTTTCAATTAGTAGATAGTAGGGTTTTATGTTAATTTTAGTCATTATGGCCAAGTGAAACAGCTAGAGCATCACCGCACCATTTCCTGCCCTCGTCTCCCTACATGTGAAATGAGGGCAGGGTTCCAGCCACATCTGCCTGTGGTAACAAAAGGAGGGCATACGTTTCATACCAAAGTATGATGCCTTTACTACAGGATGAGGAGCAGGTGCTCTGATAATCTGGTTGTGCTAACACTTTCCTACAGTTAGAAAGGGAATCAGGTGAGAAAAGAGACAAAAATGCATCCTCACCCCTTCCCCATTTTTTTTCCTTCAACTCCTATTAAAATTTCACTACAAAGCAAAGCAGAGTAGAGGGTGTAGAAAACCCCCAAGGATTTTATTTTCCATACTAAATTGTACCGCTCCTAATCTCTTCACAGTTTCTAAGACTCTGGTGATTGATAAGCCTTCACTGATATCAGTCAGTGATGCTTAATGGGACATACAGCTGACCAAGTGAGCTGTGAAGCTCTCCCTAAGAGGTTTCCAGCTGCGAAGAAATTCTTGTCAACCTCAAGCTACTATCTCAGTTTGCAGATTAATTTCATTTGGACTGCTGTCACACCACATTAGCTCTCTGAACATTTCTGATGGTAACAAAATACAGATTTGTGCTGTAAAAATGACACAGGAAGATATGGATTTTCTGTTATTCAGTGACTCAAGTATAATCATTGCATAAAAAAATAATTCCCCCAAATTGCCTAATTGGTAGCCTTAAACCCCTAACTCAGGATCTTAAAGCATAGGTCTTTCTGCAAGAGGCAGTGCGTGATCTGGCTGCCAGCAGCTGCTCTGATCTGAATCCAGCTGTGGCGGTGGGAGAAGTGGAAGGGCCATTTATGCCTCACTTCACTTATCACTGTTCCTCTATGGGAAATTACTGCCCGTCGGACTTGATGGCTGAACTGCTTGTTTTCTGCTTGTTGTGTAAACTGCTTCTTGTGTAAACTGCACCTTAATTTGCTTCAATCAAAATAAGCTAGTTTTAATAGTTTACAGAGTAGGCTTTACTAACCTGGCTCTTCTTGGTGCAGTTACCTCATGAACCTCAGATCTGAGGAGACCACAATTCCTGACCCAACAGTGGTCAGGATCAGCCAGGTGTGGCACCAAGGGGTGATAGACAACATCTTCCCTTGGCTATGATAGAGTATACATCTGTCTGCACCCGTGACTGATTATTGATGGGAGAGAGCATTTTGTGCTCATGCTGCTGGCAGGCTCTGAAAAAAAAAGAAACAAAGCAAAAACTTTCTAAAATGTCACTGAAATCAGCAGAAACTACACGTACAGCAACTTGGGGAGGAAGAGGATGCTGGTTTTGAAAGACAATTTACCCTGTTTTTGCACTTTAACAAGACTCTATTACTTATGAACAGGGTTTTTGCTCTGTTTGCCTTTCCATGCTATGCCCAGGAACAGAGTCTTTAGTTGCATCTCACTCTTTGCTGTATGCCTGGCATGAAAATATCATCATTTTCCAAACACAGAGTTTTACCACTTGTTTTTTCTTAAGGGCTGCCTCCCCCTGTTCTAGTACATTTCTACTGATGAAATAATTTTTGTTCCAGTCCAAAAACACTGATGCAATGGAGCAATTGGAAAGATGCAGGGCAAGTGGCATTTCCCTCACTGAGACCTTTTTTAAAATGTCTGTTGGTTTCTTCCTTCAGCCCACAGTGCCAAGGAGGGTCTGTTGCAGGATAGAGCCCATCTCAGTGTCATGTAACAGTCTGCAGAAAATATTCAAATTCTATTTTTACAACTGTCTTTTAAAAACTACGGTCATTTTCTCAGTTTCTTGACATACCTTATGATGCCGTGTCCCTGGTCTCAGACTTGTAGTCATGCTTTACTACCTTCCTTCTAATTTTACTTCATCCCTTTTCAAGTTTCTTCTTCAAGAGACTTTACATTACAAGTTCTAAAACTCAAAATACACTATCCAAACAAGATCTTTGCCCTGCAAAAAATAGTGCTGGGGAATTCAAAGCTTCAGCGTACATTAAAGGCAATTTTTCACACATCTATTTTTGTCTCCAAAGTCATCAGATGAAATAATTTGTGAGAATTTGCATGAGACTCCCAATTGCTTGTTCTTCTGCTCAGCTCCACCTGTAACTCTGCTTATTTCATGGTGGTTGCTCCAGATTTACACATCAGGCTCAAAGTGAAGTCTATAGGAGCTGGCTTTCAATATATAATGCCAAACATGCTGAAAAATCCAATCCTAGATATTATAGTGTGGCCATTCAGGGTTACTAAATACTCTTGACTGAAATCTCTGGCCTACATTCATAAGGGGAAGGTGCAAGAAGATATCCAGAGGTGTAGTATCCAGCCGGTATGTATAGCTAGACCTCCTACTTTTTGCTATGTTTATGCAGAGAACCACTTATATCTTGCCAGCTCCGAGCTGCTTGAATCCTCCTCCAGAGGTTAGCTGGCTTCACAAAACAGGCTCAACTCTGATCCAAAATTTCTAAACAAAAGGGAGAGGTTTGGATAATGAGGCTGAGCATCAGGGAGACAGGAAAGGTAGGTTGTAGTCCCTGCTTTGATGAAGAGGTACTTATATAAAGTGAGCTTCATAGGGAAAGACTGACAGCTCAGATTAATCATGGACAGTATACCAATACCATAGTAAGAAATGTCTGCTAATAATAAACATACAGTATTCTGCCGTGATGTTGAACTGTCAGCAATGCTACTTCGATGCCCTGTGCTGGGGCCCCAGTGCGGTGCTGCTCTGCCCACATGCGCTGGGCTCCTGAATTCAGCCCTCTGTTTTTCCAGATGTAGTCACAGAATCATAGAATCATTAAGGTTGGAAAAGACCTCTAAGATCATCGAGTCCAACCATCGACCCAACACCACCATGCCCACTAAACCATGTCTCTAAGCGCCTCATCTACTCGTCTTTTAAATACCTCCAGGGATGGGGACTCAACCACTTCCCTGGGCAGCCTGTTCCAATGTTTCACCACTCTTTCAGTAAAGACATTTTTCCTCACGTCCAATCTAAACCTCCCCTGGCGCAACTTGAGGCCATTGATGATGGCTAGTCGATAACCATCGACATCCAGTCGATGCTAGAAAGCGAGGGGAGTGTTGCTTCACAGTCGGAGCACACGGCTCTTCTCTTCTGAATCCACAGTGTGGGGAGCTCAGGAAGGGTCTCTGCTTGGTTTGAAAATCCCACACCTTTGCGGGAAGGAGGAGAGCTGTTTCCTAGGAAAAAATCCACAGGGTCAAGTCCCAGCTCCACGGCAAGAACAGAGCAGTGGAAAAGCAGTGAGACAGTGAGGAGAAAAGAAACACCCTCTGAAACCCCGTCTCAAAAAAACCTACAAGTGCCGCAATACCTGGTGGTGTTATGACATGATATATTTGTTTTCAATTTCAGTACTGTCATATCCAATTAGGACTGATCCAAATTAAATCTAGTTATGCAGAAGAAGGATTTGAATCACAGAAGAAGGATTTGAATCTATTTTCTGTAATGTAGATAAAAGCAATTACCTACAGACTACAGAGCACAAGAATGGCACTGACTCCATCACCCTGGTGCGCTCTCATTTAGTCCCAGAGGTATGTCCTTAGCTGTGAATCTTGAGGGGAATGGAGGTCTCCCACTCTCAGAAAAACAGTGCGGACTCTGTAGCCCTCTTGACAACAGATAAAAGCTATTACCTACAGACTACAGAGCACAAGAAGAATGGCACTGACTCCATCACCCTGGTGCGCTCTCATTTAGTCCCAGAGGTATGTCCTTAGCTGTGAATCTTGAGGGGAATGGAGGTCTCCCACTCTCAGAAAAACAGTGCGGACTCTGTAGCCCTCTTGACAACATTTTTCCTTGTCTAGCTAATGTTGTTAGCTTTGCTCTGTTTGCTGTGGACCAGGCACTAAATGGCAGGGTATTTAAAAAGTAGATGCTACAAATTACACCCTAAATCTTCCTAGGAAACTAATTCCCATGTCCCGGTTCTCAATTTTGAACATAACTACTCCCTCCTACCTTGCATGGATATTGAAGAAATGCATTCAGGTCTAAGAAGCACTCAGATACCATCGTGGGGGAAATGCAGAAAAGCCTATAGAGATATTACTAATTCTAACTTCAGAAGAGGTTATAGAGTATGGTAAATTACATTGGGTGAGCTGCATGCTGAAAAACAAGGAGAAAGCAAAATATTAAATAGCTGCCAGCTGCATGAGAACCTTACGCTGACTGGGAGGGAGGTTAAAAAAACAATATATCATAAAAGTGTGTCATAATTTATAGGCATACAGTGAAATAATTAAGGTTGTACAGGCTTCCCCTAAATGTCAAATGCTTGCTTTTTTAAATTTTCATTTTTGTTCTGGTGTATACATATACAGTGTTTTTCTTTGAAAATGAAGTCATGTATTTCCCTAGAGAGCTTGTCCTCACCTTGTCCTAAGATAACTTTCTTATGTAAAAGTAAACATGAAGGGTGTTCTGTTGAAGGAATGGGCTGGGCTGATTTCTCTTATTCTCTCTTTCTCTTTGCGTGCCATCTTTCTCCAGAGCAGAGCTGCACAGACATGTCCCTGCTGGAGTTCTGTGGTTCACGCTATGCTTACCTAGATCACCAGGCTCCAATGTCCCCTACTCCCAATACCAGGCCATAGTTTCTTGGATGTGCACCCTGCAACCTGGGGACACCTGTAGATTCCTGTGGGACGGCTTCTCCGTTGCCCCCCATGCAGGAGTGTGCAGAGCCCAGCTGTGTCTGGTGGCTGCATGACGCTATCCTCTCTGCATGTCTGCATCCAGCAGCTGGTTGGAGCAGATCAGAGCAGCTTCTGCCAGGTGGAGGTGTTGCTCATTTACCCACGGACACAGAGCAGAGAGAAAAGTGTTAAACACACACATGTCTGCTCATCTGCATCCTGCCTACCTTACTTAGAGCTTAGATGGATGTCTAGCTGTCTCAAGCACACACTGTTAAGTCCCAACTCACCCTCCATTCCTGCTGAAGGCACTACATATATATAGTTATATACTTATCTCTTCCCAAACTACTGCTGCTTGCTCACCCTCTTTTTCTCTTTTGTCAACATACTATATTGTTTTTTCAGGATGGCATTTCTCTAAACTTAGATTTGACCTCAGCTTGCATACCTCACAGCAAGCAAGTAGGTGTTTTCAGATAACTAGCTCTCTTCTTGCTCCCTGAAGGACGCTCACTTCTGTTGTTCATCCCTCTGACCCACACCTGGCAGTCTCAGAGCAGGAACCAGCAGGTACAGTGAAAAACCATGCAAAACTCACTGACTTTCTCCGTCCTGGGCAGACTTTATAATGCAGAGCAAGTGCAGGTCTCAGCTTCTTTCCATAGAATCATAGAATCATAGAATCATTGAGGTTGGAAAAGACCTCTAAAATCATCGAGTCCAACCAGCAACCCAACACCACCATGCCCACTAAACCATGTCCCTAAGCACCACATCTGTTTAAATACCACCAGGGATGGGGACTCAACCACTTCCCTGTTCCCTGTGTTCCAATGTTTAACAACCCTTTCGGCGAA
>NW_008795490.1:12711890-12763881 GCF_000699145.1 Aptenodytes forsteri
GCTATCGATTACACCCCTGGCATTGGCATGCCACCCCTAGGCTCATCTCTAGTGAGCCTGGTTTTATCCCCTTCCCCCTTCGAACCTAGTTTAAAGCCCTCTCAATGAGCCCTGCCAATTCATGAGCAATGATCCTTTTCCCCCTGTGAGACAGCTGAACTCCATCTGTCGCCAGCAGGCCCGGTGCCGTGTAAACCTCCCCATAGTTACATTATCTACCAAGTTCTTTTGCATTGAAAACTTTACCATTTTGCATCAGCATACCCAGGATTTGGCCTTTGTCAACTTTAATTAACATTTTGAAGAGCTCAATGTGGTTCCCTTTTGAGGTTGTCATGCTGATGTAGGAGGACTTAAGAGATGAATCCTACTGCAACAGGCAGCTTTAGGAACAGTGCTGGCTAATTGCGCTGGGAAACTGATGGAAAAGAGAAGCTCTTAGAGCAAAAGAGGAAGAGGGGACAAATAATTTTCTACATCCTTCCCGCATGCACACTGACCTTCTGTTTGCCACTGAAAAGCAGAAGCATGGAAACATGTAATTAACTTGTCTTTCTATGAATTTCATTTTCAAGCTGTGACAGCAAACAGAAAAACAGTGATAATCTGGTATCTGTAGCAGATACTTCAAAGCGGCTCTTCCTTTACTTGAAACACACTGGAACAAAGCTTCCAGAGGCAACATCAAGGTATGAAGTCTGTGCACCACCGTCAGTGTGCTGACAGACTGCTGCCAACCCCTCCTGCTCTAGAGGAATTAATAAAAAAGCATCACTTAAGCTGGCCAAAAAAATGGGGAATTGAAGGAGTATTGTAGTTTGTGATGTGTCCCACACTGGCTTCAAGATTTTTTTATATCACTGAGCCCAGACCTGTGTTTTATATCAAGCCTTTCAAACCGTTTATATCTGGATTACATGCAGATCCTGAAACAGTAGCCGCATGATAGCCTTGTGGTTCCTGTATTTGGCAAAAGTAGCTCAGCTTCCTCGCGTGGTAAAGTCCATAGTTTGTAAAAATGTCTGGTTTACCAAGCTCACTGTTTCCTATGGCCTCAGGTGGAACTGAAAAAATGGGGAGCTTGGTTTTGGACTTGTAGAAGATACAGAAAAATTATGCTTCAAAATTGAAAGAAAAGTGATAATGAAACATGTACAGCTCCAGCCCCCTCTTACTAAACCAGCCTTATACTTTTTATGTAGCACAACATGATGTTATGACATGATTAGCTGGCTTTTTAGCACCTAACATATTGTGTTCAGAGCACGGAGATGGGGAGCTCTTTTTCATACCTTACCCAATGTGCCATTTACTCTGTTGGTACTGAAAGCTGAGAAGGCCAAGAGCAGCAATGACTTTAACAACATCGGTGTACAGAAATCAGACAAAAATAAAGACTCCAGCTTTATCATATCTAAAAGTATCTCATGGCATTAAAAAGCTGGATTAACCACAGGACATATGAGCAGATAGATAGCTATACATACAATTTTAATTTTAAAGCTTCAGCAACTTTCTGAAATAATGCCTTGTCTTCTTGGTACTACTCAATTCTTCTAATTTCAGAAGTTTCCTCTTGCTGTCTTTATTTAGTCTTTCAATGCGTCAACAGGAGGCAAATATTTTTGGTTGTGAGACAGAGCCAAAATTATTTCCCTGTTCTTCTTTCAGGATAGTGGCAAGTAGCATCCTTCAAGATCGACTCAGTTAGAGGAAGCTTTGGGTTTGATTTTTAATGTAAAAAATACTCCAGAAGAACCTATAGGTAGGGGGTAATGTTTTTCCTCACAGTTTCTTCAAGAATTAGCACAGAGTTAATAAAGCTTTAAACAGGCATATCTAATGATCTTTAACAACAGGTGGTAAAACTCACTTACCCATTTACCCGATACTATCTGTAAATGAGGGTCCCTCAGGAGAACCAGCCACAGAATGGCTCACTTCTTTTAATAATACCAACCTCTGTTTCTATGGAAACAGCACATCATGTTTGCTGCTTGCAAGACATGCGTTTAGCCCCTTTTAAAATAAACTGTGTTCCCTTTACATTGTTTTTAAGACTGAAAGAAGCACTCTGCTTCCAACACACCAAATTATTAAGCCTTCTCTTTCCCCTCTAAATAAAAATAAAACATTGGATGTATAGCCTGTAATTGCTAATTATCATGAGAAGTAATGGCATTTTTGTAGGTTACAATTTCTAAGAAGAACGGGTATCTCACTGCTTTATGGCAGGGCATTGGAAATTTTGGAATTGTGGTTAAAACCGAGTGTTACCGTGTTAAAATTGGTAACCGTTTGGCTTCATTAAGCACATATTCTCCTGCAAGTTTTTCCGTATGTCAGAATTTGGTGATTTGCATCACCGCACTTTGAAAGTGCTTGCTTTTTGTGTTGCTGTATACTTAAAGATGCTAAAAGGCCATCTGTCAAATACCTAATATGTCGCACATGCGTGCACGTACTTACCTGCGCTTGTACCAGGCCATCCATTTTTCAGCCTGAGTCACCACTGAAATTAATGGGGTTTTCCTCACAAATTGCAGATATGAAACAGCACTGGGTAATTATATTGCAAATAAAATAAGATGTTAAAAGCCGCAACTTGCCTATGTCATTAATGGGTGTTTAGATCATACTGAAACAATTTTATAATCTGATGAGTTTACCATGGAAGCTGTTTTTATAGCTTTCCATATCTTGAGCAGCGAAAATAGGATGGTCTGTTTCAAGCTGTGATGGAATGAAGATTTACAGAGCTTGGACAGTCAAAAGGATGGCATTATGGGGTTGTCAGAGTAACAGGCCTTGGGAATCTGCACTGTTTATGTTTAAAGGGAGAAGTCAGCTGGAGGCAGACATCTGAGGCATGTTGGATTGATTTGCAGCTTAAAAGCAGATTGTGTTTGGGGAGAGAAGAATGGGATTCTGGCTCGCATCTGTCTTTCAGATAATATAACAAAAAGACATTTTCTTGAAAAAATGTTATTAATGCAGCCCCACTTCAGCCACAGCACTTTCAAACACCTAGTGAAACACAGCCCCACCTTCGCAGTAGGTCATTAAGAGAGAAAGCTGGTGTCATGACTGAAAGCAAAGCAAACCAGTCTAATCCAGTTAAAAATTCAAAAATAAAAAAGAAGAGTTATTCGAGGTTTAAAAAAGATACATCAAGCATATTTCATACAGCACTTCGTATGGTGTTTGAATACCACTTTTTGAAGTACGGAAGAGATTTGATCTTTCATTTCTCACTCAGCAAGCTACCCTCACTGACTGGGGCTTTCTTCAATGCTCATGAGCCAAGTATAAAAGAATAATTTGCATATTGAACCTAAAAAACAGCACTGTGGTGAACATAGGTTGGGATGAGAGAAAAAAATCTCAGATGCTGTAGAGCATTGCCAAGATCAAATGAAGGATTTATGAAATCTGTAAATTAACTCTCTTGATTCACGATACAAACATGGCTGACAGAAAACTAAATGTCTCTGTCTTTCTCTTGTGGAAAATAGAAGTTTTACAGTGTTAGGAAGCTTTTGATACTTCTCTTTCTCTAGTACTTCTCAGAGTTATTCTCTGTAATTCATTACTGTAATGGAATTCCTTGCCTGTTAGTTAAACAATACTGCTCCTTAGCCAATTTGTGAAATCTGCAATTTCCTGTCTGCTGCTATTGTGCTAAATTGTACTTTGTCTCTTATTACTGTAGCATTTTCAATTCTCTATTGATCAATATGGTGCACTGTCGTTTAAAGGAGAATATTTTCGCTGGAGTTGAAAAGGTTTTGTACAAGACACACAGTAATTTTCTCTCAAGGTGAGTTGTCTTTCCCTCTGCCTTGTTCTACATTATTTCTCTGGGTCTTCCCTTTACAAAGAAAATTTTTAATATGAGCTTTTAAAGACACACAGGATGCATCTCTATTACAGCCGAAACCGTTGATTAAATGGGCAGAGATATCACAAACTTTTTTTAGTCAATTCCTCATAGCTACTTTAACGCTCAATTCCACATAATCCAAGCTACTTCTAGAAGCAACTTTTTAGTCTATAATAATAGGGCCTTTAGGCCTCTCCATTTTTAGTTTCTGTTTGAATAAAAGTATTTTCTGGAATCATCTGGGCATTTCTGTGTAACTGTACGGGGGGATACAGAACATCAATGTGCCTTTTAATTTGCCCTGCTCTTTTCCTATCTTTTTTCCAGCTTTTTTTGTCAGAGTGCTGGGAAGGCTTGTGTGGCTTGTACAGCACATCTTCTGTGGACCCGCTAACTATCTATTAAACAGATAAGTGCAACAGGCAGGGACAGCGCCTTTATGTTCAACGAGCAGAGCCTAAAACATCAGAGCAACGTATACGTGCAATTTATAGGTTGCAAGCAAAACAAATGGCGCTGCAGGAGGGAGGAACCGCACACAGTGTGAGCTCTCTCCTCACACAAGAGAGCACCCCATGCCTGCCCCCGCACCTTGGGTGTCCCTGCTGTCCCTCACTGCAGCAGCTCTTCTGCCGGTGACACGTCCCGCTCCCCTTCAGCCGTGCATCCCTCTGACATAACGGGCATTGGCAGACTACAGATCATCTTTTCTGGCACAGCTACAGCAGTCTAAATATTGTGTCCAAACTGGTGTTTAGCGAGCTGACGGTTTCTCTGCTGGTACCCAGGCTGTCAGAGAGCACTCTCCTTCCCACTCTTTCCTCTCAACATCTGTTTAAAAGGTCAGGACTGGATGCAGAAGGAGAAAGTACAGGTTAAAAAATGCTTTTCTCTCATCAGCAATAGCCAGAGTAAAATACTTGGCTCTGGCTGTTGAAAATGTAAGCCTCTGAATGAACTTTTTTCAATGAACGGAAGAGGAAATACGGTTTTGCAAATATCATGGAGAATTATTCTAGGCTTCAATTGTTAAATTATTTCTTCCAGTTTGTTGATCCTCAGCAAATTTTGAAAGGCTGGCATGCAGGTTCTGATACACATTCAAAAATATCATCTGAAGTTTCACAAAGTCATCGCTTTTAACGCCAGGAAGTACTATGATTATGTCAACCTCCTCTTTAAGGTAAACCAGGAAGATGCATGCAGTGAATACAAATTCATGCTGAAACCCATCAGGTCTGTCTATTTGACTTCTTCAATCTTTCTTACATGATTAACGTCGATATTACTTGTTCACTCTCAAGTAACAATTACAACAGTGCGAGGATTTCTTTTCATATTTAAAATCCTCTTTATCTTCTTAAATCTCTACAATTTGTATGACATGATATGACAATGTTTGATTATACTCAGAATTGTATTTTTTGTGCTACCTTTGCACCAGCAATTGTAGTAATATCTGTTTGTCCCATCCACAGGCTGTGGCACAGCTGAGAAGCTGTAATGAGAGTTTAGAAACTGGACCCCTCAGTGATCAAATGTGGTTCCAATACATAGTGTGGCAAGGAAAAGGAGGACGTTTCTGCACCCACGTTCACCAAAGAAGAAGATGAGGAAAAAGGGTCTTTTATTGCTTGCAGCATTAAAACATGATCAACGTTGTACACCAACATATAAAGGGCAACTTCCATTATAACACCATTAATAAAAACTTAATTTTCATTGAAGATAAGAACAGAAGGAGAATGGAGAAAGCACTGATGAAGCATTTAAATACAGATTTCTCTCATTTTAATTGTTTTCTCCTTTTCTTTTCATTTGACCTATGTGAAATATTGTATGGGATGATTTGCAAGGACATCACCAGCTATGGCACTTCCTTGCAAATTATTCTGAAACAGGAAAGCAGTGCTGCCATGTTCACGTTTAGCTTTTAGGTTGCCTTTCTGGCCACAGCATCACAACACTGAGCCAAACAACATTGCTAGAAACCCTAGTATGAGAAGCGGAGTAGCCACGGGGAGCAGTGGAGAGAAAGGTTGCTCCTTCCAGCCTTTCCTTCTTCTCCTATTTGGTGACCATCAGATAAACAACATTCAAGCACAACAGTATGATCTGGTTAAAATTAACTGTTTCAAATACAGTCTGGTGATTTCAGCCACAAGATTTCTCCCATTTCTAGAATCTTTCAGATTATGATTATTTTTCACAATCTTGAAGACCCTTCAACATCACTCGTAACATAGCTGGTCCATTCAGTCCTCATTTGGTTCTTCAGACTGTTTCAAACATAAAACTGTTTCACAATCCTGAGTAGGCTTCTGCTATCTCAGGCAACTTAGAACAAAAGTCCCAGTCCCTGAACCTCATTTGAACCATCAGATGCAGCTTAGCAGCAACTCCCAAAGCTAAATGTCAAGGTGGTGCTGTGAGCAATCTGTGAACTTGATGAAGAGAAGACCCAAACAAAAGCCATGACAGCCACGGCTGCTTCCTATGTCCAGCAAATGCACCCAAGCAACTAGATTTGCAATTCTGTTCGTTGGTTGTGCGCCCTTTTTCACTAATCAAAGCCTTCCAGTGCAAGTTTTGTTGCACTACTTAGTATTTAGCCTAGCTAGGGATGGGTAGTGACTGAGCAAGCACTAGGATTTGAAGAGGGAGAAAACAGAAAGTATAATACAGAAACCTTTCAAGAAGGTAATGAATTAACGAACACGGAACTGTGACAGTGATCAGTGATAGTACGGAAGCATAAAAATGTCAGATAAAATAAAACTGACTTGAATGCCCCCATTCTTCAAACAAAACCATAATGATTCTCTTTGTTCTTCTCAGTTGGAAGAGCAGAGCTTGACCTATACCAAAAATCAAAATCATGCATGTCGTTATCCCTTTTTCTAGAGTCTCATGCACAGATTCAGCTGAGATAAAAGGGGGGAGTCTGAAAATGCCTTTTCTCTTGAAGTTTGTTGTGCCAGTCTGTGTTGGATAACATACTGTAATCCCAGAGGCATAGCATTTAAACCTAAACCAGCTGGATAATCAGTTGAACTTTAACAAGTTTAACCTTATGGACATTTTCTTACTGTTTTTTCTCTTTAAAAATCTACATTTTATTAGAAACTTATAAACTTTTTTCTGCATTTTATAAATACAGAGAAAGGTCCCAGGTTAGTGCAATACACCCACTCATCTCTTAATTTTTTTCAAAATTGGTGTTTTCCGTAAGTCTGTACATTTTTGTCTGTGAAATAGTACTCAGGAAGTGAGAGGAAATTCAGTACTTCTTTGCTGACCACTATGAATCCCATGCAAACATGTGTGTGCATGTGTTTGTGTGTGTTTGTGTGTGCCTACGTGTGCATATGTACTAAACCTTCTTATCACCGGCTCTGACACCTTGAGCTTCCATCGTCTGCATTCCAGCTTCCAGGATAGGCAGAATGGAAACCAAGAATGATGCCAAAACATAACGGTAGGTATTTGTGCAGGGAGATTTAAATTTTTTTATATAGAAATCCAACTACAGACATTTTACCTGTGAATCAAAGTCTGGATCTAAATCCACAGGCAAAAAATTGTAGAAGATGTGGTTTTGCTATTTATTCAAACAGACACTCATTATATTTGTTCTCTGATTTGTCTAGTTTATCTCTTTCAAATCTCTGGTTTCATGTTGACGTGATTTTAAAATCTATTTTGTTTTTCTACTAACCTGTTCAAACACCTGTAAAAGTACAATGTCTCTAGAATGCCACTTCTGGCTGAACAGCTTCTTAATGAGAAACTGAAACAAACCATTCAGGTTTTCTTTTACTCCCTGTCACCAGTGTTAGCAACCAGGTCTCTCTTGTGTCCCTAATTATTATTCTTTACCAATGTTCATCAGCATAATTGCATCAATCTTCCCTTCTCGGCTTATGTAAAAAGAATAAGGGAAAATAAGGAATTTTTATTGTCACCCACATATCACAGACTTGCCAGAGACTAGAATTTGCAGTAAAGCATTGAGACTATGCTTGTTACATGATTGCTAGGATAAATTGCCAGGATCTCTGCTTTTAAGGATAGGATACTCATATACGTTTACCAGAGACTGGTAAAGCCCAGAGATAAGCAGGGACCTTGCTATGCACCTCTGTGGTGCAGACAATATTGCTCCGCAGAGTTGGCTCTGCTGCTCCTTTTGCCATCCCAAAAGAACATCAGGAAACGCTCCTTTTACAGGGAGAAATTCAACCTTGTAGCTTTCTCTAAATGCATAATTTCAAAGCATCAGATTTATTTCACAGCAGATTTCCTGTGGGAATACAAAGCTGGAACAGACCTCCTGATTCATCGAGGCCAGTCCTCTGCTTTGTCTGCAGTCTCAGGCAATCACATCACACACTCTTAATAACTGTTTAAGTGCCGTCTTAAAGCTAGATGCACTTAGATATTTTATGCATTAGGAGACTCTCCCAAAATGGTTCTTGGGCTAAAACCTCGTAATTTCTTAGTCTAACAAACTAAGTAAAAGCATTTGCAACTGGATATATGCTTTCATGACTGAATAGGCTGTAGACTTTACAGGGTCCCTGATTTTAAATCAGTCTTGTTTCCACCTCAGGCTGGGTCATTCCCATTCCCCTTATTTGTCCAGCCCGTGGCCCAGTGTCCCAATTTTCATTACAGGACAGGGTCCTTTCCCCTGTCCTGTAAGCTCTCTCTGTGTTCTTAAATATTCTTTTTTGAGATGGCTTAAAGATTTTCTGTAAGTATTTCTCCTTTTTGATGTGACTGAAGTTCCAGATAGATCATGGTTGAATCTTTGACTACAAGCATTTGCTTTCAAACCCTTGAACACTCCCGGCTCCTTCACCAACTTTGGATTTACCACCATTGGCTTTGCCTCCATTACACCCTCATGATTGCTTCCAGGATTTGTAATTCAGCAGGGAGGGTTAAAAGTGTTTGAGCTCATCAGGGCATGAGGCTTGAAAGCGTTAAGTATAAGGTGGAATAAAAATGCCTGAGATAAGTACACAGTAATCTGTCAGCAACAAGAAAAACAGAGAGAGGACCAGAAGATTTGGCCAGATTTGATCTCTCTGCATCCTCATGACTCAGTCTTTATGCCGGGGAGGAGGTTTGTTCCAGGGAAGGGAATAAGGAGGGCTGGCAAGAGGTCACACAAGAGTCTGCTCAGGACAGCACACAGTTGCTTACAAAAGCAGAAATACTCTGACTGAGGTGATGGCAGCTGGTGAGGAAGTAGTTGAAAAATGGTAAAACATGTAAATTCGAAATAGACCAAATTGCAATCTAACACAACTTCTGAAATGCGCGCACTGTCAGTCCCATAGTGCCCGCACGGCCTGGCACAGTCTGCAGAGGTCCAGCACGTAGTCAGTTTTTCGCCACCTCCTCTTGTAGCCTCTTTCTTCCTGCTAACCACAACAGCAGCTACTATGTTCAGCATAAACTTGGAGCTACGTGAGGCAATTCTGTAACTAAAGAAATGATTGAAAATGTTTTTGGCCTTCAAATAAGCTGTGAAAAGACTGAGCTGTATAGTAGACAAATGAATACTAGGGAGGCTTTGCCTTTTTACATACTTAATAACATAGCAATCTGTGGGGGTCATGGTTTCTATCAGCTGAAGGAAATTGTATACATCTAACGCATACCATCTAGCTGAAGACATACTTACAATAGATGGTCCTTCACAAAGTGTCTATGTATTCTTTAAATGTTCAATTATTTCGGGTGTTTATGGTAATTGTACGTCTCAGGCTCAGTACCGTGAGATGAAATACACTTTAGTGCATGACTCAGTTTCTTAGAGTGTATTGCTCTAATATTTAAACATGGGGAAATGAGTTGATGATTACTTTTCAGTCATTACTTTTGATTTCTTGGTTTTGTAGATTTAATCAGATCCCATTTATTTAAATACTCAAAATTCCTTTGTGATTTAAAACATGCAGCTGGTTATGCTGGTTAGTGTTTAATACAGTGAACAAATCACTGCTTTTTCATGTTACAGTTTTCCTGATGCTTTATATCATGGCTAATATAAATGACATAATTTTCCCTCAGTACTTTTCATTTTAAAGAGCTGTAAAGCCTTATCACAAATATAATAGCAACGTGGCTTTTTGTATCTCCTTCATTTTACAATAGTAAAATAACATGAAATCTTTTGGCACCATTCCAAGTTATGACTTTTCCAGTATATGCATATGCGAACTACTTTGTGTAATGAAAAAATCTCCTTTATGCAATGCATGAGATCTGCTTAAATCTCTGGGAAAAAAAATGCTTTTAAGTTTGTCATACCAGTGAATGTTTTATTCTTTCAACATTCTTTTTTCTTCCTTTAACCCCTGTAGGAGTGGCATTATAAGTAGAAAACATATGCCACCAGCATCATAGTATCTATATTATCTTAGTCCTAATGTCAGTTAAACTTTAGAAATCTTCAGTTAGGCTCCTAAATTCTCTAAATGACTGTCCTGTTGAGGACTACCAATACAGATCCAAGTTTGAGGAATTCTTCCAGTATTTAGTATTCTATTCAAAGGCAGTTATAGTAGCTCAAATTGGGACAGATTGATTTTAAATTTTTATCATCTGTTTCACAAAATAAGGAAGAAAGTAGTAACTATGTATGTGCCTTATTATGGTGTTCTGTGTTTAAATTTTTTTGCAGCTGACCACAGTAAAATCATCACTGACAGGGAAGTCAATTAGATGAGCAAAAAACAATCTACCTGAGGCATCTTGCCCCCATCCCTCCATACACAGCTGGCTCTGTCCTGAGGAACACCAATCAGTGAGGATTTCATCCAGTTCCTGACTCAGATGTTTTATATGAATAAAGAGTAGGTTCCTGTGTACTTGAGGATTCTGTACTCCATGATAAATCCAAAAGACTTAATGCATGTAGCTGCAGGGAACTTAAGCTGATTCCCAAAGCATAGCCCAGGCAGTGCTTTATGGTCTGTTGATCATTCTCAATCTTTGTCCATGATGATGCTTCATTATCTTGAATGGGTAGCTCAGGATGCCATCAAGGAATAGGCACACCAACAGAGAGGAAGAGGAGGTTCAGTGTTGAAAGTGTATCTTGAAGAATTTAATGGCAGAGAACAAAACTCTTCTGTAGGTGTTTGATCATGCATGCATTCTCACTGTAAGTGCTTCCAAGTAGCAAAATCTCTTTTAACTTATCTGGAGGAAGACCTAGAAGTCTTCAAGCTAAAAGCCACCACTACTAACACACTCTGCTACCAAAACTATCATTGAACACAGGCAGTTCTGTTACGATATAACGCACAGATCTCTGTGGCCACTGGAAAGATCAGGTGTCTGCAGCTTGCTGTGACCACAAAAAACCTCTCCTTGCTACATAGCATGTAGGCATACATAAGTTTTCTTTGTATTTTTAAGAGGAAGGGTGATGACCCAGTATTGGTGAGTCCCAGCCTCATGAAGACTCTGGGGAAAGACCCTGGTTTTAAATCATTGGAACTGAAACAAAGCAGTAGCACCGCCAGTTAGCCTGGGCTCTTACGGAGGGTAAGTACTTACTTGCTCAGTATCAGTGTGGGTGGTATCTACAGGAACAACAGTAGGGAATTGTCTCCTTGCAGTCCATGTGAATGATCAGGTTTGCCTGAACTGAGGGAGTGGAACAGCAATTTCATGAAACGATTGTGTTTGCAATGTGCTTGTACTATGTGTGTTGCCCATTGATTACAAACGCCAGTCACTTTACAAAATGACTGGAATTACAGCATTAAACTATTTGACCATTCCATGCTGTAATTACATGATACCAAAGCATTTTGAGTATCTCATGTAATGACTACCATGTTATTGCTGTAATTCTGTTTTGAAGCCTGGTGCTGTGACATCCTACTGCATGAATGTCCTCCTAGGTGAACTCTTCTGCAGGAAACAGAGTCCCCAGCAAGTGATCAGTGAGAAGTTCATCACGGGGATTTTTATCACGAGGCAAGCTAAACTCACCGATAAGCAGTCTGTGTCTCAAGATACTTTCCAATGGGAAACACTGTATTGTAGCCATTCCACAACACACAGGTGAGCCGTACAAGTGGCTGTTCAGATGGTGACCTCTTCCACCTCCAAGTGTACCCAGGTGCTGGGGTATGGCAATGGGACTGAATCCAGCAAAACATAATCTGAGCCTAAAAGCTTTTGTTGCCTGAGCACTGCCTGATCCATGTGAAACCTGGACAGCCTCACAGCCAGGGGACTTTCCAGTGGGGATACGAAGGACATACTTGCAGCACTGCTAGCACCTCATAATTCAAAGGACCGCGCAATCCATGGAAAAGGCTATCCATGATATGCGATAACTCAAGCTCAGATTAGACACCTGTTTAGTGTTCATCTCACTGTGGACTTATTGCAGCCTATGGATATCAATGGCCACCTACACAAGGAAGCTGCCCTGCTCTTCACACTCATTTCTCTCTCTATCATCTGCTCTCTTTCAGAGGGCAGTCCTGTCTCTGTGCCTGAAACTGCTCTGGATCACCATGCTTACGCTAATATTACTGTTCTCAACAAGTTTACACCATTTCCTTTTGATGAGTCTCTGAACAGATTCACCAGGAAGTTCCCCACTTACAATGACCTGAGAGGCCCGTAGCTCTTTGCTGTAGGGATCCCAGCTGCCTGGCAAGCCCATCACAGGGAGCCCTCCTCCAGGAGTCATCCATCTTTGCCAACAAAACACCACTGGGAAATATGAGGGAGACCACACAACCCAAATTTCTGATACAGAACATATGGTAAAGTACAATCAACGCAGTGAACCTGGGAGAATGTGGTCTTCCCCATTGCAATGGCTAACAGAGGCAGCAGAGACCTGTGCTGCATAACGGGCATCGCCACAGACAGAGGTGAGTTTACCCTCGTATGAGAAAATGTAATTCTCCATGAAATGCACAGAGGATCACTTGACTTGACTTGCCAATAACTTCTGATGATGAGACTATAAAGAGAAAGAAGCTTGTGTCAACGCAAGAAGCTGTTCCCAGATACTCTGGCAGTAGAAGTTTTGAAAAACGTAGTTGAAACAGCCTGAGAAAATACAAAACAAACAGATGTAATTCTTTCAAAGCAAAACAGAAGTGTAAAAGTTGATACCTCAATCAGGAGAATAAACTTCACTTTATGAAGCAGCATTTATTGCTGTAGGTTTAGAAGTAAATATAAGACTCCGTGATTTTGTCCATAAATATAATAGAAAAGTAATTTTTATATATTCTCTTGAACTAGAAATTGACAGGAAATAGGTTTTTCAAAATAATGCCTAGCTGTTTTTTCCTACCCCTTTTGCAGAGTAACTGATATTGTCAGTCTTTTTTTTTTTGAATGACCAGTTGCTCAGTGTGACTGTAAAGCATAAACTCAGAAAGAAAAACTGAGCACAGTTTGATTCAGAGTGCAAAGTAAATCCCAAAACTGAAGTTGTGGATTTATTACTAAGTACGTATTGGGGAGCAGGTAGAACCCATAAGCATGAAATCACTTTCTATGTGCAGGTGTAAATCTTAAAAGCACTGTTTTTATCAACAAGAAAAATAAGTGATGACTTATTTTGACTTTGTGCATTTGTACATCACCTTGTTTTCTTTGTTGGTTTTTTTTTCTCCCCTACATATATTCTCTTCAGAGGGTTAGAGCATTGTCTCTACCTATTTTTATTCTCTAAATGCCACCAAAACATATGAAATGTTTAGAGGAAGGATGAAAGCTTTGTGCTTAGCACAGACTAAGATAGGTCTGTTAGCTGGTCAGCTAGTGACAGGTATTGACAGGATTCCCAGTAAAAAGTCAAGATGCAGGAACAGATCAGGTGGGGAAACTCTGGGGATTTAGCGTAGAGATGCATAGCTTTACACGTGCTGAGTAGCCCCTGCCCCACATACACACCCCAGTGTGATATGGGAAAGGCTGCTGAGGGAAAACAGTGATTGGGAGCAAGATGTCACATCTGTCAGATCAATTCATCCTGCCTGAAGCTGAACGTCTAAAGGAGGCAGTCGGAAAGAGGACCAATGGGCCAGATGATGAATTTTCCCAAGGGGCTGGATTTCAATCATAGACTGTGGGCTGACTGCTCCTCATCTTGGAGTGCTGGTTTGACTTCACCACAGGCCACTGAAGGTTGGATCAGTTTCAGCTCACAGGAGAGGCCGAAGTGGATATTTATGAAGTCACAAGCGTTGGCATTTTTTGCATGAGTCACCTGCCGTATGTTCACGCTTGGTGGAAATGGCAAGGAGGAAGTGGTTTTAGGAGTGCTTCCTCACCAGTGCAGAGAGTGGCTTGAAGCCAAGCTGGACACATCCCCCGTGGTCTGTTTATGTCTGTATTTCCAGTGCCTTTGCTATACTCGCTCTGAAGTCATACGCGCCATGTCTGTCTCCAAATCTTTCTCTGCAATCATTTATCACTCAGCATGTCTGGCCTTCAGGTGTTAATTTAATAGAAGACTAATCAAGTAACACTTTTGATAAAGATCATACTTTTCAGTTGTTGATCAAGCCAAACACAAGTCGCATTTTATATTAAGGTGACAGATGAAGAATGTGAACATGCCAGGAGTGGGCAGTGCAGTAGGCAATTCTTGACTGTAGTTGTGTTTTCTAACTGTCGACCTTACATTTTTCTAATTTCATTCCCCAGGATCTTTGTTAACATACAGATCATGATATCATAGAATAATTTAGGTTGGAAGGGATCTCTGCAGGTATATCGTGTTGTATCCTCCTTGAGAAAAAAACAGAGTGACATTTGAAAATGTCATGAGAATAATTAGTTTGTTTTCCTTTCCTCTACACACAGGAAAAGGTTTCATCAGAACAAACTGTTTCTTAGCGACTGTACTTGGGGTCAATAAATCAGATCACATGCTTACTAGGACCGGCCCATTCACTCCTGGGACTACTAGGCCAAATGTTAGTATCAGTTGCACCATATTTACTTAGCTGCGTTTGGAATGAAAATCTAGCTTTCATACCATTTTATTTTTTGAAAATTGGCTAAAAAAAAAGAAGTGGAATTATAATTGGTAGTGGTCTATACAAAACCACAAACTAGAAAAAGCTGGTCTTTCTAAAGTAGTTCTTTGCCCTCCTGCATAACACTGTGAAATCTGCCACAGAAATAGTGTAAATAATTTGATTCATAGTGTTTATACTTCAGAACTTGAAATACTAGTTTTAGTTCAAGGCTTTGTCAAAGCCACAACATTCTTCTGAAGGTGTTGCCCTCAGAACTCTCTAGCCCTCAAAAAGCATGCACCACCAACAGTTGTAGGGAAGAAAGAAGGAGACTCATCCTCAGAGAGATGCCCCAGCGACCGCCTGGTTAGTGTGTTTGCCTGCTAATGTGTTGAGAGAAGGTCCCTGTGATGTCTCCTGAAAGTTGAGGGTGCGCATATGATCATGGGTTTGCAGAACGCATGAACTGTCAATAGGCTCATGATACGGGGCACAGAGTTGTGCAGCCCACAAATGATGATGATGACGACGTGCGAGTCACCAATGGTGCAATGGGCCCTGACACTTATGTTTCTCATGAGCAAGTGAGATGTGGGAAAGACCGTATCTATTTGACTGTTTGCATAAAATCTTATCAGAGGAACTTTTCCTCTGATTTTTCTAAAAAGCCTGTGGGAGAAAGTGGATGCAGTGTGGCATTGGAAAATACGGTTTCAGCACAACACCCAACCAACTTTGCATGCGGCTATTGCTCAAATGAGAAAAAATGAGTGTCATGAGCCAGCTGGACACATCTTTTGCCCATCTGTTCTGTATTTATTTATTTTTTCAACATTTGATTTACTGTTTAATGTTTATATTTCTCATATTTGGTACTCAGTTCAGAACTACAAAAAGCTGTCAATGCCTCCTTCCCTGCCAGCCACCCTGGAATTCCTACAGTCAAACATGGCTCTGAAACCAAGAGCAAGCTTTGTCACCAAGTAGATTGGCGTTTTATTTATGTGCTTTCAATAACTGTATATTTTCCAGCTATCTTCAGGCACTCATCACATCAGTAGCATAATATTCTCCAGGATAAAATAATGTCTGATTTGACTTGGGAGTTTTCTCCTTTCCTTTCAATGAATAAATAAATTTCTGATACATGAACAAATCATAATCCTAAGTCTAGTACAGGAGCAATCCTAAATCCTCCAACCCTTTCGTCACTTCCTGCCTTCAAAAGACAAGAAACACAGTGTGTTTATTTTTTGAAAATTTAACAGATATTCTTGGGGGAAGAACTGGAGGGAAATGAATCCTAATGCTGAATGTGTCTCATAGGATGTGCTTTTCAGTTCCGATTTAAGTCAGTCATTGCATCTCTGGGAATTGTCAAGGCTGCTAACCTGCTTTGGAAAGCAATTTCACAGATACAGTCTCAATAAATTAGTTCAGTTTTGTTCTTACAAGACTGTTTCTTCATACTTGTTAATATTTATATTGTAGCCCCACTGCCGGAGGGACACAAGAAAAGAGAACTGGGAGAAGAAAAGGGTTACCAAGTGACCAAAACCTTAATAAGCATTTAATGATACAAGAGATCCCCTAACAACGACCACTACTGGCAGCAGGGAGAGCTAGAGCCAGGTCAGGTTGTTCTTGCTTAGAACAACTAAATCTTAAGCACTCCCAAACATCTCAGACCTGGCAAGTCTAGGAAGCCCACACGCAGGAACTGCAGTTTTGAAGGGGCTGCAGACCATGATACATGGTTTGTGATCGGTATTACTGCAGTTCAGCAGTGAGAAGCACCCTCTACCATTTTTGCTGGGTCAGGAATACAATCTAAAATTATCAGTTTTATCAGCACTGCAGGGAAATCTGATTTTCCCTGGAAGGAACAACCGCTTTGAAGTGTTATCCTGCATGTCTAAGCTTGGCAATGTCTGCCATTTTTTCATTAATCCATTTCACGTGCCGTTGTTTGGAAGACCACAGCTACTCAGCTCTTACCTATTGCCTGAATTTCTCATCTTGTATCCAATATATGGGTAAGCAACTGCATACACACAATGCAATAGGAAACAACCCACTTTTTATCTGCAGTCCTACTGCTATGCTCTTGACACCAGTTCTGGATTTGCAATTTCACTTGGGTTTGTAAATACTTGTTGGGGAACTGCAACAGTTGTCCAGACAGGACAAGGAAGGAGGTGGGGTTTGCACCAACCAGGAGAGCAGAGCAGGAGGTGGCCAGCACAGCAATTGTTCCCGCTATTGCCATATAACCTCTGCGTAGTGTGAATTGATAACTACCAGTAGTAAATATTTTCTTTTAGACATTTTGGGGGGTTTTGATAACTTTGTTAGTTGAAACATTGTTAATTAGATCATAGTATCCAGTTCATTTTGCTATGATGATGGTGGGCTACAGAACAGTCCAGGTTTCCTGCCTTTCATATTGTACAAATCTGATCCTGTATTGCATTGTATTGTACTGTATTCCTGCTGTTCACTCATTTCCAAATTTTGATTTATGATTATTTGCAGTACCTGGGCTAAGTCACACCTCTTTAAACAGTGGTCGCAGTACATTGAACTTTGGATTGAGCACCTCTCGCTTAAAAACCTCTTTGTTTCTCTGTGTCTCCTAAAAGTTTGCATGGTGTCTATTTAATTAAGCCTCTTCTCTTTAGTCCAGTTTTTTGGATTTCAGTGGGATAGACTTTTTCAGCAAAAGAGGACACAGAGTGGAACTGTTTAGGAAAAAAGTCAAGACAGTATTTTTAGTAACAAATCCAGTGCTCCCTAGCTGCATAGAAGCAGCAGCATATTTACTGCCAGGAGAGCAGGCAGCCTGGAGAGCTCCAGTGGGACTGGACTGCCCTGGTGGATATCCAAGAACCAAGAGACTGAAAGTGCTCATGTCACTGAAGTTAGTTGGTCAGGAGAAGCATCACTGAGACAATTCCTAACCAAATTTGCTGCAGGGCCTGACAATAAATAAAGGCTGGAGGGGCTGGGCAGGACAAAAATGGTTATAGGGCACATGTTTAGTCCTGGAGATCTTGAGAATGATCTGAAAAGATTTAGGTATTTTTGGCATATGTTTAGGGCAGCATCAGACCCACTCTCATTTATGCCAGCTGCCTGGCAATTGCACACTGCAACACACAGGAGACATAAGGTTGGGCTCAGTAGGGCCCTATTGCCTGCAACGAGAGAGGTGCATTCCACCTGATGCAGCTTTTTGCCTCTTAGCTGATCTCTGTCACAAGAGGAGGGGATGATTTAAAGAAGTTCTAGTTTTTCTCCATCTGATTTCATGACACAAAGTCACAAGATATAGTCAAGGATCTGTTTGGGGAGAGAAAAATTATTTTTGAAGTAAACTTCTTAAGCTCTGTTACTGATACTGTGCCAAGATTATCTTTATTTGTGTATGTGTAGGGCCCAAGAGTTAATAACATTATATTTAATCAGCAGAAAGCACTTTTGCAATTAACTTTATTTGGAACAGTATCTGGCTTTCTAACATTGATTTTACACTTCATTGGATTGATTGTTATATTGCTGTAGAAGGACCACAGCATTTTATGTATGATTACTATTGTTAAAGACAAAGCAGATTTAAAAGACTTACCACCTGCCATGGCTACTACAGGTAGCTAAGAGAAACTAGACAGAGCTGCAAAAATGAAAATCATAGAATCATAGAATGGTTTGGGTTGGAAAGGACTTTTAAAGGTCATCTAGTCCAACCCCCTGCAATGAGCAGGAACATCTTCAACTAGATCAGGTTGCTCAGAGCCCCGTCCAACCTGACCTGGAATGTTTCCAGGGATGGGGCATCCACCACCTCTCTGGGCAACCTGTTCCAGTCCTTCACCACCCTCAGCGTAAAAAAATTCTTCCTTCTACCTAGTCTAAATCTATCCCCCTTTAGTTTAAATCACTTCCTCTATACCCACCCCGACTTTCCTGACGATCTTCATGACCCTTGTCATGAACCCAAACATAATTGATTGGATTTGATGCAAAGTGCTGGTCTCTGTACTAATATCCAGCACCAGTGCCATGGGATCAAAGAGAAAAAGTAAAACCCTGGAGAGAACTCGCAAGAGTAAAAGTGCCTCCAAACAAAGCCTGTGTCTATGCTTCCCTCCCCAAACCTCCCTCACAGACCAGCCAAGGCAAGGCAAATGTCAGCTGACGTGTAGTACCAGTGACTCAGCGTGGCTTGCCCCGAACGCAGTGCGTGAGTCCTAATTGGGTTTAATGTACCTGATGATAGCTAAATCTCCTGCACCCACATTAGCCAACTCGTGTGGGAGGTATGAACGTAGGTGCAAGGAGAAAAATGATCAGATATTGTTCCATACATTGTTCTTCATATTGTTAAGGGGGAAGAAAGTTCTATTGTGTGTTTTGTTACAATGCATTCATTAAAGTACACAGACACACCCCTGGAAGAGAGGAAACAGTGGTTAGAGAGGGTAAAATGACAGAACCACTGTAATAAAAAAATGCCTAATTTATCAATACCTTTAAAAATATCCTAACCAAAACTCTACTTATATGACCAGGTTTTGTTACCAGTTTAGTAACTGCTATCTTTCTCCTTCTGTTCCCAGATTCTTTGTTTACTCATTTATAGGAGCCTTTTTGGGATCTCATCCTCTTGGAGGCAGGTCTGTCTAAGCTATGTGAGTACACAAATAACTAAGAGTCAGGCTGTCTCTGTGGGCAAACAGCAGTGTAACAGGATGTGGGGAAAAACTGGGGGCTTGGAGATGCTGCTTTTGAAGGGAGCCAAGCCCCTGTCTTGTCCAGAAGGTGAGGACGCCACATCCCTGAGATGAGAATAGCAGGTTGTGTGGTGGCTGGAAACTCCGGGACTTCTCTTATATGGCTCTTCTGCTTCCTTTTCTGTCTGCCAAGAGCTATTAGCCACACACATGCACAAACAAACCAAGAATAGTTAGACATGCCTCTAAAAAGCTTGCACTTGAATTGCTGCTTAAAAAAGCGTATTTATGCAGCCAACAAAGCCAACAATATCCCCCAGCCAGTCAGTTACACTCACTATTTCTTGTAAAATACACTCTAAATCCTCCCCTACTCTCTCCAGTCAGCCCTCCCACACCACAGTGGAGGACCGCTGGTTGCAGCTTCCTGCCCTTCTACTCTGTTTTTGACTCTGTTCAGGCAGATTTAGAAATGCCATGCTCCATCTTGTCACTGGCTTGATCTCTCCACAGGAGCAATGGCATTCCTCTTCCATGCAATGAGAAGCAACACTCAGTGCTGGGGGAAGGGGAAAAGAAGGTTTCCATTCCAATAGTCTCCCATGTAAATTCACTTGCACGCCCAATGCAGTAGAGCTGGCTGTGGCTGGATCCTGCAGAGCATTTTGTGCAGAAGAGCATCCTCGTGTAGTTTATTACGCTTTTGAAACATCTGCTGCACTTTGATGTTTAAAATCTTTTACTGGGAAGTGGTTGAAAAGAAAAGAATTCATAGGCAGGAACACACTGAACAATTTGCAGGACACAAGAGGGTCACAGAAGGAATTGAGTGAAGGTTTGATTAGGCTCATTAGTCTATAGATGTTGAAACTCACTAATTAATACTGAGTGGTGATATTGATTATTTAATTAGCAGTCTCCAATGCACTGCAGCTGCTGAATTTTGTATTGTAGTTATTTCTGACAAAAGAACATTGCTTTTCTTTCTTACCTCTTAGAAACAGAGCTAAGAAAAACTAGATTTTGGTGCAAGGTTCCAGAATAGCAATTCCAGGGAATCAAGTCTTCTAATTATCTAAAGCACGGCAGTGCAAACTTTCCCAATTGCCATGACAATGTGTCTAACACTGCCATGGAGAAGCCCAGCACAAGGTGTTGAGTGGGTGTTTCGTACTCCTTGCTTATTAAAACCTTGGTTTCTGCTCAAACTTTCACAGGGGTTCCCAATTAGTGCCAATTGTGGTGATGGTTTTGACCGTGTGGATGCTTTTCCTCCAGGAAATGGAGTGAGATCCCACTGCAGCTCTGAAACAAGGATTCCTCAGTAGGAAAACAAATCTAAGAGTTCCAAGAGTAGCATCTCTGAATGCAGTTTAAATTATATATTTGCATTGTATTAAAATCCTTCAGGTATCAAGCTTATAAAAAATGTATTATGGGAAAATAATGATAAATAATAATACCAAAATGTATTCTGTTCTTTAAGATAGCAGTAGCGATTACTTTTCAGAAACCAGAGGAGAGCAGTGATAGGGAGCAGTTAATATTAGTGACAGGCTGCAAATGTGAGATAATTTTACACAAAGCCACTACTATCACAAGGTATTACTTGTATTGTTTGTCTGTATTCTAAAAATCATTTGGCCCAGCCATACCTGACTCTTACTGCATATCAGTATCTGTTATTATTAAAATAAATCAATTCTACAAAGATTTTATTGAAAAAACTTTTTGCATTTCAAAGAGGCTTTGAGCAGTATTACTTGGGTTACTTCTGAAATTAAGGCATGTAAGCGATGAGCATTTCTATAGAGACAGAATGACTTGAGGTCAATGCAATTTTGTCTCCATCAAAATTCATTATACATCTTGGGAAATGTAACAAAGAGAGAGGACTGGGAATCTTCAGAGGATGTATAAAGGTTCAGAAGCTTTCAGCTTGGCATCATTAGCGAATTCTTACTCATACAAATTTAATAGAAGGAAAACAGAGAAACAGAATGGAAGATGACTCCTGCATACATGCATGCTAATCCATGTGAGCACGCAGAAAGCAGAAGTGACGGCAGTGGAGACACAGCTCAGAGAAAGTCTGAATGGCCTGTAAGCAGTCCCCAGTGTGTGAGAGAGACCAGATCAGAGCAGATAGGAGTAAGTTCACTGCTGCTACTGAATTTCAGTGGCTTTGATGCTTCCCCCTTGAAGCTTCAGACCTGTAAGCATGGAGCGGGAGGTGGTATTCCTGGCAGATGAGGAGGGCTTTTTGTTTTATTAGGGCAAAATCCTCAGTAGCACATTATTAACCAATGCCTGGTCAGAGGTTCTGAGAAAGGCAATCTCAAAACAAACTTATGCATCCCTGGATCTCCCTTACCCTCTTAATCCAGAAGCCTCACAGCAAATTTATTCTTGTAAAATACAAATTTCATCCTAGTTGGAGCTATCCCGATGAGTAGTCATCACTTGGATGTTTAGGCCAAAGGCAAAAGGCCTCCCTCTTTCCTAGTCTAGCTTATTTCTTCAAAACAGGATGTCCTGTTCGTTGAACCAGTAGGAACATCATTCACAGCAGGAGGAAGGTGGAAGCTATGTCAATGCACAGGGAGAAATGCTAAACTTTTTTGTCCCCATATTAACTTTTTGTAACAGGAATTGCTCTTGAAACAGGATAGTTTAATGAAATTGTGTCTTCTCGTGTTCACACCACATACTCCCTGTGTATTTGAACTAGATTTGGCACAGGTGATCATTTAGATTGTCTATGCAACTAGTCTAAACAGTAACAGCTGAAAGGGAAAGATGAGCAGATGTTAGTTCTGGAATAGCTGTACCATGGAAAGATGATTCAAAGACCCCTGTAATTTTTTTTTTTAAGTATTGGGGGATACCAGATATTTTCAGCTTTTGAAACGTTTTCATACAGCATCTTTCTGTTGGTTTAATGGTTTGTTTGTTTTTTCCTGACAGGCTGTTCTGAAAAAAAGTTATATTTTTGCTTTAGAAAATCTAAAATCTGCCAGAGAAAAAGACATTTCCACATATCCATTAGATGAACTGGTGAAGTAATTGGATATATGAACTATTAGCATAGAAATGGCAATTTCTGTTTTCATTCATTGCATACAAACTTCTGCTCTACCAGGATGGCCAGTTCTGAGCACAGAATCAGCTTTACAGTTCAGTCTGTGCCTGAGCAAAACATAAATTTAGTCTTTTGGGCAGAGAAATGCATGTTCAGTCCTTTTCATATATTGTGCCAACCTCTTTGGATCAAGCTAGCTACCAAGCAGACTTTGGTCATCCTATTCTTCTTCCAGGTACAGCCAGCACAGTGGAAAAACTGTGTCACACATTAGCATTCCTGGACTTCTGCTTACACCAGATGTTCACAAAGATACATACTCAAGCTATTACTCCTAACCAGGAAGAGATTTCTTCCCATCCCATCTCACAGTGACCTCATCTGGTTATTTATGCTCTTGTCCCTACCAGACCACTTCATTGATCTTCAGGCCTGACGACTTCTGTCTTCAGACAAGCATGAGCAGCCAGAGCTGCCATTTATTCTCTGCTATGGATTTTGATGAAATGGAGTCAAGTTCAGGATGTTTGGAAAAAGTTGGGAACTGACATTCATGCTAAGTTTAAGCCTAGTATCCCTCTACTAATCAGTAGACAGAGAAGTTCTTTGTGAGGTGCTCTGAACTGCCCTTTTGTAGACTTTACTTAGACTATCTGGGTTTGTAGGGAGCTAAACTGGGTTTAGCACGTGACTGAACAAGTGCACAGGCGTGGAATCCATTAACATCTACTAGACACAAAGACACCATCTCTGACTGGGCTGCAAAATGTCGGAGGCTAGGAGAGTGTCCTGGGGAAGTAACTTTACATATTTGCTCTGTTTTTTCACTCTTCCTGAGGCATTTTCTGTTGGTTACTTCTAACAGGACAGTGGACCTTTGGTCTGCCCCAGTATGAGAGTCTTATGAGTACTTTGCATTTACTTATATCTACGGCGTGCAACAGCCTGAACCCAGAGAAGCTGAAAATCTTCACCTGTCCCTGAAGATAAAAGACACACTGCAGTTCTGCTCTCCCAACACACCAGAAATTTCCACAATAATGGTAAACCTTGCCTACAGAGCTTTTGAAGATCTGACTTGCAGGTACCTCTCCCTTTCTACTCATTGAGCAGTCTGACCACCAAACTTACGGCTATGAATTCCACCAGCTGTATAGATGCTGATGTACTTCAGTGTTGTCAGCGTTAAGACTGAAGATAGAGCTTTGTCTTCATTTCAGAAAGGCTGATATCCAGAAAAGGGAGGTTGTAGGTACCTTGCCCAACAAAGTCTTAAATAAGCAGCCCGCAAGAAGAGACTAGAGGCCTAAGAGTGAAAAGGTTTAGCACTCTGGAGCATGCAAAGACACATGACACATTACTATGTTTAAGACAAAGGATGTGCTAAGCATGTGTTTCAGATACTTAATACACAGTAACAATCTATTTTAAGGAAAAACATTGTAGTTATTTTCTACACTTAGAACTCAGTCGGAGTGCACTGAAGATAAAGAAAACATGTTCATGAACTTTGGAGGGCTTTGGATCAGGCTTTTACAGGACAGCAAACATCAAAAAACAGGTCACATAATTGTGTTTTAGCTGTGCCCAGTGCCAAGGACTGCTTCTTTTTTAAAGAATTTTTTGGTATAATAAAGTCATAGGGAGCATCCTGGGGATTAATTTGCCCCTTTTCTAAAACCAGACAGTCTACTATATAATGTAAATGACACTTGCAGAGTCTGTAATGGCTTTCATACTTGGTTATCAATCAGTCACTGCTGAGATGCCAGGAAGTTTATGAAGAAGTCTGCAGCATAGCAAAGCCTTGAGGTGTGTTGGTGTGTAGAGCAAACAGAAGCACAGTTGCAGTATTCCTTCCTGAATCAAAGCAGTGTTTCATTTTCACATCTTGACCTACCTTAACTTCTCCACCACGAGAGGAGGAATGGGAAATGCATAATTAAAAACTTCTGCCTTTACTACCACTGAAAATTGAGGGGCAAAGCCATTGAACAAATCTCTTTTTCTGTCATCTGTATTTTTTTCAAGCTCCCTCACATCTGCAAAGCAACAAAGTTCAGAAAAGTCCTAAGGCAACATCTCAGAAACATTTTACCTGAAGTTGCAATGGCTAATTATGTTATGACATAAGTCTGAAAAAATTCTTCCCACACCAAGCAACATTTCATGCCAGGTTTATATAACCTTTATAGTACGTTCCCTCCGCATACGGTTGTCTGTCTGGAGACTATCAAAGCAAGCTTTGTAGGGAATTCTGGTAACCATATTAAACCAAGGAAGGGGAAGATACGTTTTGTTGTGATGAATCTCATTTTGCTGTTTTAGCCCTGCCATATGCTCAGTTCAAGGAAATATGGTACTCCTTCATTGCAGTTGTACAAAGAGGAATTTTTAGGTTATTTAACTTTGAAGAATTTACAGACTAAATTCAAATATATTTTTTCTCCATTTTGACATAAATGCACACCCACAAGTGAGAAAGTATATCCCACAGCAAGATACATTTATAGAAAAGCTAGCTATACATATTGTGCTGCATCAACAATGATATCAGTGGAAATAAAAAAAATCAAGTTCACTTCTGTGTTTTGCCTGTGTCCAATTATTGCCTGAGCTGGACAGAATGACAGTTTGTAGCACTTGCTAAAACCATTCTTTTCTTCATGTCAAAGAGAATTGCCTTACGCAACAAGAATATGTTTTAAGAAAATCTTGACAGTGTTATTTAGGAACAAAAAAAATTGTAAGCCTCTTGCATACATCTTCACCCTGAAAACAAAAACCAGTAGCTGCTTATGATAATAGTTCCTGAAATAGAAAATTAAATATTAACTCAGAATAAATTGGGCCCGAAATGAAACAGCTACACTTGCAGCAAGCAGCTTAGATCTCAGCCTTGCTCCATAAGGTTTCAGGTTTTGCTAGGCAACTGTACATGCACCTTTTAAATTTTAAAGGCATTGCATCTATTGTCTGAGGGAGTAAAAAATAAATGTTTCATATGACTTGGCTACCTGGGAGAGGCTTTATGCTGAGAAATTAGCTATGTGTGTGTGGTCAGTTTATAGTAGCGAGGGCAAATGTAGAGAGAATGAAGTTGGGTATTTTCAGCAAAGAAAAACTTTGGACAATACAGATTGGACAACCCAGTGTAAATTAAGAAAGACAGTTAATTTAGTATATGGCATAACACAATCCACAGCACTTCTAGCTCAGTGTTAGTGAAACATTTCTACTAGTTAGGAAAAATAACACTTTCTTTTTACTATTAATGTAAGTGAAGTGTACATATATCACATTGTAGAAGCAAAATATCCTGGGTAAAATTCTGAATAATTCTTATCAGAGATTGTTCTTAGCATGACTCTCGTTATGAAGTCTTGGTTTACTAAATTAACTATGTGAGGAACATGTTTGACCAGGAATTCCATAGTTTCTTCCCTGAACATAACATTAACTCTGAAAGGTTTCACCTGATTAAAAAGAAGTATGCAAAGTAGGACACTATTATATTACAAGACCTTGCACTCATTATGTATATCTTTATGTATATCATTATGTATATCTTTTCATCAGGCAGGAAAGGGAACAAGTCACTAAAGCCATGTTGTCCCATGAGAGACAGGACATGGTTTGAGACAAGTAGTGCAACGGATCTTTTGAATTGCAAAGAATTCATGTTTTAATGTCTAAATTACAAGCATATTGATAGGAGTAGATCTTCTTTCCAAAGATGTTGGTGGTGTTTGTTTTGTTATTAATAGTATTAACAGTAATATTAATAGAGTGTTTGCATGTTCTTATTCAGGACTAGGGTTTTGTTATGTCAGATGCTATGAACACGCACACAGCGATGGTGGTCCCTCACTGAAAGATCTTTCAAATCAGAGTTCTTCAACCATTTATTTATAATTACATTATTTTTCTTATGAGTCAGCCTGTTCCTCAAGCCAGAAATAATTTGATTTTTAGGAGGTCAGAGTTGAACCATTATCGGAAGATGTGTCAGTAATAGTCTTCCTCACATTAATGCTGGTGAATACCTAAGACCAGATATACCACGGTATAATGTCAATTAATAAGAATCTTTTCTTCAGACCAGGTTAATGCCAGAAATTGATTAATGCTGGCTTATACTTAACATTTTTACTAACTATATTTCTTAGTTGTTTCAGTAGGAGAGTTATTAACTGAACTCCATCATTAGTTTTCATCATTCTTTCCCTGATTTTACTCTGCCTATAGGAATAAGTCACTTAAATGTTAGAACAATACTATTACTACTACTACTACTACTACTACTACAGTTTTGGTTAGTAAGTTTGTTTAAAAACAAAACCAAAGCATAACTGTTCCTGGGAAAGTAAATGTTGCAGCTTATTCCCAGAATAAACAGAGAACCTGAGACAGCAAGGTTTTATGTTCCCTTGACCAAAAAAAAAAGTATATTTCTTTCCATTCTGTTCCAACAAGGAGGAATATTCTCACTCGCCCACACTGGCAAGTGCAGGAGTGCAGAAGTTGGCACTTGCAGCTGGAATACCTGCATGCCTGAAGACATTGCTCTCAAAAAAATAGTTTCTTTTCCCAGATAGTCATGAGATAATGGAGCAGATTCGATCCTGACACTGCTTCTGACTAACTCCCAGCATAATTAGAAAGCTTAGATTAAAGCCTTTCACTTCTAAAATGAAATGTCTGCAGGACCAAGCCTTAATAATTACGAAGTGGGAGGAATCAGGCATAGTGTGTGGAAAATGCAAATGCCACAGAAAGTGGCCTGCAGGTAGCTGAATTATTTTGGCATGCCTGTTTTAATAATGGTTTAATAATGGCTGGGAGAGGCTGCAGGCACCCAGGCCTGCCAGAAGCGTTTCCTGAGTTTCCTGGGACCAGTCAGGTAAGTAAACAGAAGGAGAAACCTAGAGAAGAGGTTGAGCTAGAAAATATACGGGAATGGTGTATGTATCTGTCACCCTCTCAGATGCCCTTCAGATGGGAGTCCACAGGAGACAGCTGCCTTCAAAGCCTTGCAAACCATTTAGAAACAGTTCTCACTGGATCCCTGCTTCTCTTCTCTTTGTGTACTTGCACTGCCCTCAGCTGAAAAAGTAAGTGGCTTCAAATAATGGCTTGGAACTGGCTAAAGTTCTAGAAAAAATACTGGTCAAATCATACTGTGCTAATTAGCGCTGGGCAAAGGTTTAAAGACAGAAGCATAAATAGGGAAATGCTCTGTTTGTAGTCAAGCATTACAAAATCCACTTAGTATGGCAGTTGTGATGAGGCAAACCGGTGTCGAAGAAGACAGAAATGAAAGCTGAAATTTGACATACAAACTAATTAGCCAACATGGGAGTAATACATTTCAAAGTTTCATAGACTTTCATAATGAACTAAGGGCTTAGACACTCTTTGTTCTCTTGTATGATCAGTACAAGTGCAAGTGCTGTTTCAGAAATCACACTAGTGTTTAGTTACTCCAAATTCTCATTGTCAAAATTTCAAAAGAAACTAATTCTGCACTAACAGGCAAGCAACCTGAAAGGTTTCTTGTTTGTAAATGAGGTTTGGTTTAATCTGCAAGAGTTCAAAGAAAGCAGCTATGACTACTGAGGATGTAGTGTAGTTAATGTTGGTTTAAGGATGTAGTGTAGTTAATGTTGGTTTAAGGATGTCAATAATAAAAACATCTGCTTACCTTCAGATCCAGATTTTGGGAAACATCACAGCAGCGACTCCCCACAACCATAGGACAAAGTCTCAAGGACAAAATCTGCCTTCTCAGGTCACGTTAAACAAAAAGCTAACATGAATTACTTACTCTAAGTGCAGACTGGCACTTAGAATAGGCTCAGGAGCCCTCCTGAAGGACTGAAGATGGTCCCATTGTGTTATATGCTTCGTGAATGCATAAATATGACCATGACAACCACGACAACAGGCTTCAAGTATGGGGGAAGTATACAGAACATATGAGAAAGTATTATTTACCACGGAAGATAGTGATTTCAGTACACCGACAATCAAACCACTGTCAAGACTGGTTTTGAGGCGTCATGGCAAAGGAGACAATAGGGAGGGTTTTGTGGTGATTCTGTGGATCTTTGCTTCTCAGGCAGGAGGGTCAACCGTGACAATAACATGGCAAGGCAAACTGGTCTTGCAGGCCAGTTTAAACATGTATGGTAGGGTGGCAATGTGCAGGTGTAACCATCACAGTACTAAATGAGAACTGCAGTGTCCCACTCTGTTCAAGAAGATTTTTATAATCTTTACTGAGAGCAACTTCAGCAAGACACGGAAGCCAAATGGAGAAGTGTGAGGACTAGGACAGCAGCATACAGGACAGCCAAGGAGCCGATACATGAATGGGAGAAGGGCAGAAGGGTCTGGAGGGGGAAGAGGATTCACTGATCAGGTTTAGGGAGGTTTGACTCATGAGTAAAAAGTGTCGAAAGAAATAACCACAAGTAGTAAAGGGGAGCTGAAAATTACTTGTGCAAGTGAAGAAAAGCCAAGCAAAGGAAAGCAGCCAAGAAATCTCCGTGTATGTCAGAAAGTGAAAGAAGAGAGTTGTAGGAGGGGAAGTCAACAAGAGAATTAGATGAAGGGAAGGACAAGTACTCTGTCAACTTTCTCTTTGAGGAAAGCTACAAGATCCCATGAAGCAAGAGAAGTGGAGTGAGGAGGATGTAAAAGAAGTGATGCAAAGATAGTAGGAAAGCAGCAGACTACTACTAGAAAAAGATGCTCGAGACTGGGGCTGCCCTCAACTGCCCCCCACCTGGCTGGGGGCAGCCAGGCAGGGCATCATTAGCCAGGGACCATCCCACTACCTCCTGCCCACCTGACCTGGTCACCAGTCACCCTCATTTTTGCCACTCTGGCAAGGGGCAAGAAGGACTTAGCAGTTTCCTAAATTTTGTTCTCCTTCAAACTTCTCTGAAGTTTGAACTCTCTCCAGAGAGGAAAGCAGTGACTCTGAATCTCCCACCCCCTGCCTTACGTAGCAGGTTCACGCCAGTGATCGTCCTGATGCCCAGGAGGCTGGAGAACCATGAGGTCAAACAAGGAAGGAGTTACCAACTCCATAATTTGGAGTTGGGTATCTCATTTCCATCAGCTTCTGGCTTTAGTGGTCTAAGTTCCTTAAAATAGAGCTGCTTAAGGCCCCAGATAACAACTAAAATGGCAGCCTAAATTAGTCCAAGTACAGCAAATAATATCCCACCCCCTGGAAGGATTGTATCTTAGTCATCAGTCAAAAGTCTTATGCCACTAGTTATGAAAAATACAGCTGATTGATCATTATCAAATAATTTAAATTGAACTTCAAAGGTAATATTTGTAGCTTTAAAATGTGCCCTTATATCAAAAATCAGGATCAGAGTATATGTTGATTTGAAAGAGTAGGAAAAGAGTAATAAAGTGTGTTCTGGAAGTATGTTACATAGTTCAGAAGCAGAACAGACTAATTTATGGGGCAGTGTATTATCTTTTTACTCCCAGGATCACTATCATATCAAGCAGCACATTTGTCATGGAATAAGACATTTTGTCAAGAGTGAGACAAATTCCAGTACCGGTCATTTAGGAAAAATGTAGTGCCCTCCATTACTTCTTGAGTAATCACTCCTTAGTCAAAGCCCTACAAATAAAAACAAGTTACAAAGGGGTGAGTTGAGATGAATTTATACTCTACCCATTGCAATTCTGAGGTGGGACTGTATGGAGAACATGAACCTGGACCAAGATTACCGAAGTGGTTTTAACTATTGGTAATCCCTGAAGTAAAGGTATTTCAAGTACCTTTTGTCCAGAAAATATTTTAAATAAAAACCCAACCCAATTCACACCAGGTATTTTTCTTAAACAGTTCTTAAAGGACCCAATCTTCAAGTTTCTAAGTGTCTCCTGTGAAGTACTGAGCACTGTGAGTTTTCATGGTCATCAATCATTTCTTCCAGCACAGAAATTCAGAACACTTTCCTCTCTAAGGACCATTAAGGTCAATGAGGAGCAGGAGACGGGTGAAGAGACAGAGAAATGCATGCAGAACTGCCATTGCTGATCTGGGTAACCAGGTACAGGAAATAGGACTCCAACTACTAAAGCAGTCTTTGTTAAGAAACCTGCTGTAGTAGCCCTTTCTTAGACCGCCAGTGTCACAATTTTGTGAAAATATACTGATGTCATTTGACACTCCTAACTCTGCGACTGCTGTGTAAAAAGTTTAACCACGCTATCTGTTGAGAGCCTTCAAGGCTTCCACAGTGAGCTGAGGGCTTCAGTGCTTCCATTTGTAGTGTATGAATAATGCATATAGCTTTAACATCTCAGAAATCTTATTAGCCCTCCTGTAATGGGGCTTCTTATGATCAGCACCGAAGTTTCTGTGAGGTTTTATGTGTGATAAAAGTAACAAGGCAGTGTGAAATACATACCTCCCTGCTAAAATCAATAATCACTCAAATTTGGGCAAGTGAACTCTGTAAATATGGAGGGAAAAGAATCTCCTTGCCAGCTTAAGAGAATGTCTATCTTAACAGCTCTGTAATTGCAAAAAATGGCCATCATCCTTCATCTTCTCTCTTCTAAATGTGCTTTCACTCGTGTATTCGTCAGTCCATATGATGATTATTGTACATCTAGTGTTGGGTATGTGTTGCTAGTTATCAGCTATTTAAGAAGCAAAGCCAAGAATCGGTTACCACTACGTGTCTCCAGAAGAAGGAGTGAGTGATCAAAACCCTGGCCTGCAGCTAGACTGTATTTACATAGAAATGTATGACTAAGATACCTAGCCTATTTTTATTTACTGTCCTAGAATGGCAGTCGAATGCGGGCAAATTGGGAAGCTGGAGAGAGGAGTACTGGCTTCTGCTTTCTGCTGTGGCACTGATTCACGATGGAATTCCACCAGATATGCCTGGTGCCATGTGCAGCCATTACTTCTGCAAAACAGGTCTTTACCCCCTCACACATATGCTTATTATTCTGTACCTAGGTAGGCATTATGGGCATGATAATATTTTTTTTAATTGGACTGTGTTTTCATGAAGATTAGTTAAATTTACATTTTAAGTTCAGTGCTTGCAATCCATGGATAAAATATATTGTAGGAGGATAAAATATATTATAGGAGAATAAAATATTGTTTAAATTTCAATCAGTGGAATCCACACATTTAGACATGCTCAGCTAACTACTTCTAATCCTTATCAGCTTTATCAGTGAATAAACAATCTTTGCTGTAGACAGTATCAGGACACAAAAGAATGGAAAATACTGTGAGGAAATAATTTTCATCAAGAAAAAAAATACTAACAAATTCTTTCTGCATCCAAGTGATCTGTCGATAAATGTCATCCTGTAGAAACCACGGTTTGAGCGCTAGCATCTGCCTCAGTACAGCTTATCTTCATTAAAATCAGTGAGGCTTCTCATGAGTGGACCACAGCATCTATTTAAACCCCCTTGAAAGCAGCTGGGGACTGCTCTTTGGAGCACTCAGAGCATCAGCTGATGGTATTCTTGGAACAGAGAAGATTCATTCAACCTTCGGTTGATAAATCATACTTCCGTGGAGAAAGTTTATCAGCCTTTAGGATACATTTTCATATTGACATATGGTTGTATTTGTTTAAGCATTTTTCCTTCTATTTTTCAAAATAATACATAGAATCCAACAAATTGCTTCCTGTTACATATTTGTCATTGACGTGAGTTCTAGGATGGCATTAGGAAACACAGAACATTGCACTGGGATAAGTAAAGGCCTTGATTTATTTTTAATATGCTGTGTATCCATTAGTTACATAATTTGAATTACTATCAATATAGTATCATCCCATTACTCAGCAAGGGAGCTGTCAGGAACATGTGAACAGACTACTGAATTTTTCTATGGCATTTCTGTTATCTAGCATAACTGTTCGCAAAAACACTTACTACAGAAGACAAGCAAATAGATTCATGTCAGTCGGGGCAGGGAGAAACTAGAGAAAACATTTCTCTAGTAATACATTAAAGTACATGTATATTAACGCAAGCCTTTGAAGAATTGACAGTGTATATATTCAGTGACTTTCCAAAAATTGATCTCCGCATGAGACCAATGGCAGAGGGTCACGATGGGAATTTTGTTGATATAAGGTTTGGAGAACTCCAGTTTTGATCCAGTTTAGTCTCTGTTGATTAAAGTATAACATTATTTGTGTTTCAACTCCTTGCATGCAAAGTATGACCAAAATTTTGCTATATATTGCTTTTACAAAGTGTGTCACATCACCATTAGACTCTTAGCCAAGCCAAGGTTTGCTGTTCAGGTACTATTGAGAAGAGCATAATTTGTAGCAAGCTTAGAAAAGTTCATGCATGGGCTTAATTTTCTGCTGCAAATGGCCCCACTGAAGCCAATGAAGCTATTCTCATCAGCAAAGTTAAACATGCACAGAAATGTAGGTGATAACAGGGATCCAGCCTGCAGTTAGATTCAGACAAGAACTGAAGGGGGTTTGGGTTGAGTTTAGGATTCAGGTGTCAAAAGGTATCATGCTTTCTAGTCAGAAATAGTTTTTTAATTACATTCCTGACTTTCAGCTCAAAAATGTATTTGCAACAACACTGAGCACTGCTTTTGTGTTCTCTGTATTTCCTCAAGGAAAACATTTAGCAAGACTGTTATGAAGATAAATGACATGATTTTCAAAAACACAGAGGGGAAAGGCAAAGGAGTGCTCTTTCCATCATACAAAAGGGAAAGAGAATTTCTAGAGGATTCTCTGTGCTGGAGGATGAAACGGTAAAAGCTTGGTTTTGCAAGGAGATAGACTTCCCCTGATTTTGGGGGGAGGAAAAGATGCTTAGGCCTTCATAAAGCTAGGCTATTTGTGACTTGTCCCAGTGGAAGCTGAAAGAAGAAGAGCAGACTCTTGTGCAGAATCTCTTGTCCTCTGACTCTACGCCTACAACAAACCACTGCAGTTCATGCATGCCTCCGTGTGGGATCCTATCCATTTATTACATAGCTAAGAAAACGTGAGGCACTTGAAGAATAAATGGCAAGCCTCAGGCATGCTTAGGGATCTTAAATTACCCAAACCAAATTTAGATATAGCTCCAGATATGGAGCACACAGCTGGCTCATCATGCCAGCTTGCATCGGAGCAACTCAGCTGAAATAAATGAGGTAAGACCACCGCATATAACAAGCCAGTCAGAAGTGATCTACCACCCCCTTCTCCCATGCCCAACCGCAAAATTAGATCAATGGTTGTGTTAGTGAAAAACATTTCTGTAGAAGCAATCTGTTAAAATTCATAATAACATGTAGACATTTACCAAAATATTCAGGATAGATATTCTATTCTCTGGAAAAAAATCTGATCTTCATTCTTGCCGTAAAATATTTTATTAGTTGGAAATTTTGGTGAGAGCAGGGGTGCCTGTGATAAGAATTAATTTTAAGAACTTAGAAGATTTTTAGTACAGGAAGAAGCCAGTCTTATTCTCCTCCAGAGAATCCAGCATTTTGGATAGAATTAAAGTTAAAAATTGATGGGCAGAAAAAAGATACAAATCAGGGACCTACAGCCTTTCCTAAGATAAGTGTTTACTTATTCATCGGTGAGCTTTCCAATTTAATGAAGAATGATCTCCTCAAGTTCATCTTGTTCACATGGAACTACAGAAAAATAGAAGTGGAAGGGATTTTCAGAGACAGTGGCATCTGTCTCCCTGCTCTGTAGTACAAACAGGTATACCAACATCATTCATGACAAAAATTGAGTATCCTTTTCCTAAAATTGCCATCTGCCGAAAACCTTCAAGCAGTGTCCCTTGGATACAGAGGCAGGGAGGAGAGGAAAGTGGGAGAGTCATGAAAAGGTGTCAAGAAGACCACGAAGCAGTGAGCAGCAGCTCTTTTTCACCTGGAAGTGAGAACAGGTTGTGACCACTGGCTGTGACCATTCATGGGAAGCAGAGAGCTGAGAACTAACAGTAAGCACAGGCACGTAGCAATGCTTCCTGGCGAGGAATGAACGTTTTCAAGGCAAGGCGTCACATGGGAGCAAATGATCCAGAAGGAACTCACACTTCCAAAAAGCTGGAGGAGCATTCTTTTTGGATATCTATTTTCTCTTCGAATTGCTAGCCATTCTTTTCCTCTTAATTGTAATACAAATCCTACTTGCTTCAGTTTAAACCTATTGCTTATTCCATCCATGCCTCCAGTCTTTCCTGATGAGCATTCTCACTGCTGGGTTCATTTTAATTGGTCTTCATATCTCTTGAACCATGGATATGCAGAATGCCAGTTTTTCATATAGCTGTCTATTAGTTTCAGTGAGAATAAATTTTCTTGGATGGGTTCTATGAGCATATAATGAAACACTTTCAAAACATACATGACATCTACTACTTTTCTCCCACTCACAAAGCATATTATCTTGTCCTAGAAGGAGGTTACAGCAGTCTGATGTGATTTGTTCTTGAAAAATCTTTTTTCCTCATTCTCTGCTAATTCTCACCCATGCCTTGCTTATTTATTCCAGAATTTTCAAGAGATAGAAAGTTACTTGACCAGAGCCAAAACTCTGGCTCTTCTTTTTCCTCTTTTTTTAAGGATTACTACATTTAGAGTTTTCCATCCTTTCACAAGCTTACCCGCCATCCACAGGTTTTCAGTTCACCGCTGGCTGTCCTGAAATAGCCTTTCTCCATTCTCAGGCTAGTGTAACTCATCTGAGAACTGCTAAATAATTTGAAAATGTCTTAAAGAAACTAACTTGAGCACCTACACTTTTCATCCAAAATCTAGCCTGGTTTTGTACTCTTTTTACTCTGATATTATTTATATAAGTTGACTTTTTATGCTTAGTCTTTCAAAAAGATATTAACCACTTCAGACTTCTTTCCTTCATCCATTAATAACATTCATCCATTGTTGAATAGCTGGCAAATATTTTGTCTTCCTCTTAAGACCGAACATACTTTTAAAATTAAATATTTTTAGCTTTTCTTAGCCTTTCTTTTTGCATACCCTTTAATATCCTTCCATTTTTCCTTTGTACGCTGCAATTATTTATCTTTTAAATGCATCTTTCAAATCTGATGTTGTTACTTCTTTATCTACACTTTCTCTTTTTTCCTGTGAGGCCATTGCAGAGTTATCAGTATAGTTAGCTTAGTCTTCTAGTACCTTTCCATTGCTCCTCTCATTGGGACAGTTAGCATTCGCAGTGCTGGTGTTACTACTTTCTGGAACAGCCAGTTTCCCAGAATCTGGTCTATCCAGCAGCTTCACTTATAAAGAATACAAGCTGAAAGTTGTCATAGCTATTCTGATAGTTTAATCTTCTCCATCCTTTTATCACTTGGCACATTTAAGACCACATCCAGGGGTGGAGGAAAACAAAGGCTATTGTACTTCTGATTCTAGATGGGGAAATGTTCTCTAATTGTACTCATGAACAGGGAGAAATATTTTCATTCTTTTCAATTTTCTAAAAATGGGTAAGCGTGGGAACATTTTCAACATTTGAAAAGAAAAAAATACATTGTGAATATTTACCTAAAACCATTGAAGCTATTTATTTTGCTCAACACTGAAGAAAAGTTTATAGTATCTCAAACCAAATTGACTACATTGTTGATAACAGTGCTTTATGTAAATATGAGATAAGATCTCATTTTGGTAAGCATGTCATATCTCTTACAAGCCACTGTTAAATTTTAAACTTTCAATGTATCAGGAAAGTGCATGAAAAACTGATCCTCAAGAACAAAATGAAGGAAAACTGAATTTTATGCTAGTTCAATGATAGTAGTAGAAGTTCTTTGTACAGATCTAGCACTTTCAGGCAATTTCTGAAATTTTTAGAAAAACATGTTAATGTACAAGATTCGATATTCACTTTTTATTCATGGAGAAAACTGAGAGACTGAATGACATCACAAGTGTTAGAGTGATGACTGAAGCACAAAGAGTGTTTTATTCATAGAAAACCTAAGTTATCTGATGGTAGTGCTAATAAGATCTGAATTTTTTTTTAATTTTTGACAATTTTTTTTTCACAGACTCTTGTGAAATTAATATTTGACTTTGGCTAAAACTGTAAAACTTTGGAAGAGGATTCTGTTCATAAAGCTCCTTTTTTGTAATGGACTGTAAAAATTCTCCTAGCACCAGCTGATGTACTCTGATTAAGTATGAAAACTCTCAACGGTTAGTTTTGCTCAGAGTACTGTGGATATGTGCAATACATGCTTTTACAAGACTAAAAACAAACAAACAAACAAAACCAAAAAAGGAAGAAGTTTCTAAATATTCCTAAATAGTCCTTGGTATATCTATTTACATTCCAGTGTGGCATGCCTGACTGTGGGATGTGTGCTATATGGTTTTCTGTTTTCTCTTAATAGCAAAAAAAAAGCCAAAATAAAAGAATATACTTCTTGGACCACCATCAAGGGGTAGGAGGAAGAACTTGAGAAATAGAGAGTTATTTTTCTTCAGAGATGCTCAGCTACATTACACTGGGTCATAATTAAATCAGCACAGAGTGATATCTCTGGAACACCCGTTGTAAGTCAGACTGGTATTAATCATCTCCAAGGTGATCCCAGTTACTATGGGAACTATGATATTTGTTTGTGTTCTTAGCGCTGGCTGGTTGCCCAAGTTTGGCAGACTCCTTATAGTAATCCAGCAGATTAGAAATGTTAAGTCTCCGTCATAAATTTTTCATTACTCCTGTCAGTATGAATCTGTCCTTTACAGAAATAATTACCAATTAATAAATCCTACTCTCTGTTCAGATGGGAAAGGTTGTCTATGCTAAACCTGCCCTTTTGTAACCAAGCTGTTTAAACCCTTTTGGATTTTGTCAAGCAAAGAAAGCATCATTTTTTCATTCGCTAAGATCTTCTTTCAAAAATGTGTAAACTCCTTGCCCTTCCTTTTTTCCTGTGACTTTTAGAAATATTTATTGAAAAAAGATGGATCATCCTGAATGGGGGCTTGACTCAGATAGATTGTTCCCTCCTGTTTAATTAATTTCTGTTCTCCAGCTGCTCCAGAGAATTTCTCTGGTTAATGAAAGAGTGTCTGAAGGTACAAGTGAACACTTGGACCAGCTCTAGCACCCTTGTCCTCTCCCAGCCAAGTGAAACCTGGCTCTGCCCTCACCTCCCACCTGGGGAAGGCATGGGCTGTCCTGCACCCCACACAGGTCCCCACCACCCTGGGTGCCCCAGCAGGGGCAATCCCCAGCAGCACCCTGGGTGGTCCTGCTGATTCCAGGGGGGGTTCATCATGCCTCAACCATGGAGAAAGTGCCTGAGTTTCGTTAGATCACATCAAACCTGATGCAGAACAGCAAAAGACTTGAGCTGGCTGTCCCAGGAGCGGCAAGGCAAGGGAGAAAGAGGGGAGAAACATCCTAAAACTCCCGGTAACCCTCAAAAGTAATTTATCATCCTGGAAAAAAATCTTATGATCTTTGACTCTGTGCTAAAAAAGATATCGCACAAAATCCTGGATGAATTATTGAAAATGTAATTGGATGAGGGGAAGGGAAAGCAGACAGCTAGCTAGAGAGCATTCCATTTTCCTGCTTCAGTGGATATCTTTCCTCTGTGTAGATGCCATGCTTTGCTTCCCTTTTTATTTTGACAGGAGGGAAGCGGACAGCCCTCATAAAGTCAGTTCCACTTGAACCATGCAGAAAATCTGATCTCACTTCACTATGAAGCAATATAAACTCTCCAAGACACCTTTATTGCAATGGCGAGGTATGGAGGTATCACAGTACCTGGTGTTCATATAATTCTTTTCTTCTACAAAGACATGCTTATCCTGAAGAAGTTGCAACCACCCTGCCCCTTCTCTTTTTTCTCTTCTTTTTTTCCTTTACAGGGCCTGTTTCAGCACCCATATCTAAACCTTACTCCAGCCTTTCATTTGATCTGAGCCAAGAACAGGAGAAGTTCAGGCGGCTCACTTTGAGTGACTTTTGTAGGAATGAGGCCTTAGTCATAATACCGGAGAGTAGTCCAGACCTCTAACAGGATGGCAAAAGAAATAAGAGAACAGCATACAGGAGCCGGGGAGGACAAGCTAGGAGGCAGAGCCTGGGCTGCTCTAGAGGAGAGCACTTCTAGGCAAAGTGGAAATTTTCATCTGAACTCTGTTGCTGATGTTTTGTTTTAGCCAAACAAGTTCACTGGCAGCATTAATTTGTGCTGAGGAATTTGCATCTCCATTTTAAATGGTGCTGTCTTCCAAAATGTTACCTGAACACAAGATGTGAGAATGCTAAGGAAGAATCAGTCAAGTGTTTAGAGCCAATTGAAAGAAAATTTTGAAGTCTGAATGTTTGAAAACCTGTGCTAGCAGGTTAATTAACCTAAGCAACCCGTATCACCTGAAAAAAAATCACCTACAGGAATCTCAGAAATATGGTGTTAGAAAGTGTGGATGATTTATATTATGCTAGAAACTCTTCAAAGTATGACTATTCCACTATACGCTTTGAATACAACAATGTAGAAACCTTATCACAACATAATTACAATGGTTATATTCAATTAGAGCGAAGACAAAGAATTTCATTCAAAAATAAGACCCAAAAATGAATCTATAAAAATATTCTTGTGAAAACTTGAGAATACTTTTATCTTTATTCTGTAGAAATAATAAAATAGAAATTAAAAAGGAGAAATTTTCATCCAGAATAAACTTTTCAGGTTCTGTCTTTTCAGGACAAAAGGATACATTTGTCAAAGCATCTGATATTGAAAATTTAATTTCATTCAAAAATAAGACCCAAAAATGAATCTATAAAAATATTCTTGTGAAAACTTGAGAATACTTTTATCTTTATTCTGTAGAAATAATAAAATAGAAATTAAAAAGGAGAAATTTTCATCCAGAATAAACTTTTCAGGTTCTGTCTTTTCAGGACAAAAGGATACATTTGTCAAAGCATCTGATATTGAAAATTTAGCACAAAAAGTCTCTCCATTCTGCCACACTTTTCTGAATATTTTAATGCTAAAATATGTGCAGTGACATTTGGTAAGAATCACTGCAAATGTTTACATCAACTTAGTAGCATCACAGAAAAAACATAATCATTTACAATTTCAGAGACACAGGGAAAATGACTGGTGAATCAATTGACAAAAATATTGGCCACAGAAACTTATACATTATTTGAAAAGCCAATAAATACTATCAGAGTTCTGAGAATATTGTTTCTTTGCATATCACAGAGAACTGAAATAAATTATCATCAAAACCATAGATCTACTACCAGGAGTAGACAATGCTATGGAGTTTCTAAGTACATAATTTACACTTCTCCAATTATCTCTGCCACATATTATGGACGTTGTTCTTTACTCCTATGAAATATTCATCAGGAAGCTTATTTTATATTGTCAAACATTCACAATTGTAATCTTCCTTTTTTTCCTTTTCCATTAAAATAGACCTTTATCAAAACAAGTTTGATTTAATTTGCCTTGTTCCTTGAAGAAGCAGCTTTCCAAAGATGAAAAAAGCAATAGCCACACAGGCAGGCACCTAATCCAAGGTTCCTGACCTAGTCCAATCATTAATCTCATGTTCTGGCATGCTGCACCTCGCTTTAGATATTATAAATTAGAACTTTTGACGTTCTTAATTTGCAAAGGCAAGGCATCCTCATAGTCACAATTCACTGAACTTTGTGCTACCAACAGCTCAGTGCTTAATTGCACGTATCAAAGAAATGCCAAAGGTTTATACCAATGTATTCTCAACATCAGTACTTCAGCCCACTTTAAATTTAGATACAGTATGTGAGTCAGACATGTAGATATGATCAAGCTAGAATTAATTGGGATCCTTAGTCACACTGAGCATGCCATAAATCAAAGCAAAAGTTAAAAAGAAAAACAAACTCCTTTTCAAGTTTCTCTGAGTGGATGCCACACAATACGTATTAGGAATTTGGGTTATTCTCTGCTCAGCCTACCATATTTTATGCATGTGTTCAGTAAAATACTCACAGAGATTCAAAACTCATTTAAGAGGATATCCTTCCTCATCAAAAATGAAAGAGCACATTACATGAATAACGATGAGACTGAAATTAGCTCTTGTTCCTTACAGAAGCACCAGCTCTGTCTAGTTTAGAGGTAGTTATGGAAGAAAGGTGGTCCTGGTGTCACGACGGTTTTTTTAAATTGATATTGTCCACAAGGATATGGCCACACTCTGTGCATCACTCATGCAAGGCACCCTCATGAAAGGCACCCTTTTCCTGCAACTTTCCCAGGGAAAGAGGCTGCTGTGAAGGGGAGGATAGCTAAGCTGCTTAATCCTTTCATAATGAATTTAGTACTTGTGAAATGTATCAGATGCAAGGGTCTTCAGAACTGTCTGCCCGCATCATAGGTATGGCCAAACTTCCCCACAGGGATCTGGCAGTGTGCCTTGCTTCTCAGAAAAAGCATCTTTAGAGATAACAGAGCAGTTCAGCCTCTGCATCCAGCCACACTTTCTTTCCTCTGCCATCTACAGAGGTAGTCAACTTGCCTTCCTGCAGCTCACGTAGGGGACACCGCAGCTTACAGTAGCATGTCAACAGCAAAGCCAGGACTGTGTGATAACTATAAAATTTAGTACAGACATTTGAAATCTGTTCCGGTGGCTAATGCAGTGATACCAGGCGAATATTTGTAAAAACTAGGTTTTGGTTGCATAAATGCATAAATGTTTGGGAGTTACTGTTCTTCATAAATGCCAGTATCTCCACATACAGAAAAACTCTTGTGTATAAATAAGATTATTCAGTATTTGCTTTTCATTGCTCTTCTGTTTAAAAAGCTTCCGTCACCTAGGCAGACAACAAAGGAAATAATATTATGAAATGTAGGGCTGCAGTTTCCAAAGGCATCTCAGCAGTTAACTGTTCGACTGACATGGGAATTTGCAAATTCTCATGAGCTCTATTAAGAACGCCAGCTTGGATGGGCATTCAAATGTCTCAGCTATTGTATAACAACCAGTGACGTAAAGAAACATCAGGTTGCAAAAAACCCTTTGGGGCTAAACACAAAGGTACAAACAGAGTTTAATGGGGACTAGTCTACTTTTGGATTAGTAGTGGCTAACCAGGTGAAAATCTGCCTGCCATAAGTTTGAGTATTTCTCTGGGTATTTCTTTTCCAAATCAATATTTTACAATAAAATCATATTTTATGAAACAGCTAATATACCTCATTTCAGGAAGCAGATTTTAAGGATAAAAGCTGAAAACTTGGGAAAAGAAAGTGGAATATTATTTAAATCCTATCAGGAAGCCTGTAGTAAGTGTTTGTATGCATACGGGGCTTTTGGTGGGAGGGGAAGGATAAGTTATGCTTTAGCATAGCTGTTCATGACAGAAAATTAACATAAGATTTGCTTTTCCTACTGTATTTTTATCATCCAAGAACTGAAAAGATAAATGGATATGTCATTTCAGCTCTGTAAGTGGAACTGCGCTGAAAAAGTACCAATTGGAAAATTAACCCCACATAAGCAACCATGCTAGATAACTTTGCAACTTATTAGTTATGCAAAGGAGTTTGAAACCTTTTCCTTTCCCTTCCATGTAAACATATACACACTTATCAGCCGTACTGATTTCATTCTGTTTTCTTCCCTCCACAGGAATGCATCATTCACTCTTCTCAGCAAAGACCAGCATTGCATGACAATGAATGTCCACTTGATGAAGCAGAAAAATTAAACCGAAGACAACCTGGTGAATTCAACTGCCTGCTTCACCTGACGAGAGGTGCTCACCCTGGGACGTGCCTAACAGGGCCCCAGCTCTTCATGCAACCGCCTCGACAGCAATGCCTGCACTCTCTCTAACGATATGAAGCTGCAGATTTCAACCTATGAAGTACTACTGCAGGTGAACGGGTCATGTTTTAACATCAGCAAGTTTAAAGATTTGTTTGACCTTAGGCAAAACATGAAGTTGTATGAGATAGATACAACCTCATCCTTGCCTTTTGGAAGAAGAGAGCCGGGCAAAATTTTTCGTGGAAAGTCTTGTGTGGGGCTTACATTCCAGGACTAATTTTTAGAAAGGCAGTATACTGCTGTTTGAAGAAAGAACTCAAAGAATTGGTCAAATAAATTCAAATTATCGCAATTAATTTTATTATTGAATTTAGTATATTGGTTTAAGGCCAATATTGGCCTTATGTATATTGGCTTATAGCTTAAGGTTGTATCCTAATAATCAATCATATATAGCCAGCTTAGTTTTGTACATTTTTTCAGTAAAGCTGTAACCAGATGCAGCAATGGAAGAAGCCACGTCACAGCTGAAGAAATCTGCTTCCACCGTCACTGTAGCAGTGTAGGTCACTCTAAATCCTAGTAAAAAATGCAGTGCTATGACCTATATACAGTATGTCAGTACACTTACAGAGGGATAAAGCCAATGTGATAGTACTGCTAGGTAGACAAAACTGTTGCCCCAGTGCTATCCTCAACGGTTAGACTATCATGTATCCTCTGACTTCTAATAAGTTTTAAATTCCTGCACTGCCTAATTAGGGAGAGTAATTCCCCAAGGTTCCTTTCCCTACCAGCAGAGAGAAATAGGCTCCTCCAGAAGGTTATTGGGGTTTTAGATATGCTGGATCACCTACTGTAGAGATTCCTTTTTTTTTTTTTTATTAAACGTAAAGAAGGCATTGGACAAATTAACCTCACTTTCAAATTTGCTTCAAGTATGGCTGATACGTGTGTATATGTTTACATGGAAGGGGAAAGGAAAAGGTTTCAAACTCCTTTGCATAACTAGTAAATTGCAATAGTTTTGTAGGACAATGTATGTTAACTAACTTCTGTAGCTATCGGTAGGAGCTATTGATTCAAAAGGAAACGACAAACTTGTGAATGTTTGTCAAGAAAAGTAACCCTCAAATCTGTTTTTTTCTAACCCATGTGGATCATTTGCAAGAAGATGGACAGAATTATTCGTCAGTTGGGATCCAAGTCTTATTTTCATTATAATATAATTTATTCCCACATTTCAGCACTCTTATGACAGAGTTATGTTCAGGGACATTAGAATAAATAAAAGTCAGACTGAATGCTACTAATAAGGGAATGTTGTCAGAGTGATAACAATGCAGTAATGGCACAGATCATCCAAAGAAATGAATAACGTAATGGCTCACTTTTTCTTTTAATTGCTTTTCCTTTTACTGAAAGATTGAGGCTCTATTTTCTATCCAAATCTTTTCACAAGTAATTAATGGGTGCAAACGTCTGTCAGAAGTGAATATTTTTCCATAGTCCTCAAACCAAAGTAGGCAACAGAACATTAGGTCTGGCATTTCTAATTACAACTCTAATTATATAAAACCTTTTTGCCCAAAACAGCAAGAAACAGTTCCTACTGCTTAATGGGAGTAGAGCTCTCACCAGTCAACATTCTGGTACAGTATTCATCTATGTAAAAGTCAATTGCAACTGCATACTACCCACTGCCATTACCCAAATGTAACTTGAGTGGTAAAATCCATCCAGCAGTGTACGATCCTTCCAGCTTTCTTTAAAATTCTGCCTCAGCATGGCTCTTTTCTTTTTTTTAATAAGTACATTATCAACAATAAACTAATATCAGAAGCAATAGGGAATCGCTGCTGCAAGCCAGTGAGTTCGTGTGTTCTTCATGCTATTGTCAATGCAACTCTCTTGGTTCTATATCACTTTATTACTATTTCTGCATCTTACAGCCTGTGAGGCCACTGGCAGCTGATACTGCTCACGGCTAAATACTATATAGTGTTACTCACCAATGCAAAACCTTCCACACAGAAGAAAGGAAGAGGAGCGGAACAAAACTAAACAAATACCCAGAACACAAAGCTAGGATGCCCAAAGACGGAATAGCTCACGCTGTATGGGCAGGAGGAGGAGCAGGGGAGGTGTCTCATGATGCACTCTTCTCCACATTGGATTTTGCCTCCTCTAACTACCTGAAGAAATATATAGCGCTACAGGACAGAAACACATTGGCAAACACCATCATAACCAGGGTTTCCTCCACTTTTTCTTTAATCAGATGTAAAAGAATCTGTGAGTTCATACGAGTAAAGCTTAAAAAGAGAAGGCAAATATTTCCCAGCAAAAAACAGCTTTCTGCCTTTGGGAAATGCCAAACATCTGGCCAGGAAAGAAACGTACCTTCCCAGCACAGTAGACTCTGTAGCAAATAGCAAAGGTGGGGACAATTTTATGCTCTTCATGCACAATGTTTGGATGTATGTGAACTGCATCAAGCTCATGCTACTTCTGACGTGAGCATAAAGAGATAAGACCATACTCTTGCCTAGGTGGTTCCACCAGCCTGTAATATTAGTCAGGTATAGACCAAGCAAATTCTTGCAAAGGAGCAGAAGCGTTGTTAATACTGTCTTTACTATACACAGGCAGCCCAGCTAAAGAGTCAGAGGAAATCTTCCCACCTGCTCATGTAGAGCTTATGCTCTAATTCTGGAGCACAGTTTAAATAGCAATATTTGACCAAGAACTAATTTTTTTAAGGTACTTAGGTGCCTGTCTCCCATTGCTGCCTTAAAAAAATCTACAGTGAACAGTGTAAATTTGGCTTCACCCATATACAGGCAATTTTGATTCCTGTGCTTAAATGACATCAGATCCGTGGGCACATTTCCAGTGGTATGTCTGTAATTTCCAGCTGTATTCCCAGAGGCTCAGTACTGTAGAAAGCCTCCTGATAAAAAATGCTGATAAAATGGAAAAGATTCCATTGCAGTTGTGCTGTAGCACTTCCACATCAAACATCCTTCCATGGGCTAAGAAAAGATCTTTGGCCTCTGCTGGGAATAACAAAAGTATAGCCCCAAGTCTTTGTCTTACCAGCATAAATCTTTGTGTCTGAGCCGCTAAAATTCTCATGTTCAGAGAGGTTGCAGAAGTGGTGCAAAATGTTCCTTTGAGAAAACACAGTGAAAGAGAGGAATAACACTTTTTTTCTTATTGCTTGAGATTAGTGGTTAGGATGCTATAGATGCTGCCTAGTCAAAGGAAAATTGGCAAATAGGGTTGGCAATTAGATAGCAGATCAGCGCATGCATCCAGCTAAGCTACAAGGTCATTGATGGAGAAGCACACGCAAACACTGAAGAACAGCAGTGAGAGGGAGCCTTCGAGAAGGGAACCCAGCAGCTCCATTCCCAAAAGACAGAAAGACAATTCACCACGGGAATGGCTGATCAATATGCCATCAGTCAGCTAATTGTATTGTTCCTTTCCCAGATCTCAAATATGACCTTTTAAATAGACTTCTGCCTTGATTGAAGCTGGTTTCTCCCCATTTTAGCTTCTCACCCGAATTCCTCACTTGCCTTAGTCATGAGAACAAGATGTCAAAGGCATGCATGTGCTTAATAGAAAACAACTGTCCCTTTTAGCTTGTTGAAGCATTCTTCCTCTTCACCTTTTAATCTTCCATTTATTGAAAAAATAATAATTATGCTTCGCCCTCATTCTTATGACTTTTGCTTCTCCAGCCTGCAGGAGAATCAGCCCCAGGTAGATGACTGCTTGCAGGGAACACCACCCTGGAGGCGTTCGCCTCTGGGTCCTGCAAAAGCATATGAGCCCTGCAGGGCTCTGCCATGCAGGAAAGCAGCCCCCATTCTGTTCCTCGCATTGGGATGCGTTTGCTGTTACACCCCCCCCAAATGACAACAGTAGACTCCTTCTGTAAATGGTGCTTTCTTGCATTCCGTATTTGCAGGGGAAATCAAAATACAAATTCACTTACCCTGTAAGTTATGCTTCTTACATAAGAATCGTCCTTTCCAATGTTGGTTGCCCCCAGAGTCAGCACATACGTAATCCTCTCTGCCGCAGGGTCTCTCAACTATTTTTACCGTCTATGTGATGTCTCTGTGTGGTGTTGTTTTCCCTGTCCGCAGAGGGTTGAAGGCTCCGCTGCAGCCTGCAAGGCAGGATGGCACTCTGTGTGGGTAAGAATGTATATTTAGCCGTCAAGTAGCAGTTGTTTAGGAGCCACTCTGTCTGTCAAGTGCAAAGGAGGGCCAGGTTTCAGGGCAGTGTAGACAGAAATGGAAGTGAATGCTTTATTTAAGGGTGCTTACTCCACTTTCATCAGCCTCCAGCCACCAGTACCAGCTAAAGCAGACATTTGACTTGTGAGCTAGGACAGAAGCAGAACAGAGCCCCTTGTTTCCTCGGGATGTGGCCCCTTTGCAGGCTGGCGTGCTTGTGTCTATCTGGTGTGTGCATCAAGAATTCAGGATGGCAGCCTCCAAGGGTCACATGTCTGGTCCCAGGCAGAATTTACCCCACAAAATGTTACAGGCATATGAGTCCATAGGGTCCCTACAGGTTCCTGCATACCAGGTAGTGTTAAACCAAATACTGAGTCACCTTGTTTGAAAATCTGGTGAGCCAAGGGTCTGTGGATATTTAAAAGTTTCTGCTAACCTTTGCAGTCATGCAGACAGACCTACACACAGGAGGCGAATGCTCTTCCCTTTTCCTAGCTCACAAGTCAAATGATCCCTTTTCACATTGCTTTGTTTCAAAAAGAGAGTCAATAAATAAGGGATCAAGAAGTCAAAGAAAGAGAATGAGAAAACCTTACGCATCTAGGAAATTCTCAGCTTTCACCTTCTTCTGTTCACCAGAGCTGTGTTTTGATCTGGCACTTACTGAATTAAATGGTTCTTAGTACAGGTCTCCTTTCCTGCAAAATCCTGTCATCAGTCACTTCAGAGTAAAGAACCAGATTATTCTGAAGTCCAATCCTGAAATAAATATAGTGCAGTGAGAAACTTTTTTTTTTTTGCTATCTCTACACAAAAGCACAGAAACTACACTTTGAAATGAGATTTCTCTTCTTTTCTGCTCTCTCTTCCATGTTCTCTTGTTAGGACACTAAAAGAAAAAAAAGCAAGAACTGGGGAAAAAGGTATTACAGTAGGAATCGCTCCACATGCACTTGCAGTTGTGTGGTTAATTCAGGGGGTGTAAACTCATCCACCCAGTTAGACATTACGAATCCCATGTGTCAGCTTCATGTGCAGCCACAGGACAGGATTCCGACTCGCTGCTGCGACACCTATAACCTTTTCCACATCAGATGAACATTATGTTTTCTTCAGGCGCACACAACTCCAGAAGGAGTTCCCTGTTTCCGAAAGGAGCTAATCTCCCAAAGCAGACCTCTTATTGCTAGCCCCAATTCTCTCCAGGCCCAGGTCTTCAAAACTGGGCTAAGTCGAAAAAAATCAAGAGCCTCCCTTTAAAAATTTTCAGATATTTTACAAATCACTTCTTAAATTTACAAATTTAAGCTTTTTTCATCATTTTCTGACTTCTAAGAATGCGGAATACACTCAAGCCACACTTCGAGGAGTTTTTGCAGGACGAAGGGTAAAGAATGGAGGGGCTGTCTATGGATTGTTTTCCCCTCCAGTGAGAACATAGATTCCCACAAATAGCAAGAAACTTAGTCTCCAAATATTGCAAGATTTACAATCAGACCATGACAATTGGCGATGTGGTAAGAAAAGTTACAGCAGTTATTTGGCTCCTGCTGCTTTCCAGGACTCTTTCCAGTGGCCCTCAAACCCCCCCCCCCCCCTTTCCCAAAATACATAATTTCCAACTCTCTACTGGGTCGCTGTCTTTGACAGAGTCCCTTTAGCTCTGTTCTGGGCCAGCTTGTACCGCTTCTGTGGAAAGCCACTCCTCTGACAGCTTTCTTGCTTGCTCAGCAACCTGTCCAGTTTATTGTCACCAGACTCCTACCCAGTTCACAATCTAGGGCAGCTGAGACCTCAGGCACTTCTGCTATCTCTAGGCTTGAAATCATCTGCTGACGCTGATTTTTTTCAGGCAAAGCTTCTGCAATAATCTGTTGTAGCTTTGCTGATTCCCCAGACTTGCTGCCTGGGTGGGGGAACCGTAGCTCTGCAGCTCAGGTTTAGGATGCAGAACCGAAACAACAGCACGCAGAGTTCAGCCCTCTCGGGTTCAGGAAACATTAGACAAACTGAGTGGTGGGTGATTTCCTCTATGCAAGACTTTGAGGCAAACCAAACCCTGATGACTTGCAAAAAAATGCCTATCGGGCACTCTTTCCTTAAAGCCCAGTTCTTGGTGTCCAAAGCATAGATGCAGTTGTCGTTGATGTTTGTCACTGAGCTTCTGGGATATAAGGGCCAGGAGGAGGGCTATCTTATCTTCCTTTTTTTCTCGGTTGCCTGTTTTCTCTTGAGGGATGCCACCTATCTTTAAGTGAAAAAAATGGACATTTTCTCCAGTCGGTCGATCTGTTCATCTTTCCATTAATTCTGATCCTTTCTGGCAATTTTTGCTCCATTTTCCTTGGCACTCTCCCCCCACCACAAGTTTCTCGCTCCTCGGCTGGCTGCCACAGCACTTCATGGCCAGCTCTGCTTGTCACCTGCTATGGCATTTATAGAAAAATGTGTATTGAACTAAGCAAATGTATTAGCTGAAGTGAAGAAGAGGACGTGAGAGACCAGAGGAGAGCAGCTGCTGTGCCCCTTCACAAAGGGAAAGAAAAGAAAAAAACTGCTAGGTGTCCCTTGATTTAATAGCTTTGTGTGGAATGAAAATTAGAAATTCACCCCCATTCTCTTCTCTTTCAAAACAAGCGTCCTCACAGAAACGTCTACTTTTCATTTACTCCATTTTGAGACTTTATCATTTATTTCTCTTGCTTTCACTCTTATTCAATATTTTATTATTGTCTTATTTTCATCCAGAGAGTGAAGAAGAAGAAACATGTTGCATGCGGAGGCATCAAGGATGATTCCACCAAATAAGAAACCCATTACTGAAGGAACCAGCCTCCCTCTGTCTCCTGATGCCGGTATATTCAAAGCTATGGTCACGCTCCAAACAATCTGGTAAATTTTCCTTTCTTTCTGTTTGATCTTTGTTATATTTATAATCAAGACTTGATGATGAAATTGCGGTCAGACTGTGGCCCCTGCCCTGCACTGCCAGCACTCACCATGGAGGAGAGAAGGCTGTTCTGTGGCCACCTTCCTTGTGACTATTCCTGAGTTTTGGTCTGGGTTTTTCTTTCAAGAAATCAGTCAATGCCAGGCAGGTAACCGCAAGGGACCTAAACACTAAGCAAACCACTTTCCATCTCACACACAACATTTAAACCAAGCAAAAGTAAAACAGCTGAAAATTAACTGAAGGGACTTCTGTCTTTTTAATCTCAAATGTGAGCAATGCCCTGTTGCATGCACATAAGGTTTCTTTTTGTGGCTGCTTTAGAAATATTCCCAACAACATCAGTTCTTGGTTTTATGAGTGTTCATGGTAATACAGTTCTGTGAACCCAACAGTTTCTGTTGGGTTTAATTTTCTGTAGGTGCTCTGAAGCCACATTTCTTTCTCTGCTCATTCCTCTAAGAGCAAAATGGACTTATACTTGGGATTCTACAAAGAGATCTTTAACGGGGACTGTGTTGTTCTCCAGCATGCAATGTCTTTGGTGGCGCCTTTGAGCTAAGGAAATCTGTAGCTTGAGGCTTGTGATCTCACTGTTGTAAGGTGCAGGGTATGAAGGATAAGCAGAGATCCTGCAACAGAGGTAGAATGACATAGAAAAAAAATTAACTTAGCCATTCCTTGCAACAGAAAGGCTGCAGGAAAGAAACAGTTTGCAGAGGTATGAAGAAGATAGCAAATATTGGAAGTAGAATGGAAACTCCAGTATCTGCAAAAAGTAACGCTGGAATGTGAAGTGCAATGTATAATAGGAAGTAATGGTAGTTAAGTAGGACGCCGAACCTTCTTTTTCCACCCCTTGTTTTGAGTGTGTATGTGGGTGAAATGAGGAAACTTTTAATGGGAAAATGTTTAATGGAGAAAAGAGAGTGAAGTGGACGTACACTCTTCACCGCATGAAGGAATATGTCAGGCACACTGCCCTGACAGTTCTATGCCATGACCCTGATTTTGCTGCATTCCCTTAAGTACTCAGTAAACCCTTTCTACCCATGAGCAACTAAGGATGCTGCTGTTCCTACTGAAAACAGCCACAGTTTGAAAAGGATGGACAAAGTCAGGAGAAAGCCAGTTAATTCAAGGGTAGAAATTGGAATGGCAAGTGGCTAAAATAGGAAGGATTTAGACAGTCTGCTGGGCAAAATGATTCCCTTTCATTTTCTTATCTGTTAAAGCCAACATTCACTGTGACAGGAAACACGGAGTGGTGACAGGGCTAAGAGAAAAGGCAGTATAAACCTCAATTCCTACCAATAGAAAATTGAATTTTTGTTACTATAGTTAGTTACATTTTTGCTATATCCAACCACATACATGTTGTGGATGTTCATATACTTTTCAATATGTTATTTATGTTCCTTGGAGAAAGCAAATGTTGTTTTCCTTTTAGATAACGTTACAGCAGTTATATATGTCCTTTGTCAGTATTACTTGTGTAGGAGAAAAAACAGATGGTTCCTTCATACTGAAAAAGGCAAATACTACATTCTGAGCTTTAGGATGATGCCCACAGGCTTGAGTAACAAAAGAATCCTGAAGAGAATTATTGTAAATTGAACCATGCTGATTCAAAGAGAGAGACAAGCTTAGGTGGAAACAATGATAATTTCAGGGTCTGGATCCTGCTAGTCCTGTTGTTGATTGCCTTTTCTGAGACTGTTCAGCTTTTCCCATATTATTAGCTAGAAGTCCAGAAACTGACATTTTCATCAATTCTACTAGACACTAAACGTCATTTTAAAATAGCTGAATCATTTGTAGTATCAGCTACTGGATTTGAAGAAGATATGGCTGACTACATGAAGACCTGTATCCAGTACTGATGCAAACCTTATTATCCAAAATACTGGTATTGAATAGAAGCTTCTTTCACCTTGGCAAAGTTCCCAATGTACCCACTGTTCCTACGATAATGAAATGTTATTACCCCTTACAGTTTAGCAGCATCTATGAAATAACTAAGGGGTCTTCAATCTGTTTTAGACTCCTTCTTATTACACTGACGTTATCGCTAACTGTTGTGGTTTAACCTCAGCTGGCAACTGAGCACCACACAGCCGGTCACTCACTCCCCCCGCAGCGGGATGGGGGAGAGAATCGGAAGGGTAAAAGTGAGAAAACTCGTGGGTTGAGATAAAGACA
>NW_008795490.1:12764331-12767091 GCF_000699145.1 Aptenodytes forsteri
GCCCCCTCCCAGCTTCTTGTGCACCTCCAGCCTTCTCAGACGGTAGAGCATGGGAAACTAAAAAGTCCTTGGCTAGTGTAGGCACTACCTAGCAACAACTAAAATATCGGTGCGTTATCAACTTTGTTCTCACCCTAAATCCAAAACACAGCACTGTACCAGCTACTAGGAAGGAAATTAACTCTATCCCTGCCGAAACCAGGACACTAACTTCAGTTATTTTTTTCCTATTAGAGAGGCATTAAACAAAATAGAAAACTTCAGTTGCCTTTATATTCTGGGATACTTTCTTTTAAATAGAACAGATGCCTATTGATGAGCAGATATGGACAAGCCTACGCTTTTATGAAGAAATACTGCCATTCTAACTCTTCTGACCAACTCAAAAAACCTAAGAAGAAATATATTTCAGGCAGTTGTATGCAGCAAAGAGTTGGTCAGGACACATTTCTTCAACAGCTTCTGTTCTATAAATAGAAAAAGGAGAAAAATCCTTATTTCAAACTGGTCCATATAATTTATCCACTCTAAAATGGCATGCATCTAATTCTGTCAGCTGGTGATATATGTGTCTTCCCACTATACCCAATCTATTCAGAGTTCGTTCAGGATTGTGGTTTTTGACAAGAGGCAAGAGTCTTTCGAAACGATTTTCATTCAATTTCTACAGGTTCTGTGACAGAGCTGCATCACAGAGAAGCTGGTTTTGAAAGTTATTTAATTTTTACTCCTGTATGACATCATTTGCTTCTACACCCTTGAAAAAGTAAGACAAAAGACTACACTAGCTTAAGGGGAGAAATGAGGAAAGGCAATGAAAACTTGACCATGTTTGTCCTCCAAGTGTCTACAGTTTTAAATTGACTTATAACTTATATTTTTATACTAGCAGACACTGCTACTCATTCAGGAAGAAAGCCATCTATAGACAATAAAAGCAAAGCACTTCACTAAACCAGGCCCTGGACTGTTCAGGAGGATATTCAGGCAAACATTTTTGCAGGTTATAGCTGAGCTGAGCTGAGCTGAGCTTTCTGGATGCCTAGAAATGATCCATCATCCTTCTCATAGCACTCAACCTGGATGATCATAAGTAGCTGCAGAGAATCTATCAACTTCAGCAGATTGAATTTCCCCTTTCAAGAAAGCCAGTATCCTCTTCACATCTCGCTGTGCTCAGGTTTTAAATAACAGAAATCCTTTTGTCTTCCATTGCACGTGCTTGTTTATGCTGAATCTGTATTTTATGAAATGCAAAAGCTTTTCTTAGATAGATAACACGAAATCTAAACTGAATGAAAGGTAGTTTTTCTTTTCTGTAGATACTAGTTTGAATATTAAAGGCAGCTGGACTGTGGTCATGATCTCTGTATGTGTTTGCCACAAGTACTCATGCATTGCTTATCCTGGCACCTGTGGTGAAAGCAATTTTAAGCGTCGATATTATCAAAAGCAAATGTGAATAATATCCTTGCAAATAAGGTTAGCGACAATTAATTAATTATTTGTTCAGTTCAGTGAAAAGCACAGTCTTTCTTTCCCCCAAACCAAGTTTATAGCCGTGATCCAGGCTAGTATATTGCACGTCATGGAGTTTTGCAAGCCACGTACCTGGCCTGTGTCAGGTGAAGCTTATACCTCATCCTTACCTGATACTTTTCATCTGCAGATCACATTTAAAGCAAGGACTATGCCTGAGGCTTATGTAGCTATTTCTTACATAAATTCCAATTTTTATGTTGCAAATCATTGTTGTGTTACAATATGGGTGCATTTAAATGCCTTTCAATCTACCAAAGCCTAAATATGCTGTCAAAGACTGGTATCAGCATATCTGAAAATACACAGAGTTTCTTTACTGTGATACGCATTCCTGATGTCAGGGAAGGGAAGAAGAGAAACTAGAAAGGGTGTGCAATTGCACAGAATTTACTGTTTATGTCAATAAGTATTAACTCCGCAAGGAGTCTCAGCCCCTGAGCTTCTCAGAGACCTGCCTCAAAGAGGCTGCAAATGTGTGTCATGGAGTCCGGTAGCCCTTACCAGTTTTGAGTCACCACACAAGTTTCAGTTCCAGGATGTCAAAAGGAGAGAGTGATGATTTCTTCTCCCATGGGGAATGTGGAAACATGTATCTTAATAATGCTTTATACCACATATTAAGGAGGTCATTCCTTCTTAAGCTTTTTCAGTTTTTGTTAATAGTGTGTGATAACGGCCGAAGTGTGTTTGTAATGGACTATCCAAGTCCACTGCCAGCAATGGATCTCTTTCTGATTCAGTGCACTAACCTTTTATTTTTTCTGGGGTTCTCCAACAATGATAAAATCAGCGACATCACCTTATTTTTTAAAAATCAGAGAATTTGATAATGTGGTAGCCTGAATCCTTCAAGACTCATTTTGATGATATATTAGCCTGCATCCTCCCAGACTCTGACTTGGGATGCTAGCCTCCTTTTTATGGCTCTTTAATCTCATTAATAATTTTCTCACTTTTCTAAGTCTTTGCTTTAATGATTTATATTGCACTTACTTCCACTGAGGCAGGAATGGATGAAGGCAGCCCAGCTGTCGTGGTTTAACCTCAGTCAGCAACTGAGCACCACACAGTCACTCGCTCACTCCCCCCCAGTGGGATGGGGGAGAGAATCGGAAGGGTAAAAGTGAGAAAACTCATAGATTGAGATAAAGACAGTTTAATAGGTAAAGCAAAAAGCTGCGCATGCACAAGCAAAGCAAAACAAGGAATTCATTCACT
>NW_008795490.1:12767236-12783967 GCF_000699145.1 Aptenodytes forsteri
TGTGCCCCCTCCCAGCTTCTTGTGCACCTCCAGCCTTCTCAGTCAGTAGAGCATGGGAAACTAAAAAGTCCTTGGCTAGTGTAAGCATTACCGAGCAACAACTAAAACATCGGTGTGTTATCAACTTTGTTCTCACCCTAAATCCAAAACACAGCACTGTACCAGCTACTAGAAAGGAAATTAACTCTATCCCTGCCGAAACCAGGACACCAGCATTTTGGACACAGGCATCTTCCTCTCTCCACCCACTTTGCACCATGCTGTTTATCTCTGCCGAGCAACAAAAGCAGAATGCTCTGAAGTAGCATGCTCCAAAGTAGATGAGCTTTCAGATCCAACAAAAAATGTTGTGTGTATACATACATACACACATACATGTGTAAAGTTCATATGCATATATGATCTAGCACATGATTCAAATGAAATAATTTAATTTAAAAAATAAACCTTTCAATCTGTTCTGGAAATCAGTAAGACATAGAAGGGCTCAGGGTACATTTTTCTTTTCCATCTGCCTTAGGTTTGGAAAGCTATTTATAACATCAACTAATTAAGATCTACAGATCTCAGAGGAGAAAGTAACTGACTATTAAAAACACACGGTCGTTAAGAAGCACCCGTGCCTACCTTTAGCAACAGAACAGAACCTGAATAAATGACTTACCAATAACACATATCAAGTAAACTTTGTTCTCTTTTCTCTTTTCAGGAATGGATTTTGATTTCTGCAAATGATGTGCTCATTCATAGACTATCACCAAGAAACTGGATGCTTGAAAGATGACAAGAGTAAATACAGACAGAAAATCAGACAGGTATTCCATAGATTCACGGGAAGTTACTACCGGAACAGATATCAGAAACCAAGGTAGTCTGTTACGTTTCTCTAGAAACCATTAGACTATAGTGCCATCCAAAATGACAATTCATCTGAGTCATTATGATATCATGAAGAGAGGGTGAGGTTCACAATCAGCTGAAACCTAGCTGCCGCCATGGCAGTCTGGATCTTCCTCTGCGCTTACGCAGGTAAGTCTTGAAGCAGACCGGCTCTCTGATCCACCTCAAAACTACTTGGTTGCTACTGCTGGTTATTTGCTGCAATGAGTTGTTGCTGCTGTAGCTGGTTTTGCTGAGTTTTCAGTCCCTGACCTGGTTGACCACACAGCTGCTTAGGGAGCGGGATCATGTAGAAAAGGATGGGAAGAAGGAAGGGAGTGGGAATCAGTCCCTTACGCTGGCAGACAAGATTTAGTCATCTTACACCAATTATGAGACCAGAGACTAAAGCATCGCTGTAAAGGGGTGTCGGTGCAGATGTAAATATCAGAGCGTTCTTAATGACTTCCAGCAATGTCCTAACCTGTCCTACCTGCAAAAGGAAAATGCAGAATAAAATAAATTGTTAAGGAAAGGCATGAAAACTTTGCAAAACTGCCAGACTAGATAACAGTGAGATAGGTATCAATGATAGGTCAATCAATGATAGGTATCAATAGTCTTATTATAAGAATAAAAACATTCATTCCAAAAGTCAGTGGACAAGAAACAGGTGTATTTTCTTCCTCAGAAGAATGACTAGGACTTTTTTCTGTGACAATAAGCAAGCCCTCCATTTCGGTGTCAGTTATGAGGCATACAGATTTAGAAAATATAGTTTAATGAAAATCCAACGTACGTTTTATTAATTCCTAACCCCTCCTAATCTATTGTATTCACCTGACTCCTCTGCACAAGAATCAGGGGGTACTGCCACTCAATTAAGTTATAAGTTTAATCCACTTTCTAGTCCCCATAAAGAGATAACAAAGAACACTTGTTTGCTGGAGATAATACAATATGCTCACACCGTATATCAGAGCGCTTCCTGTCTGTTAAAATGTTAATGAATTCTCTACAGGTGCAAGATGAGTTTAACTATAGTATACCCTCTGCAAAATAGCAGGTGATCTTCTCCATATTCTTCCATTCACGTCTTTTTATTTGAGTCCATTGAGACCCTTGGAAAACTAGTGACTACAATAAGACAGCAATCACAACAAACTGGAGCAATATTCCTTCAAGGTAGAATAGAACATGCTGAAATTGATAATTATTGCTGAAAAATGCTAAGAAATGCACCCTGGAAAGAGTTACGTGAAGTGCTTCTGTACTGTGATCATTTCAAAACTAACTGCACTTACGCAGAAAAGCAAGCCGCATCTCAGTGAAGGCAGCTCAGTGGAGATGTATGTTCAACAGTCAGACTAAAAAATTAAATTTTGTGACTATACTAAGGAAACTAGAGGTTAATACTGAAAATATTCTATTCCATTAAATCTATTCCATTAAATCCACATAACAATGTTATACTCTCATCTTGCATATTCAGTTTTGGCTCACTGTTTTCAGAATTACATTGCACAAATATTTAAGTGTGGGGAATTAACGGCACGGACTCTGGCAGGCAGCAACCAAAGACCTTTATTGCTCTTTGTTAGCATCTTTTATAGCAAGCAGAAGTATACACACGCTACCTGCAGCTTGCAGATAGGTTATAGCCTTGTGTTCACGCGCATCTATGCTCTAGCAGATTGGCCTGTTCTTCCTGACCACGTGAAATGCCCTCATGGCCTTTATCTTGTTTTTCTCCTTCCAGCTGCACATTCCTTCCTCCGTTATCTTCTGCTTATGTGCCTTCTCATGCCAGGTGGTACAGTGTTTGCTCATTAAAATCAAACTCAGGAATGTCTGTTAGTGAGATTCCCATCCCCACATTTAAGGCCTCCAGACAGTCCAGATAAGTAGCTAGAAAGCACAGGAATATTTTTCCCTGTGAAGACTGAACAGGGAAATATACCTCTGAAAAGCAGAGGTATATTGATTACTGCTAACAAACTTAAATATTGTCTTTACCTTGAATTTTTACCTTTGCCTTGTAGAAAACTTCATTTCCCAGAAAAAAAAAACTGTGAACAAATGGTGGTTGTGACAACTGAGCAGAGATACCAGGCAGAAGAGCCGACAGATGTCTGCCACAAACAATTACTGTAGCAAATACCGACTGCCTTTTGTTAAGCACTGCGTGTGCCATAGACAAGATGCTCATGAGCTGATCCAATTACCTTTAAACAAAAAGGATAAACTACAGTGGGACTCTAAGTAAAGTGTTGATTTCAGCTGAACAAATCTTGATAATTTCAGAAGAAAAGTAGTTATTGAAATCAGCCAGGCAAGAAAGCTGGTGATTTGACTCCTAGGTAAGGCAGAGGGTTTTTTTTAAACCAACAGCACACAAACGTGTACCTCGATTGTAGGAAGCTTCTGGAGATAATTCGAGACCCAGCTGGATTAATGACAGCCTCACCAAAATGAGACCAAAAAAACCCCACAAGCATAGTGGGGAAACATATGTAATGGAGCAGACAGTGAGTGTGGGAACACACTGCGAAGCGTGAAGTCTCACATCCAGCTACACTCTAACCCAATTTAAAAAGAAACAACCCCCCAAAACCACTAAAAGTGACAGGTTTGTTCCAGATTAAGCCTATATACTAAGTGAATACTTTGCCTCATTTTTCAACTAGGTTAACTATATTAGAAAAGGGGGAAAGGTAAGGTGACTAGTAGGAAAAAAGATCTAGAAATGGGAGATAGAAAGTGTGGAAAATGGAAAAAAGAAAGTGTGAATATGGAAGCTGTGTAAATCCTCACCTGTGAGAAAGCTAAATTCAAGCCCTGAATGCTCTCACGGTGTGGGGGCACATAATCTCTGTTACAGCAGCCTGTAAAAATTGGCACATGAAACACATCATAGCAAGGAATTTCAGTACATCTACTGAGCTGACAGAGACAGGGAAGGCTATATGTGTTAAAAGTAGTTATCTTTTAAACTCTGTTTATGAAATGGCAGAAAGAAGGAAGGGAGAAGCTATCTGTCCACTCTCAAGCCTGCTAACATGATCTGGATAGTAGAAGGCTTCAGGAAAAAAAATTTCAGGGAACTAAAGACAAGAATGAAAATGGGAAATAGGATAAGATGCTGAGCAGATGTGCCAAAGATAGATCATACTACACTAAACTGATATCTCTTTTTGAAATAATAATTTTCTAGACAAAATATGCAGTAGATCTCATCTGCTCTGACTTCAGCAAAGCATTTCATACAGTAGCACATGTGAAATTATTAGCAAAGCTGGAGAAGAGAATTAGGAGGAAAAATATGCTGAGTATTAACCATCAAATGAGGAGGTAACAAGTTGGGCTGGTAGGGGACGTATAAGGCTTCAGGGAGGTAATTAGTGGAGTTTTTCAAGGATCTGACATGGAACTAATCTTACCAAATGGCATTTATTATCAGATTTAAGAAAAATGTACATTTGTGCTGATGCAATTCTCAGAAGTCACTAAGGGTGTGGCTAAACTAGCAGTTTTTTCCAGGTGGGTAATGTTCCTTTGAAACAAATCTCTGAGTTGGCTTCGTGTACCACACTTCAGTTCATGTCAAAGAGCAGTCTCATAGCACACACTGGACTCCTTTCAGAGGAAAATAAATGCCAAGGTGTCCTCCAGGAGCATATAACACGTTCCAGCTGCCAAGGGATGTTCGGTCCAACCGGCCCAGATGGGAACTAGTCAAGTAAACCCTCTGAAATGCAACCAGTATGGACAACGGGTCCTTGGCACCAAGCACAGACCTACTCCTGTCGGGCTGCACTGACTGCCCATATAGCCTGAGTAGGTAAGTATGATCAGTATTTCATCATCCTTCATCGGAAGGAAAACCAAATTGTCTTAATGGGCTAGAATGAAATGGAATTTAATATTAAAGGTGAAAAAACATGTGATTAGAGGCCAAATCAAATATAGTATTGCCTACAAAGTAGGAACCTATTCTGAGAACAAAACCGTCTAAGTGCTAAACCAGTTGTACAGTGAATCACAGGATAACTCTGAGCAACTAGCGTGATGAATTTCTTTAAAAATACAAAAAACAAACCCCCAGAAATATCAATATATTTACAAGAGATATCAGGTTATTCCTGGTATATTTTTTTAATAGGAGAGCAGTTGGCTGTTGCAATGAAATTGAAGTGCTGATAAGAATTTCAAACTATAAGGGAAATATATTTATTGGCAACTCAATTAATCTGCAGTAGTTTCAAAAACAGTATTAGTAAACAGAAGGGCTTAGTGGGATTCAGAAATGGATTATATGTTTCTGTGAATGCCATCCTGAATAATTACACTAGCTGGAATAAAAACTGATAAGGGACAACAATGGTTTTATAATTCTTCCTACGGACAATTCACAGTGATTGTAAATTACTCTCCTCTAAAGCATTATCCACCTGAATTAGAACCAAGACAACAGATTAGACATACTGCTTTTTGTTTAATACAGTGGGTTCTTACATTTCAGTTTCAACAAACTATTCTAAAATGAAAGTATTGTAACCATCAGATTTCCATTCTTTATGAGACTCCGGATTGCAATTCTGCCAACTGCCATTCAGACAAGTAATACTGTTAAAAACTGGGCTTTGCTGAATGCATAAAATACTCCAGTGAGGTTAATTTGAAACAGTGAGTCCTAAAATACGAAACCACTCAACATTGCCGTACATAGAATATTGATGAAAGAGTTAATAAATGTCACCTGAAAGTTAAACATGTGGTAACTGTGATAACTGCAATTAATTTGCTCCTGAGTTTAATTTAAAAGGTTTAAACAAAGGGCATGAACTTGCCCTTGAGTAGCTAAATCATACTCATTGAAGCACTCCTACATTATAATAGACCATTTATTCCATTTGCATTCTCATGTATACATGCACACAGTCTTGTTAAAAGATTCATCATAATGCCACATTTGGTAGGAAAATTAACAAAAAAGAAGGTAGGGCTGGGAAGATGAAGGCAGAAGCTCCTGGAAAGGGTCAGGAAAAGACTCATAGAAAGAACTTAAGAGCGTAAGACTAAAGCAATCCAGGAATTCTACAAGCTGCCTGAAAAGCTTTTCAGAGAGAAAACTGTTGCTGTAGCTTACAACTATTTCCCAAATTTCACTCAGCAGAAACTAAAGGACTAGTAATGCTGTATTTTAAGGATAAGTAAAATCAGCTCTAGGTCTGAGAAAGGCACTCTGATATGGTTGCAAAAAAAATTATTTCGCTGTCTAATATATGAGGTGGGACAGATGTAGATGCCTACCTCCAAAACTGGCAGCCTCAAAAATTCTGCCATTATAACATTAAATCTCACTTTCCTTCAAAACCAGACTGGCAGTGCCAGCTCGCCTTTCCATCCTTCACGCAGCCCAAGCATTAGAGCAGCCATCAGGATGGGTAACACCATGCCAAAGTCCTTTCGCTGCTGCTGAGAAAACCCGTGCCAACACCTTCCCATCCATTAAGCCATAGGCAATTGAGCAGCTGGAGCATTTGCCAGTCCCTCCTGCCGAACTCCGCGCTGCTCTGCGTGGAAGGGTTCGGCTCATTGGCTCACAGGGAGAGTAAGCTGGGCTCCCCAGGGGAGTAGTTAAAGTATCAACCGGGCAAGAATCCAGTCCCTGTTTCAAAGATTTTATCCAGTGATCATTTCATGTAAAATACAGAAGCAATCCTGGAAGAGACAATGTAACCCAGTGTTTCTGCTCTATCACTGCAGAGTGATGCCCTTTTATTTTCTGATCAAACTTGCCCAATAAACGAGCAGAGTGAAACAGCTTTGCCCAGGAGGGAGGGACAGACCTAACATCAGTCTAATCCATAGGTAGTGATTAAGATGCTTACCTGAGAGGCAAAAAATGTGGTGTTTTTTAATAGCCTTAGGCAGAGGAAGGAGCAAACTCATTGCTTGCACAATCTAAATTACTTCTTTTTGGAGTTATTACATATAAAGGATGCAGTACTATAACATTTCCTCTGGCTAGATGTAAGGTTTAGCTTCTTATTCCATGAAAAGGCTTGTGGTGTAGCTATACAATTATTTTCTCTGATGACAAAACTAATTCAAAACTTCCTTTGTCTTCTTTTTCACCCTGCAGTTGTACCAGAGCAACTCATTGTGGGGCTGCACAGAGCATCGATAATGGAGATGGAATTTAAAAATTAAAAAAAAAAGTCTGTGAACTGGATCAGCAACAGATTGAATATGATACTTATGCCTTAAAGATACAATTTAAGTTTGAGACATGCTCTGGTCTTCATCAGTTCCTTACTTGCCAGCTGTACATGGCTCCCATTTTGGCCACTGTAAGGTTCCTAACTGTCCCCATGTATTGCAAAGGGTTCAGTTTCTGACTTCTATATATGAAGATTAGTGTTCAGGCCTTTTGAACATCTACAAGTTTTCCTGACTTGAGCTTGAGTTGAAACTACCAAAGGAATATGGAAGGATACAAGGTCCTACATTACCCTCAAGGGAGGTGATCCTTCCCCTCTACATGGCACTGGTGAAGCCATACCTGGAGTGCTGGGTCCAGTTCTGGGCTCCTCAGTACAAGGGAGACATGGACGTACTGGAGCCAGTCCTGTGAAGATGATGAAGGGACTGGAGCATCTCTCCGATGAGGAATGGCTGAGAGAGCTGGGACTGTTTAGCCTAGAGAAGGCTCAGGGGGATCTTATCAATGTGTATAAATACCTAAAGGAGGGTGCAAAAAAGTAGGAGCCAGGCTCTGAAAAGAGCCTAGTGCCCAGTGATAGGACAAGAGGCAACGGGCACAAACTGAAACACAGGAGGGTCCCTCTGAACATCAGATGACACTCTTTTACTGTGAGGGTGACCAAGCACTGGCACAGGTCGCCCAGGGAGGTTGTGGGGTCTCCATCCTTGGGGTTATTCAGAAACCGTCTGGACATGGTCCTGGGCAACCAGCTCTAGGTGGCCCTGCTTGAGCAGGGAGGTTGGACAAGATGACCTCCAGAGGTCCCTTCCCACCTCAACCATCCTGTGATTATCTGAATGAAATAATTCAATTTTGGGGTAATTTGGGAATATTTTTGTAGTTAGTCTGTCAACCACGGAGTTTCTTTGTATGGTGCTATGTTGATTTCTTGCTTTAAGTCAGTAGCTTTACCTCGGTCTCCCAAGTGAGTAAATTTTTCCAAAGTGAGTACATTTTTCAGTACCAGGTATCTATGTCAAAATTAAAAGCTCATGCCCTGCTATACTTACAAAAGGACCATTATTCCCACATATGATGGTACCCAAAAAAGAGTCTTTTAAGCTATGATTTAATGTAGCTATTAAGGAAATAAAAGCTTACATCACTCATGTCTTTAATAGTGTTTTCCATTTTTATAAGAATACTTACTGCCAAACTAAAAAGAACAGGATGTTCTTTTTATACAAAACTTCCTTGTATCAAAACCACTTTGAATACACTTCACATTACATGGAAAAAGAAAATATTCAGCCTTTACATGTGTAGGGATGTCATTGAAATCAATTAGTCATAGCCAAATATCTAGTGGCAGGCTAATATATTAAGTACAATGTTATACACAATGTTATGATATCTAATTATACTTTGATATGGAAGATTTGAGATCATAGAGGAAAAACAGGTCTTACAACGGATATATGTAGATAGATATTTTATTTCAAAAAATAGCAAATGTCTTAAGAACACAAACCAGAAAGTTATTAAAAGCTTCATAGCAAAATATTTAGCCAACTCTGTTACAATATATAGGCTTGAGGTTCTAACAGATAACACTATGCCTCAGTTCACTGAGCAAGTAATGCTCCTGATACATAAATGTCGCACAATTGAAATATGGAGCTGAATATTAAAAAAAAAGAGAGGGCATTTTTATCTTTGATCTTTCATAATCAAAGTAATTGAAGAACAACAACAACATTTTAACAGGTTTGATTCTTTTTGGGAAAAGCCATTAAAAATAATTCCTGAGTATTTAGGTTAAGTGAATATATCAAAACCGACCAATTAAGACCAACATCCTGTTAGGTGAGCCTTGCAGCTTGAAGTAACATTCTCTAGCATGGCTGTTACGGCAGGATCACGGCCTAAATACCTTAATGAAATACATGAAAACCTTCTGGTATGCACATTCAAATTCTCATTTTCTTTAGCAATAGCCTACAACTGTCAACTGTGAAGCTTGCTTTGCCGAGAAAAACATTGTTTTAAATGTCACTTCCTTTTGCAAAATCTTGTAATGCAAATTGCCACAGCTAAGCCTCCAGTGAACCATCACACCAATAATTATGTGAAATATATAAATCAAGATTTAGGCAAGGGGCTTTCATACCATGTTAGTACACATATTGAATTGTATGCTTTGTATCAGTATTCTGAACATAGAGATCTAGTTATTTAGCTTCTTGCTATTGTAATGAGAGGCAATATATTCATTTTCCATTATTCTCCTCAGAAGCATGTCACAATATCATCTTATTATACACCATGTTTCTAAAATCCTGTTGGCATTCATCATGTTCCTATGATTTTAATTGAATCTGTATATTTTCATTTTAAAACTGCGGCCAAAGTGGTTTAGAGAACTAATCCCAGAAGAATTTTCAGATTTCTTACTTTATATACGTTTTCCCAGAATTACAGGATTAAATTACAATGGATGTAGAAAGATCATTGTACAAAGCATAGTTAGTAATTCACAACACTGGTATTCAACTCGACCAATTACAATGAATTCACAAAAATGGTTTTAATTATACCCACTCTTTTCTAGCCACCCACCCCAATATGTAAACAAGTTTCCCACAATGACAATGGCAAGACTGCAGTCACCCAGATGTACCGTATGTGAAAGACAACACCTAGGATAAAGGCCTGGATTTGACAATTCCAGTTTGTGCTCCTGCTCACTTCCCATTCTAGACCGCAAGCACTGTTTTTAGACTCTTGCAGTCATTAAATAAACAGAACTTACAGGTAAATGGAGCTTTTTTTCTAATGCAGGCTTCTGGAGTCAAATTGATAAAAAGTAACATGCTTATATAGAACAAAAGAAATAATGACTGGGGAAAAATTGGAATCAGTTGTACCAAAACTCTCTGAGCAATGATAATGTACAGTATTGCAGCTGTATGTTACTAAGACAAAAAACTCTTGGCATTACAAACATGAAGATCTCTGTTCACGCAAGCCAATTTTAATGGGCTATTAAGCATTAGGTTAAAAACAGGCTTGCACTAGTCTCACTGAAAAGGAAACACTTGTCAAAATGTTTTTTTAAAAAATACCATATGACATCTTCTAAATTGCAATTTAAATATTAAAATCTTGTTTCAGAAGTTCCTCGCTTCAGGTTGTTACTCAAAAACTCATCATGTTCAAAACTCAAGTTGTTATGAGATCTTGATATCATAAGAAGCTTTTCCTTATTAGTAAAATCTTTCTTGGCCGCTGCTTGTGGCACAAGTAACCTATCCATTGGGTCCTCTTTGTTTTCTAGTTTCATATATCCTTTACTGTTGCTCCGATCCAGTCTGGGCCAGCTGGGGTGTTTCCTTTGTTCAGCTTGGACAGTGAGCGTAGATGGACCCCTGTCCAAGTCCAGGGACTTCGAGTGTGAAGACAGAAGGTGCAAAGATGTGTTGGACCCAAACTGTTTCCTGGCAGCGCCAGGGGATAAAAGCTTTCCTGTGCTTGGTCCGAGTGTCATAGAAGATTTGAACTGATCAGATGGAGCGTCCACAAATGAGTTGTGTCGTGGCAGCATGGTAGCGGCCGGTCTGTAGGATTCATTGGTATCAGTTAGTGGAATGGCCAGAGAATCCATCGACAGATTTCTAGACCGACTCCTAGTGATTTCCGAGTCCTCAGTTATGTTGTCTATACTGGGCTCATCAATAACACAGTTATTCAGTTTAATTACTGGCAGTGTGAAAGCACTAATGGAAGATGATACAATGGATTTTGTTTCACACTTTATAGAGCTAGTGTTTTTGTCATCTGAAGCCTTGCTGGAGTGAGGGTAAAGTCCAAAGACTGAACCAGATTGCTCAGTCAGCAGAGGTGGCAGGAGGCTACCAGTGGTCCTATCTTCATTTAGGGTAATCTCATCTTCTTCAGCAGAACTATCCATTCTAAAATTACTCTTGAAGCCAGAGAAAGGCGCAACTGTGTTCGCAGCCAGCCGTGATGCACACGAGCTCCTGCTGTGCCCGAGTTCTCCTTCCCCCAACAAACCAGCGAAGGCACCACTCAGCTGCTTTTGTTCCTTGATCTTCAGGGTGTGGATGTCTATTACAGTGGAGTATATGTCTCTCATGTGTATGATTTTTGTTTCCTTGTCACGGTTTTCATGCAGAATGGCATTTGCGCAAATAAAAATGAAGATTCCAATGCCCATAGTAAAAGGGCCCAGCATTTTCATCTTATCTGAGTGCACATGTTGTTCAAAGAAACGAAGTAAAATGCTTCCTTGGCTTCTCAGGACCTGGGTTTCATTTACAGTTAGATTATCTTCAGATCCTAAAAGCTGTTCCTTTTGGGGCCAGTATCCAAGGATGGCCATTGCAATTCCCAAGAATGCGATAAGCACTCCCAAAACAAGGAAGAACCCCGATGGAGAATAGAGACGGATTTTGCCCCTGACAATTACTACATCTGCCCTGGGCCGGCGCCTAACTGGTTTCTTCTCCTCAGAAGCTGGTGCTGTGGCAAGATTTATATGTTGCTGAGATCTGGCAGAGTCTTGCCTTTTTAAGGCAGCCAGTCCTGTTATGACTCCTCCGGTTGCTATCATAGTTCTATATTGTGCCCTGGGAAGAAAGAGAAAAAAAAGCAGATATATTGAGGAAAGCAAAGGTTGTGTCTGCAGATATAGACAGCGCTTTGTTAATCTGTAGATATTTCTTGATAATCAAAATATTCATGACTTTAAAAAAGCTACTATATCTTAATCCAGTTACGACATAATAGCAGTTTTGAGATTCACATGGCATCTTAAAAAAAATTTCCAAAAGTCTTTTATCACTTTAAATATAGGTAATAAATCTTCCATCCGTGATACAGACAGTAGCAGAAAGCTAGTGCTCTTAGTGGTGATATATCAGGATTAAAGACAAAAATATTCAGAAACCTTAATGGATTATTTATCTCTGGACCGGTCTGCAACAAAGGCAATAATATATTATTACCTTGTATGCATTTTAGATCATTTTAGCACTTTAGCTAGTAGTTCCTCTAAAAACTTCTATGACACACAGTGACTATGAATACAGATCCTTCTACATATCCCCTTTTCCTTATAGATTGCAGCATATATTAATACATATTTATTCCATCATTTAAAGAAGCTGTTATTAAGCCTATTCAGATCACCTGAGTCTCAACTACAGAATCATTTTTGCCTTTCCTAATAGAGCTGATCCTCTTTTATGCATATCTAGATCTTTTTTCTCCCCTTCTTGGTTCCTCATGGACTACAAATCAAGTAGCTCAGTTTAGTTTACCAGATAAGAAATCTTCATAGATTTCAAGTTCATCAATTCAAATCTTCATCATTTTATGAGGAAATTTTTTCATTTTAGACTTACTTTCATACCTGGCTGTCTATTACATGAGAAACATTAACCAGCATGGGTTTAAGAAGAGAAAGCCATGTTTGATAGTTTTTTATGAGTAGGAGTAACAAATGAAACAGCACAGTTCAGGATAATTGTATTTTATTTTACAAGGCATCTTATAATCAGACTCAGAAATAGTTTCTGAGCTTAATTAATGAATATTAGAATGAACACTAGATAATATTATAGAGTAAAATTAAGATACTATAAGCCAGGTACGAAAAAAGTATGTTCTCTTTGGTGGCCTTACTAGGCTCAGAGATAAAGAAAGGCTGACAGTCTGTTGCAGTAGAAAAGGCTCCATGTCAAAGCTGGGGATGATTTAAAAAGCAAACAAAGTTAAAGTTGGACTGAGTGAATAACGCGAGAGGCTGAAAAGCAGAGGCAAAGCAAACCCGTGACTGCTTGCAATTTACAGGCTGTAATTTTCATCAGATCTCTTAAAATATTTATGTTTTTTAAAAAATCTTAGCAGTGCACCCATGAAAAAAAAAGGTTAGATCTATCATGGTATGAGGAACAAATAGACAGGCTCTATATTTGGACACTATCATAGATTTCCAACACTGCAAGCAGGTGTCACATAAGCATATCTACAAACAGAAATCAGTCCAACCCACCAATTATGAACTTGATTATGAAATTAATAGGGAATTTGAGATAGGTAGCCAAGTGGAAGGACTACAGAAAAAAATGTATCCAGTGTTCATTATTATCTGTTCAGCAGCAATTCAGGCAACAGAAAGAGTAGCAACGTGAACTCCCTCCCTGCACCATCATTATTAAAGGACAGAGTGCTTCCTCTCTCTCTGTGAGAAACCTTTTCTTTATGAAGGAAAGACCTGAAAAAAGGCTTAGGGTGCTAAGTATACAGCATTTTCTGAATTTCTGAAAGAGAAATTCTTAACATTATTCCAAAAAGCTCAGAAATTTCACTTGTAGTGTCAGGTTTCATGTTCCCAATCTCTCTAGAAAGTCTCACCCTTTGCAATTCATTTCCATTTTTGTATCTGGGCAATTTCAATAGTTCAATGCCAATTAATTTCTTGAAAAGCCTTTTTTTTTAATGTAACAATTTAAAAATCCCCCAAAGAAAGTTATTTGACATTGATAGTCTTTAAAAATGAAAACAAAACTTTCTCATATGCCCATGTATTTAAGGGTTTCTGCCAAAACAAAAGATCATTATTCTGTAAAACAATGTTTTGAATCTCTAGACAGAAATAAATAGGACTTATCCATTATAAAAGCTGTTGTATTTTGCCATGACTCGATTAAATGTAATTAGTTTTCCTCTATGAAATAAATTAAGAGAATTATGGCATATCTTTACTGAAATGAATAATCATTTAGCTATAATCTAGTTTGTTCCATTAATTTTTTCCAGATCCCAGACCTTTGGGGGGAACAAGGAGTTTCTATATTCATGTGGTATTTTTCAGGCATACATCAACTCACTCTGCCCATCCTCAGGGCTGCCAAGGAACTGCACAGGTATGGCAGCTTAGTGCTAAATCCACACTCTGCCTGTTGGCAGGATTTGTTATTTTGTGTACTGTACTGTGCTTATCACAGCTGCTGGGATTGCACCAAAGGGTGAATGAGTAAGCTCACATCTGCTTGCTAAATATTTTAAACATAAATCTAGCAAGAGATCCTCTCTAACTCTGAAAAGTAGAGCCAATAAAAACGTTCTTAAAAATTACATATCGGGGTGTCTTTCTATAGAAAGTTCTCATTTGCAATTTTTGCAAAAATTGCAGGAAAACTCAATTTCATTATTAATTGGTCTCCAGTAACTTGAAGGACAGACAGAAATTGAGATCTTTTAGAGTGAAAGTGAGAGAGAAAGCGAGATCTCTCAAGCCACATGGCTGGCTTCCTCCCAGCATTTCAGGGAACACATTGTTCCTTTGTTCACTTTACCTGCATCAGAACTTGGGCACAGGGGAGAGAAAGTCTGGCTGCAACAAGGTACAAACATATTTTATATATAGCAAGAGTCTCTTTCCTATTTCTTGAGTTCACATTAATATTATTAAATCTTCTTTCATGGAAAAAATCACAACCAGGTTTGTAAATAATAATTTGCAATAAGCCACAGTGTTGGTAAGGCTTATAAGCTACTTAATATTAACAGCTGAATTTTGATCTCTTCTACATCTGAGAAAATCAGTGGTATTAACAGACATTGGTATGAGATGATTTCACTTCATGATGACAGCTTTTCAGAAACCAATTACAATGAATTGCATATTAAGATGGAAACCATTTTTTAGAAAATATTACATTTAGAATAAAGTGACATTTAATGGCTTTAAACTAAAGGGGGGTAGATATAGACTAGATATAAGGAAGAAATTTTTTACGCTGAGGATGGTGAAGCACTGGCATGGGTTGCCCAGAGAGGTGGTGGATGCCCCATCCCTGCAAACATTCAAGGTCAGGTTGGATGGGGCTCTGAGCAACCTGATCTAGTTGAAGATGTCCCTGCCCATGGCAGGGGGGTTGGACTAGATGACCTTTAGAGGTCCCTTCCAACCCAAACTATTCTATGATTCTATGATTTATTCTGCAAATCTGTTTAGTTTCACCACATAACAGCCATAATGAGTGCCAGTGACAAATGAGGCTTCTCCTATTTAACTTAGTACAGTGAGTACATTTAGTTTTACCCTGAAGTCTGAATTCAAACTTCTGAACAAGCAAAGACTTAGAAGACTTTGACTCAGAGGTAAATAAAGATTATGCTAAAAGCTCAGACAGTATCTCTTTGGTGGCACTGTGAATGACACAGGCTGGCTTTAAAACCAATCGAATAATGGTAAAATGGATGTGGAATACAGAACAAAATGAAAAGGACAGGCCTGTAATTCATTTTACAAAACACATCCATCTTGCTAATACAAAAGCACCACAGCTGCCAAGCTCCTTTTGAAGAACAGATGTTGAGTGATCTCTAACCTCGTAGCTGCTCTGTTTGTTTCATCTTCAGTGAGAACATCAGGTCCAAAGGCCTGGAGAGCTTAGGGGTTTAGTTTTGAAAGAAGCAGTGGCCCAGATTTACCTCTACATTTAGCTTTGCTTTGCATTGTGCTGTTGTTACAGAGTGGCCCTGACACCAGCCCTGTCAGCCACTCAAAGATCACCCAAGAAAAGCCTGTCTTGGTAGAGATCCTGTAAAGCAGCTCCTGCTCGCTCTCGCTCTTGCTCTCTCTCCGCATTGTTTGCACAGAGGAGAATGACTCAGGCTCTTGATGCTTCAGTTCTAACCTCTTCAATGGCCATTAGCAAGAGGTACTTCACCTTTCATCCAGGCTGTAGGCTAAGCCCAGTCCTCTGCATCTGGCACACTTTCTAGGAGATGCCTTTAAAAATCCCCAGCAGCAAATGGAGTAACAGGACTCTCGCTCTCTCTCCGCATTGTTTGCACAGAGGAGAATGACTCAGGCTCTTGATGCTTCAGTTCTAACCTCTTCAATGGCCATTAGCAAGAGGTACTTCACCTTTCATCCAGGCTGTAGGCTAAGCCCAGTCCTCTGCATCTGGCACACTTTCTAGGAGATGCCTTTAAAAATCCCCAGCAGCAAATGGAGTAACAGGTTGCTATGTGCCCCCTTAGCATGAAGAAAGGATGGACCCCTCAGCAGATACTACTGGTAGTTACCTCAGGTGACTGTAGCCTCAGTAGGGCCTGCAGAGAGCCATGTGGCAAGGACAGAGAAACGAAGATTAAGGGTAAGGTCTGGGTAACTGTGGTGGGTTGACCCTGGCTGGACACCAGATGCCTACCAAGCTGCTCTATCATTCCCCCTCCTCAGCTGGCCAGGGGAGAGAAAATATAACAAAAGGTTCGTGGGTCAAGATAAGGACAGGGAGATCACTCACCAATTACTGTCCCGGGCAAAACAGTGGACTTGGGGAAAATTAGTTTAATTTATTGTCAATTAAATCAGAGTAGGATAATGAGAAATAAACCCAAATCTTAAAACACCTTCCCCCCACCCCTCCCTTCTTCCCGGGCTTAACTTTACTCTTGAATTCTCTACCTCCTCCCCGCCAGCAGCGCAGGGGGGACGGGGAATGGGGGTTGCAGTCAGTTCATCACACGTTGTCTCTGCCGCTCCTTCCTCCTCAGGGGGAGGACTCCTCACACTCTTCCCCTGCTCCAGCGTGGGGTCCCTC
>NW_008795490.1:12784518-12786044 GCF_000699145.1 Aptenodytes forsteri
TGGCTCGGCCTTGGCCAGCAGCGGGTCTGTCTTGGAGCCGGCTGGCATTGGCTCTATCAGACACAGGGGAAGCTTCCAGCAGCTTCTCACAGAAGCCACCCCTGTAGCCCCCCTGCTACCAAAACCTTGCCACGCAAACCCAATACAATAACACCTGCAAAAGTATGGGTGGGTAAGGAGCCAGGATAGGGGCTGCAGCCCATCTAAGAAGAGAATACTAGAGCCAGAGGAATAAATTTGTGCAGGAAAGGTTTGCAGACGTGATGCAAAATGGGCAATGATAAAAGAAGTGTCACCCTGGGATGTGGAGTGATATCTGCTTTTTCTTTATATTACACTGGCTACCCAAGCCAAGGCTGCCAGAGAGGCTGGAAGGGATTCTCCTTTATCACCTTTCCACATGGGGAAAGGTTGCCCAGTTGCTCCAGGAAAGGCTATCATAAAGGAAACTTAAGAAAGAGGGTAAAAACAGCTTTCACAAAACAGTTTGTTGTGAGTAACCACTAGACTTGCATTCACCAAGCAAAGAATGAAGTATTATCCTAACCAAGTCAGGAGGTTAAACAACTCAAATCAACAAAGAAACTGTAAGGCATGGGTAAATTGTCATAGACAAACTAATTTAGCACAGATGGATGAGGATCCCTCTTTTCTACCAGTACATCAGGTGATCACTGATGATCAGACAGAAATATGGTGCATTTATGCCGCTAGCATTACCCGTGTCTGACTTTGCCAGCCTAGAGAAAGGAAGGGATGCAGGAGGCAGGTGACCTGGGGACTCGCTAGAGTAGCTGCAGAGCACAGAAAGCTGCACAGCAACTTGAACAGCCTGGACACCTCCACAGGGAGGTATGGCAGATAAGAGGAGTGACTCAGAGTCCTTTTGAAGCTAGGAACTGCCTACACAAGTAATACCCAGTTATCCTTCGGAAGCTAAGCAAATGACAAAATGGGTGGGATAGGATTTCATGGGATTTGAGCCCAGTTGAGTCACTGATTGATTATCCCAGATATAAGAGATGTGTCAACTGCAAGAACCTATTACAGACTGCACATTTCTGTTTTAACAGCAACTGAGGCAAGAGCTGCTATTTAGACAATGGATCTAATACTAGGCAGCCTAGGTAAATCTGAAAGATGTGTGTGCAAGAGCACAGATTCAATGGAAGGAATTGACTTCATAGCATGTTCTTCTGGTGGCTCTGACTAACTTCTCCTGGTTCCACAAACTATAAACTATTTATTTCTCTCTTTTACCTAAGAGGCTGCCACCTTAGTACCTCTCTTTCCTCCCTAATGACTAGCATCACCTTAAATGTACTGCTGTCAACTAACTTTTTTTCAGAGATGGTCTAACTATTAAAAATCTAATTAATCTCTCAGCAATTGTTCTCAACTTTAGTAAGCTTTAAAGCTTGGGGCTTCTATTTTAGGCCTCTGAAAGCTTATCTTTTTTTTTCAACTATTTTGGTACTATAAAAGTTATACCTACAACTTAGTCTTTTGAATACATACAACATACA
>NW_008795490.1:12786068-12797645 GCF_000699145.1 Aptenodytes forsteri
CAATTTTAAATATATACTAGCAGCAAAGATGGGAAGCAAACTAAAGAATACTAGAATTGTATTTCTTTAATATTATTTGTTTTATTCCAGATACATTTCAGTGTCCCTTACCACTTACAATCTTTGTTGTTTGCATAAATATCTTTTTTCCTCATTTACTGCTTGAAAAATGATTGAAGCTTGACTATGTGAAATTATCAGAACTGTACATGCTATTTCCCTGTAGTTTAACTTTATGTAAAACTTTCTGAAAAGTACAGCTCTTGTGTTTCAGCAAAGAATTAAACATCACTGCTGTAAGAAGTAGTGTGTGACAGAACCTGATTTATATTACCAAAGCATTTCCTATCTTACTATTTCAGCTGATTAGGAAATTTATTTCCCATTAGTACTTGATTCATTATCATTTAAGTGACTCAATTTCAAATTTTAACAAGGGGACAAATTTTAACATCAAGGAAAGTTTCTTTTATTTTTGATAAACCTAGAGATGAAGGAGGTATGTGAGAGACTGTTTACTCATAAAATGTTTCTCATAATCAAGAATGCAAATTATAAAGTAATAAGAGAACTGATAACGTAACTGAATAAAGAAATCAGTATTAAGCTGTATTTAACACATCTGTACTCTTCTCCTGATGTACAATATATACATATCAATGTTATCTACACATAGAGATTGTCATTTGGTACAATCTGTTCTATTCCAAAGGTAAAAATATGCAACTTTATAGGCCCAAAGGGATTAATCATTCTGGTAGAGATAATACAGCAATAGCCAAACAGGACAAGTTCCACAAGACGCAGAAAAAATAATCTCAAGTTACATTTTTATTTGGCAGTTTAACAAGCAGCCCCCTCCAAGTGCCTAGCACACCAATGGGACTACCTTATGATGCATCTCTCTCCTCATATCCATTCCTCAAAAAATGACCTGACTGAAGAGATTAAAAAAGAAAAGCAAGCAAGCAAAAGACATATTTTGTATTCATGATTATGGGGTATTTTAAGTGTACTTTAATTGACAATAGGTGAGAAGAAAGCATGTGAAATGTGGTATTAAAAATCTTCAGAACCTCAGCTAGGATTTTAAAGTCATGCTAGCAAAAGCCAACGATAGGAAATAGCATGCCTATTTAAAACATTAAAGCTTTGAAATTTCCAGCTGAAACAAACCCTTTGGGTTCAAATTCCCCTTAATGGTGCCTCTTTTAGGCTGTAAAGGGATAAACTTAGGTACTAATCATGTCCTTTTAACCTCCTGGTTGCCAGTCAGATTATGGAAGCAGGCCAAATCATGCAAGCAGTTTCACAGCATAAAAAGGGAAAGGCAAGCTGCACATGGGTCAGGCAACGCAAGAGCATCAGGGTGTCTGAGTGGCAGCCATAGGCAGAAGGTCCATTGCAGAGATTAAAAACTGAGGTTCCCTGGATATTGGTAGACCATGCAGCTGTATCAAATGGTCTGTATTTGCTTTACAATAGTATCATGTTAAACAGTAAAATCTTTGCACTTATAAGTAGAAAATAAAAGCTTGGTATTAAGGACACATCAAAATCTGTTGGGAAATTTGAAGTCCGACAGTGATCCATTTATTTAAAAAATCTAGATCTGGCAGTGATTTTTAAATCTGCACTGTACTGGTCCGAGCAAGACCACAGGGGCCCAGCAGTTACCTCTGCAGAATCTGTGAAAGATAAGCTAGGCATGGCACATCAGAACTTTCTTAGAAAAACTAAAATTTTTACTGCTTTAAGGAATCCAGGGGGTCCACAAATTGTGAAGGACAGAAAACCACTGATTTGGAGTGGATCTAGAGGATGGACTGAACACACACCGGGAACAAAAGAGAAGCAGCTCATTGTTCTACTATAAAAAGTTGGATACTGAAACAAACTAAGAAGGGAAAATGAATTTTTAAAAAACAAATCCAGGCTTTAATGAGAGTTATGAGATCTCATTTTTATACATATTTCTATAACTATACTGTCACACTGGTTTGAAACATATGCAAAGAGGTACCTTTACATTGTACAAAGGGGCACAGTTCCCTTTTATCAAAGTGACTTTGATGCAACTTTCAGTTGTGGCAAGTAGTTGAAGGAGCCACACTGAATCCACACTGAATATATCAAATCTCCATTTGGACTCACATTCATCCTATTTCATTAGCAAGCCTGGGCCATGGCATTCCCTATCCTGACCTTTATGTCTGTCCACGGCCTTGTGTTAAAGCAGGACTCTCACAGCTGGGAAAGTCCAAGTATGACTGTGAGTAACCCAACTTCCTAATCTAGCCTTCTTCAAGTTGTTACACTAAGTGTTTGCATAATGACTCAGTGGAAAGGTTATAAAATTACCCCAATTCACAAAAATTACAATAAAAAATCTTTAACCCTCTACTATTATTTGGAGGGGGAAAAAAAAAAAATCCTAATCAAAGAAAAAAACCCAAACCCCACCAAACTAGTCTTATAAAATTATACTTCATTACTATTAAGGGAACCTCTCAACTGGACAGGGAATAGAACTTAGTTACAAAGATACAACTGATCAATACCCAAACTTCCACAGCTAATCAGTTTGCGTCTGCAGTAATGCAAGCCCCTCCTTCCTTTAGAAAGCACATGGAAGTAAGCTTGAAGAGCGTAATTTTATTTTTCCAGCGAAATTTTGGGACATACTGTCCAAGACAGCTGACTCAGCAGGTCAGAGCCCTGGTTCATAAATACAATGTGGATCATATGATCATTGGATAATCCAAGCTAAACTGGAGCTCAGGAGGTCTCTAGTCCAACCTCCTGCTCACAGCAGGACCAGCTGCATGGTCAGACCAGGTTGCTCAGGGCTGTGCCCAGTCTGGTCTGGAAACACCCCCAGGATGGAGCTCCTGGGCAGCCTGCACCACTGCCCCACGGGGAAAAAGTTTCTCCCTATACCCAGTCTCAACCTCTCTTGTTGCAACCTGTGCCTGTTGTCTCATGTCCTAACACCATGTGGCACTGTGAAGAGCCTGGCTTTGTCTTCTTGATCACACCCCTGCAGGTACTGGGGGGCTGTTGTTAGATCCTCCTGAACTGTCTCTTCTCCAGGGCTGAACCAGCCCCACTTGCTCAGTCTGTTCGCAGGGCAAGAGCTTCAGCCCCCGACCTCCCTGGGGGCCGCATGCTGAACTTGCTCCAGTCCGCAGATGTCTTTCTTCACATTTTACTAATGTGAAATTCCTTTTTTGAAATCACCTGGGATTTTATTTGGTTCTAAACTAACTTGAAATAATCAACTGATAACTATGGAATTTGAACTAAAAATTACAAACTCAGAAATACCGATAAATATAATTGTAAGCTAAGTGAGGATGCCTGTTACCCAGATTCAGGGAATGCCATGACTGCATCCTTTAAATCACACCAAAAAAACCCCCTTTTGAATGCATTCATCACTTACAGTATCTGCCATATACATTAATTATTTCAGCTATTACGCCAAGGTCAAAAGTAAGGTGAACACCCAGCAATACTGCACAAAGATGAATGCCTGAGCTGCTTATCCTCTTTGCTATTATTTCTTCTTCAGCCTGATCCTTTCAGTGGGTCATATATTGTAATTCTGTGCAAAATCAGCAACATTCAATATTGGCAGCATTACACAGAGCTCGTTAGCCACTCACAAAAGCACAGAGCACACATCAAAGAGAGAAAGAAGGAACCTGAGTTTCTATATTTTGCTTTCAAGACACTGCTCTATGACTTGACCTAGATTTGGTCTACAAGCTTTTGCCTGGCCTAGTTGCACTCACTTTTCGATTTGTTCTGTCCTCAACTAGATCTACTGGCACGCTGCGGTAAATCAGGTGTGAGTCTACAGAAGTTCATGGATTTTACCAACGTAAAACTCACGTAACATGAGGTTGGCACCAGGTCTCTTATGTCTAGATCAGCTTCCCAGTCATCATACACTGAACCAAGCATGTTCTCAGGCCACAAAACACCCGTCTCATGCAGCGTAAACCCACCTGCCCCACCATCGTCACGTGTGATGTCCCTAATTCCCAGCTGTCCTGCTCTCTGTAGCTGTACCAGCTTAGCTCAGGTCCTAGATGACAGACTAAAGAAACACAAGCTCTCAGGCACTGGATGTATTTGTTTGTGGAATGCCTACTGTAATCTCTGTATTCACTGTATTAAATTATCAATAAACTGAAAGCTGTAACTTGTTTTCAGAAGTGTGCACCGATAGCTTCTTTACTTATGCACAGAAATTTTCACTTCTTATGCACAGATACATCACGTCCTGTTTTACGTATGTATTACGGAACTACAACAAAAAGACTGGGGAAACAAAGATGGGAAGAAGCTTTATAAGATTTGAAGAAAAGGTTTTTAAAAGGTGATTGACTAGTGAAGTTTTTTCATTTGCTTTCTAGAAGAAAAAAACAGAATATGCACACAGGAGAATAAGCTGGATATACTAGGCTTTACTTTTGCTTTTATTTGCTTGCATTCTCCAGTTTGTCTGAGTTTTTCTACTAAAAAACAGCTAGGGTTTTTTTAGCCTAAATTGAGTAAGGTGATAACTGTCCTTTATGACTAAAGTGACAAAATCTGTTTCTAAGCTATTTTTGCACTTTAGTTTGCGTAAATCCATTTTCTAGTGAAAGTCAGTACTACAAATGGAAGCAGATATTGGCTATTTAGTCAAATATTCGTAATTATTTTAGACACATTTGTCCATTCACATTATTAGTGTTCATATTAAGTAATTAGAAAAGATCCTGGGTTATCTATGTTTACAGGTGAATTAAGTAGACTATTTTAAATCTTTTATGCCATGCAATCTATCTGCTTTCAGTATAAACAGAAAGTAAAGCTTTTTATTGAAAATAATCAATTTATGAGCACAATCTAATTTAAAATGTGTAAAAGAAGCATGTGGATCTTTATGCATTTATTCTAGTTTGCCTTTTTTTCAGTTTTTATCTTTTAGACATTACAAAGAATAAAAAGAAGGAGCTTCTTTTAGAAGTAAGAAAGTGAAAACTGTGAGATAATACTATAGCCCAGCAACCCCAGAACTGAAATCCAAAATGCACAGAACTAATGGGAATTCTGAAGCAAGCTCACACAATGCAGATCAGAGTATAGATCAGCCATCAACCACAAGTCATGAAACAAATTTTATAAAGGTCTCCAGATGTTTCCAAAATACTGAACGTGTAAAAGCAGAGTAAAAGGTATGTTCTCTGTCATCTACTGTAAAGGAAAGGCATGACTAAACACTCCAGGGCTCAGTGTGCCAGATAAATTCAATTTCCGAATAAAAACCAAACATGAAACAAGATCGAAAATGTTAGGAAATATCTTCATTTACAAGCACTAGGATTGCTGGTTCTTCAGTTCTTATGCACAAAATTTCAAATAAGACAGTGGCAGGCACTTGGTGTGGAGGTATATAAGCACAGACAATGCTGGAGTGCTGTGGCTACGGTTTACATTCACATCACCTAGCTTAACTAGCAATCTGTTACTTGATTTAGTCAGAGGCGAGATCTCCAGCCTAGACACACACTTAATGTAGGCAGTGCCCAGCTGTCATGAGACCAAACAAATGTCCTTATCTGCACTACATGCTCAGTTAATCATGTTAGTTAGCAGGTTCCAACAACTGTAATCTCCCACTGTGTACAAGCCCAATGATTGTAAGATCAAATAATATCAGGAACAAAATGAAGTACGTATTTCAAAGAAGGCTTAAGTAATATACATACTAGATACAAAATCAAATCTATTGGCTCCACAACTAAGATGTCTGAGCAAAGCTTTCCCTCTGACCTAGAAAACACTTCTTGTTCTATAAAATGAACAAACTCAAAGGAATAGGAGTTAGCATTCTCTGTTTACTGTCAGAGACCTCGGACCAATTTTTCAAACACACTCAAATAACGCAAGAGCCTAACTCTGCAAAGTACTTAGGTATCTACACTGTGTAGTTGTATTTGAAAATCTCAGTGCATGTACAAAAAAGATGTTAAGTGCCCAACTTAGCAGAACTTAAGGACCTAGGACCAAAAAGTAATTCTGAAAGCCACAAACTTAACCCTGCTAACCATTAACCCTGGCAGCATAGTTTTAAATTAGTGCCCAAGACACTTGCCTGGAAAGTGGGGTGCCCTGGGTGCCAGGCCCTTCCACCAGCAGAAGACTTTTTTCCGTGTCATTAGAAAAGTCCACGCAAGGGGTCTTTGGAAGAAGAACTGGAATTTGGGTTCCCTGAGTGCCCCAGCCACAAGGTGCGAGTGTTTATATAGCCAACAGGAACAGCTGCTTCAGCACAGCTGTGGCCCTATGCTATCGTTATGCTCATCTGGTCTGTCATCGCCTTCTGAAATTTTCTTTGACGATTATAATCTAAGGAACACTAAAAAAACATGGGTCAGCATTAGGATGTCTTTTACACTGAAGACCTTTGCGTGAGTTAACTTACCCTGCCAAGAAGCAAGACAAATCAGCCCTTCCTAAGGTCTCTGTTGCTGTAACTTGCAAGGTCACAGTGTCTGAGTTGTCACATTTAAAGACAGTTCCAGCATCTCTACAATAACTTTCAGTGACTCAAGGGTGCAGGTGAACTTGCAGATAGTTACAATATAATTATATTCATCCACAAGGGCAAAAAAATGAGTATATGAGGTTTAGGTCATTCATGTTGGCAAACCAATTAGGCCATCGTTATATCATAGCTATTATTAGGACATTAATAATGGAATGAAAATTTTCTTGGGTCTCAGGAATCCCACAAAAATAAGTAAACTGGTTAGTGTGATGGTATTCCCAATATGTCAACAATAGTTTAAAATGCTAGATATAAAAAAGGGATAGTCAAGCACTATTTCATAGAGAATGGAAAGCATAGTTCAAAAATTACTTTTGGTATCCCACATAGTCAAACTTTTTTGCCCATTAATGGATGTCACAGAAATAAATTATTATTAAATTAACAGTGAAACTCAACCATGTCTTCAACTGCAGACTAGAGTGATCTAGCCATACATCCACATGGGGGCATCAGTAGAACCTGTAAGCATCCACGCTGCTACTCAGCTTGTTGACCGGTAAACACAAGTTACAAAGTACACATAAGAGCAGCAGTTTCAAGATACAAATTAATATTTCACGTGTAAAATAATAGAAATGTCAATATGAAGGCTTAAGATCATTCCCATTATGTAAATTATCCTTCACAAACAATTTCTTCTGCACTTCTAATCAACCCCATTATCACTTGTGTTATAATAACCACTCTCTTTGCGCTGTAACAGCCCAAATTAAGGATACTGCAAACAGGAAGAACCCACCGGGAGTCAGATAACCTGTGAGTAGTGAGATGCTAAGAGAAAGACATGCTGAAATACTGTGGGTCACATTTATGGAATTGTATCTTATGCTTTGGTAGCAGAATTCACATATACAGATACATGATTTGCTTAGTAAATCTCTTTTTTCTTTTATCATGAACAATCTGTGAACAGCATTGGGGGTTAAAACCAACCAATTCCTTGGTAGTACACAAAGTAAGGCCAGTTAAATAGAGCAGAACTGCCACCTCCTCGCTTCTACTTACTTCCAGAACGCCCAGGTGTTGTTCACACAGGGGACTTCACATCTACCACAAAACTTTCTTTCGTGACCCTTAAAAGGTCTGCCTCCCTCACCTCAGACATCTACACTCCATCCTGTTGCCCTACATTTCAAATATACACAGCTTTTCCATGGGACCGAAGCCCCTGAAATATGGCAGAGTTGCTGTTACTTCATTTTGCATCTATGAATCAGCATATGCCTGTCCTGCTATTTTGCAGAAAACCAGCTCCATCCAGTTGTTCCAGTTAGATTGAGTCCCTAATACAGAGTTTGTGGAACAGTAGGCTGCCAGGCCTGAGAAAAATGAGAATATTCCTAATACATGAGGAATGATAAATGGTACTGCTAGCTAAAACGTGGTGCCCTAGTTAAAGACCTATTAATGGATGCATTGCCATCGACAGCGTGCTAGCTTATCTAGTGTCGCACAATTTCAGTGCTCTCCATTCCTAAAGTCTATACATCTGTGTTTTAACATACTTGAGCTACCCTGTGTAATTTAAAACATGATCTCAGTTGACCCGTATGATCAGGACAGATGTCAACACTGACTGATACTAGGTAACATTTTAATTTTAGCAGGAGCCGTCAACTTTTATTAGCATGTATTATAGGTTGCAATTCATTCACAAATGACTTGCAGTATTTTTTTAGCTCCTCGAGGTCCTCACTTACATTGCCATTGCTACATCACCTTATGCTATTAATATTTTACTGACTTTTCTTTAGCCTGGATATGGTCACTGTTAATTACAAAGATAAATATCCCTTTATTTTAATGAATATCCTCCTGACTTACACAAAGCCAACGTAATGTTCAGAATCAAGCACTTACAAGTAAGGCATGTTTAAACTAAAATGAATGCATGACCGAAGTTATTTGAGGCACCTTCTTAAAAACTGCTGGTTGATCTGTGATGCAAATATAGACAGCATAAACAACTAAGAGATGAGTTTAATAAGGAGTTAAAAGTCAAGAGGACAGAAAATATAGAGTCAAGTTTTTCCAGTTAGTGTAAAATTTACATTTATGTCTTATGGCTTTAGGGTCTTCTCAGCTCATCACAGAACATTTGTAGGTATCAGTCAGTCTAGTATGCCTAAATCTTTAGCCCAATTTCTGAATGCTTTGCTAAGGAGAAAAGAAAGTAAAGGTCAGTAAAACTCAGCAGACTACTGAGTACCAACTGATTCAGTATGGGTTACTTTTTTTTTTTTTTTCTAAGAAACTACTGCAAAATTACCAGCTCTGTGTAAGAAAAGCAGGATGAAGAAATGGGGAGAGGGAGGTAAGTTGAAAATGTAGTTACAGGTTGAGCAGCAGGAAGCTGCCAGGAGTCCACCATAAAGTTTTCAGTTCAGAGTATATGGGAAAGAGTGAAATACAATGTCACCAGTTATTTTTTCAGTAGAAGGCTAGCAATATGTTACCAAATTACTTGAAATAGATTTATTTAGACAGCTAATGCAACAAGCGACAACAAAACAAAAATTATCCACGCATAATTGAAGCTATTCACTAAAATTCATAGAAAATATACAGAATACTTTTAAACAAATGTTTATGATTCCTTTTTTCTCACAGCTGTGTTTAAAGGTCACTGTTCAATGCTTGTTTCTCCCAGTGCAAAGACAGCAGCAACATCAATCTAAGTATGGAGTAAGATGCAGCAGACATTAAAATACAACAGACATTATGGAACAGTTGGGACTATCCAGATTAGTGCAGTTAACACCAAACAGAGCATGCCTGAAGTGTAACCAGTCTCTAGTTTTGCGAGATACTGTCCTAACGGGTCAATTCTGAAGACAGGTACTAAGTTAGCTCTTTCACTTCCTTGTGGAAGCCTTGAGGGCTTTAATTCTGCAGGAAAGGCACTTCCTAGAAAATCATGAGTAAAGTAAATGGGTTAGAAAGCTGGATTAGTATATATATATACACCAGTTCAAGTTCATTATGGGACTAAAATGTGAATAAAGTAATTCCTACTTGTTCAAGGCAATGAAAGTACTGCAGCAATGCCACAATAAGCCAGATACATGAGAAAGTAAAAGGACAACTGTTATTTTTTCTAAAAATGTGCCCAAGAATTAGCAGAGCAAATATTAGAAGGAAAAAGTTCTGTACAACATGAACTGAGCTTGACATTTGAAATAGCGGCTGATAGAGCTGCAAACATTGAGGACCACCCAGAGTGAATAAAGAGGTAGAGGAGCATGCAGAGAGATGAACCAGATCATGCAACTATGTGCAAACAGCCTGGAATGTCAGAGATAGAATGTAATTTAACCAATGCAAATGCCAAAAAAATGAAGATAACAAATGAGAACACGCTAGGAGGCAAGGAAAAATCAAATCAACAAAGAGACCTAAGCAAGCAATGAAAAAACATGACAGATGAGAATGAAACCAAAAGGGATGGTAAAAGAAGCATCTGGTTATGAGGACTGTTTAATTTGTAGGAAATGTTTAGGGTCTGTGGGAGTTAACTAGTCAGATACACTTGCAGCTGCTGGCAGATTTGGAAGCTGATCACATCCTCCAGGTTCAGCTGGAGGATAAGATTTTAAAGAACAAGAACCTCCTTTTCCTTTCACATCACACTGTTGTTTTTCCTCTACAGAAAGCATCAACCACCACCTGCCCAGAGGCTGAAATGACCACTTCACAGGTGCTTCATTTAGGCTTCTCATTTACTCTTCAGTTTTCCTTATTCTAGAGCATCGCTAAGACACCAACATGAAACAAGAAAACCTGCTACAGTCCTCACAGAAGTCATGGACTGCTCTGTGCTGATTCAGTATAGCCACCATCGGAGAGAGAAGTACACAGTACTCTGAGCAGTTCATAAGCACCTAAGCCTCAGACACTTGTGCCAGCTGGCTCCCTTGGAAACGCGCCTGCATTGCCCTGGTACACGTGTGCGGCTTCTCACGCTGCCTTGACATCCTAGGGTGTGGTTCCAAGCGAGGCACATCCCAACCAAGAGCATTCCAAGTTCCAGCCAACTCTGATGCTTCTGCCTTTCAAATAGCTGTGAATTTGAGAAAAGCTTTAACACAAGCCTTCTGCAATTTTTCACGGCTGAGTTCTGAGTGGGTGAAAGAATGGGTCAGAACACTTGCAACATCTCTGCTGTAGCCCTCGAAAGCTAAATTCAGAAGAGAGAGATCCGAAGATAAGATGCCTACTACATAATTAGAAATATAATTTGTGTACTATCAGAAAATAGGATAGATCATGTTGGTATTTTTGTTGTTGTTGTTGTTAGCAAATTTCTATTTGTTGTAATGTTTTATTCAGGATCTTTGAAGGACTTCTGGCCAGCTGCAGATTGCAACCATGAATATCCCCAGCATTTCAGATTGGCTGAAGCTGTGTTTAGATTTTTCACTTGGACAGTCCACCTCCATACAGTTCCAAGTCACATTTTCCAAGCCCTGCAGAGATGCTTGTATAGTATGCTTCTATTACTTGCTTACTGATAACACATGGCAGCCTTTCTGTGCCACTTACACAGAAGGAGCCTTCCATATTGACCTGGACAGGCTGGATCGATGGGCCAAGGCCAACTGTATGAGCTTCAACAAGGCCAAGTGCCGGGTCCTGCACTTCGGCCACAACAACCCCATGCAGCGCTACAGGCTTGGGGAAGAGTGGCTGGAAAGCTGCCCGGCAGAAAAGGACCTGGGGGTGCTGGTCGACAGCCGGCTGAACATGAGCTGGCAGTGTGCCCAGGCGGCCAAGAAGGCCAAGGGCATCCTGGCCTGTATCAGAAATAGTGTGGCCAGCAGGAGTAGGGAAGTGATGGTGCCCCTGTACTCGGCACTGGTGAGGCCGCACCTCAAATACTGTGTTCAGTTTTGGGCCCCTCACTACAAGAAAGACATCGAGGTGCTGGAGCGTGTCCAGAGAAGGGCAACGAAGCTGGTGAAGGGTCT
>NW_008795490.1:12798121-12834343 GCF_000699145.1 Aptenodytes forsteri
GGGAGGTTTAGATTGGACGTGAGGAAAAATTTCTTTACTGAAAGAGTGGTTAAACATTGGAACAGGCTGCCCAGGGAAGTGGTGGAGTCCCCATCCCTGGAAGTATTTAAAAGACGTGTAGATGAGGCGCTTAGGGACATGGTTTAGTGGGCATGGTGGTGTTGTGTCGACGGTTGGACTTGATGATCTTAGAGGTCTTTTCCAACCTTAATGATTCTATGATTCTATATACCTAGGAATAGTCAGTGACAATACTGAACCTGATGGTTTCCCAAGGGCTGTTACTACATGCCTTTGCCATAGCAGGAGCACAACAGTCCGCTCATCGCTGCCAGACATGCTGAAAGCGGGGACACAGTATTAGGATCTTAGTGCTCAATATTTGTCTGCTTTATTTAAGCTGATTGAGATCTGCAAACAGAAACCCAGCTGTGCACTCTTTTCCTAACTTTTCAGTTCATAATCCATATGTAGATCCACAAATCTAGCCTGAAAACTCCACATCTGAGAAGCAAAAAAATGACCCATTTTACAGGAAACTTGTGTGTGCACTGTATGGAGCTAGGGCAGAACCTTAGTGGATTGTGAAACAAGAAAAACCCAGATGAGTCAGCCTGCTTTGGGACCAGTGGAACAGATTCCTAAATATTCCCTAAATTAGCCTGGAAGCAATTATCATTTCTCCAGCTCATAAGTCTTACCAAACAAGACTCCCTTGCATGCAGTCTACATGCAGAACCTTTCTTGATGAAATATTCTCACTTATACTAAAATCATTACAGAAATGTCAGTAAAGAGTGCTCGTGTTAATGACATCATCATCCCCTGGTGCCATAAATATCATCCCATGTGATCCTGCTCACAGAGGATCAGCATATGTACGGAGATTCTATTTTTCTTTCTATCTGAGATATTAAATACATCATGCAATTCCTAAAGCAGGACCATGGTGTCACCTAAACCGCTTTCAGAACTGCTGGGACATTCATGTCACTCTAAAAGCCTCAAGTCCTGCGAGCTCTGAGAGGTGGCCAAAAGTTGAGATACCAATGTGCCATCTTTTTTTAGCTTGGAAACTCACAATCCATGCATGATGCAGCACCCTGCTCCTCCCCTATTCTATTCTACTGCTGTTATACTCATGAATAAGCATAGTGACACCTGTCCTTGGAGAGTGCCATACAGTCCTAATTGTATTACACTACCATTACTTGTTCTGAAAAAGCATTACTGAAGAACATTGATGAAGTGCAGTACAGCCTATGAAATATTCCTATGAAACCTTCAATTTTCCAGCACTTCCTGATTATCTTCTGATTTGAGCTGTGTGACCCAGCTGAGCATTAACATTGATTTTTGAATTTAATTACAGACACTCTGGCTTGGAGAGCTGTGACATGCTGAAATTCAATTGAATTGGGCTTGCCCTGGCCTCCTCCTAATACACACTGTGCTGATTAATCCAATCCTGTTCTGATTTTCTGCAGCGCAGGCTATATTTACGCGTTCCCATTCCTTCACAATGAATGCTGTCCACCATTTGCATCCTGATTCAGCACTGATTAACCATATGCCTCACATCAGCTTCTTGTACTTCGCTGAAACAGTTATCGCTTTAAAAAGAACAGGGGCAGTAAGAACAAGACAGAGGAAGGGCAGATAGGAACTTAACGTGTTTTGGGGAGGGATTTACAGATTTAGATTTGCATAGGCTGCAATAGGTATATATTATTCAGAACATCTTTATTCCTCTACATCTTTATTCCTATCCTTTCCTTTTGACAGCACATATGGTTGTATTACAGATCAGTTTTTAAGAACCTTTATTTCACCAATAATGTAAGCAGATTACATCCACCCAGTGCCAACCCTTGAGGACCAGTGTTAGCCGTGGGATAATGACAAATACTTGTTTACTGGCTCATGGAAGGGGTAAGTAAGAGATGCTGTTTCAAGCTAAGAAGTCCTGATTCATGTTTCTTACCTATAAAATCATAAACAGACCCCAGCATACCGGAACCTACTCTTAGTCAATATCACAATAAAGTCATGTTCCAGGATGTCCGGAATATAGCTATAAAAATGATGTCATCAGGAGATTATCACCAGTAGAATTTAAAACACTTTAAAAAGTTTAATAGCCATTTTCTCTTCATGGAAAAACTAATGCATAAGAAAGCTTAAGGCATAATTTTGAAGAGTGATTCAGAACCTCTTTCAGAAGTTACCTGGGAATCTTCATTCAAAATGGAAATTGAGGTCCCAAATTACTTGGAAGTTTTTGACACTTTCACCCTTAGGGTCTGAACCTGCAATTACAGAAAGGTTTAGCTTTAAGCATTACAGCTTCCCAGTCTCCATCTGTTACTGGGCCATGGCTCTTTTGCTCTGACCCTGCAACACCCTCTTCAAATTCCTATTTACTAAGCACCAAGTAATTAAGTTATAACTGTTTCCCTTGACAGCTATTCCTTCCTCATTCCTGCCCTATTCTCCACACAGGTCAACCTTGAATTGGGTTTTAAGACTTCGGGCAAGTTTCAACTGATGAATTCACACCTTGCTGTCTGTAGATCTGTAGAGCTTTACCGCCTAATGGTCTCTGTTAATGGGAAAAGGAGGAAAACGTTTCAAAACCAAGAATACGCAAGCCATATTGTTCGCTTCCCTAATGTGTATATAAGGTCATGCCTGTCATTATTTTAGGACAAAATCTTTGCATTTTTCACTATTTCAGCAGTCCAGTCTGCTTGGGGTTTTGAATTGCACACAAAAAGCAGATTTAAAATTCGTTAAGTAACACCCAAATTCAGTAATCCCTCCTTTAAATTACAGTAGGTTTTATATAGCAACAAAATATAGGATGTGTGTTTGTGCGTATAAAAAAAGCCCTGTCAATTCAGAAGGCGTTAGCAAAGTTACTATCAAAGATTTACCAGTCTTTTGCTGAAAGGACCTTTCTAATCATAGTCTTTCAATTTTGCTTTTTAAAAACATGCTTCCTTGTAGTTCACAGACCCACCTGTGAACTTCTGAAGAGCTCTCCTGTAGAAAATTACAGGGGAGGGGGGAAAAGAATAATATATCATAAATGTACATGGAAAACATTATTTATTATAAAATATTACTATGACATATGGGCAGCAGCAATAGTTTCTTCAAAAGCTCTCTGTCAGTTGAGTATTTAACCTGGGGACCTAGCATCAACATTATTAACATGCTTAGTAACAAGAATGCTGAAATGTATGTAAATTCAAAATCTTGCATCTTCCTATTGTCATACGGATGATTACACAAGGGCTACATTACTGAATATACCAAGCATTCAAATTTGATTTGTTTACACAAACAGAAAATAAACATATTAACAGAATAAACAAATTATGTAAGGCTTTGTTTATTTTTCCCTATACAGGCTGCCTTGCTGAAACATTGAAGCTGGCCCCTAGACACCGTCTTCTTCATAAGGATGACTTCACATTTTACGTTTAATATTCAACTGCTTAGTAAACATTAATTGTGTTCTTTCTCCACACAAAATTAAAAAGAAACCCATGCTTTGTACCATGTCAATTAGAGCACTTCAACATTCAGAATAACTTCTACAAATATAAACTCTTCCCAATTAGGTGAAAACGTTTCTTTGAATATTTTTCAAACGCTCTCTCTTCAATGCTGCCCTTAAAACCAAACTAAAATCTAGGGAGAAAACAGTTTAGTCCCTTTACCAATGGCAAAGATAGCACCAGATATTGTTTTAAAAATACAAGACTGGAAAAGATGTCTGGTTCATTACTTTACAATCAAAACCCATTATAATCTCTTTCAATAAATATACAACCCCCATTTTAAAAGTGAATTATTTGTTCCCATCTTCCCACTGGGATCGCTTTACCCCACTGTCTAGAAATACTCTTCTCACTTCCAGCTTCATTTTATTCCTGGATTATGCTCATTTTATGCTCATTTGTTTTTGTGCCACATATTCTGAGATAGTTGAAGTCAACTATATTTTTGACTTAAGCTACATCTCTGCTGTTGAAACAACCCATTGCTATTTGTTTCCCTAACAAAATAATTTGTTACGGTACCTTCAGAATTCCCAGTAGTATTGAGCAGGACAGATTCATCACTTTTTACATTCTCAGAGCACTTGTTTGATCCACCAATATGTTTAAATGTACGCTAAACTTTAAGAGTATGAATATCGCGGCTGACCTTGACAGCATTACAAGCATGCTTCACGTTTTTTAAGCTATAATGCTCTATGCATTGATGGGTTTAAGCAATATGCTCCACGAGTTGCAGACTGAGGCCAAGGGAGCAGGAGATCAGGATCTGAAGTAGCCAATACAAAGAACAGGCACAAGAGCAGATGCAGTGAGGACAAGCTTGTGTATCAAGAAAGAATAACCTAGGGTAAAACATTTTGGGCGTTTGCTGTTCACTTTTAACACAATAATTCTTATTTCTTTAAGATCATACCTACACTAAGACTACTCTAACAATCTATACCATATTCACACATGATGCATTTGATGAATTAAAAATTAAAAAAGAAAAAAGTACTCTACCTGATATCAATGATTGAGGGTTTCTTTTTGTAAAGTAGCTAAAATGTTTCAAACCAAACTATTTTTAAGCTTAAGTCTATTACAATGAATAAACATAAAAATATTATTTGTGAAACATCATCATATATTACAGATTGAAAAATGCCCTATTCTGCAGCGCAGACCTTAAGTATCCAAGTCTATTTGCACACTCATGCAGTACAAAGCAAATATTCAAGTATCGCGCTATCTCTTCCTTCTCCTGCTTTCCCAGGATTGTAAACCTAGGTTTCCCTCTTTCGGAAATAATCATAGTAATGGGAGCAAGAGGTGGGCTGTAGCCTTTGCTGCCATCAACCGCTGCGAGGAAACGTGGAAACTGAACTGAAGTTCTGACAAAGGCAGGATCAAACACTCAGTGTTGCAAGGTGGTGGGTGTTTCCCAGTTGCACAAACTGGGGTTAGGTCCTAACACCCTCCTGTTCCTGCAGGTTTTTTTCTGAGCTGTAATCCTGCTGAAGTCTTTATGTAAAAGATTCACAGAGATGCTAAGGAGATCACATAAGTAAGTGCTGCTGGATCAGGGTGGTTCTTTCAAATGGACTGTAGGCGTTAAGACTGCTACAGGTTCAGCACCGTTACCGTCTTTTGACTTACTATCTGTTTCAGAAGGATCTGCAATTTACCTTTTTACTGCTAGGTGACTTTAATCCATATAAAGACATTTGTGCAAATCCCCGTTATTGATCCTGCAACATACAGTTGAAGAAGGGCTACACTTTTCATACTTTTTTGCCTTTGCTTGCTTCTGGGTTGTTGAGGTTTTGATTATTCATTTTTTTTCCTATGCTGCTCTGTTTTCTTCATTGTCATTTCAATTGATTTTCTTGAACTATTCAAAACTAACATGTTTGACAACTGTGAAGAAAATACACTAAAAAAAAAGTAGTAATTAGATTGTTCTTCCCAGATCCTGAAGACACTGTTACCCAGCTAATGTAAGTTGGAGGGGGAATATACCGATATCTTCAGCAAATGCTGAAGGGCTTGAAGTCTTTTCTAACCCTAAAGGGTTGGTTCCTTATTAGCAGAGAATATGCAACATTTTATTTTGCAGACTATCAGTTGATAATAACATGATGAAAGCATATATATCCACTGTATAAAAAGACTTTCAAAATCTGGCTTCAGAACAATTAACCAGTTATAACAGCGAAGGCAGTAGTAACTACCCAACTTTATTATAATGCAGACAGAATCTCGATCATTTCCCTAAACTTTATTTGTAAAAACCATTCTGGTGAATCATGGCAGTGGAGCACCTAACGTGGTATCTTCCCTCTGTCTGGTAACACATGCAAGAAGCCCTGCAGTGCCAGTTGCAAGGCATACCAACCACAGAAAACAAGTTTCTCCCTAATTACCTTTATTATAACAAAAAGATACTTTGCTTTAATTTTCATTATTATTGCCCTAAATACTGCCAGCAAATATTTAATCTTTTGAAGCTTACAAAGCTCTTGATTTCAAATACAAAATGTGAAGTCTTGTTTCCTTTGATTAGTTTTTTAATATATTGAATGCAGCCCAGTCCTCACGTGGGTGAAGAGGAAACACCCCCATTCATCACACTCACTGATTTGTACACCTTCACCTTATCTTCCATTATATGTCCCTTACCTGAGGTCCAACCCTTTCAGTCTAGCTTCTTCCAAGACTTTTGTCCTTTATGAGAACAGTTCTTATGAAAATTCTTCTACTGCCACTCTAAATCCTGTTTCTTATAGTCTTCTCATCGTCTTCTCACAGTCTTCCACTCCCAGCTGCCATTCATCAGCATGAATGAAGAGTAGCTGAAGATGCACATGTTAGACTGTAAACTCCATGGGGCAGACACGCTGAACGTGGTTCTATGTTGTCTTCCAAGCTGTGCAGGAGTTCCCACCTATGCACAGCAGGTTGCGTACATCACTACCACTCAAATATGGCAGGACATCCCTTCCCACTTTGCATTCTCTCAAGTCGATAGCACAAAACTAAGTCAATTAAATTTTGAATCCTTTTTAATTAACAGGTGATTTTTAAGTGTTTTCTGTTGCTAGAAGTATTTCAGAAATTAAAGCAAATGCTCAGAATGAAGTTTGCTTTGACACTAATTAATGAAATCTTTTAAAAATATATAAAGCAAACCTTTTCTTTCAGTTCTAGTCATTGGACAAAAGTGGTCTCATTGGAACCATCCTGACGGACACTCGCAAAATTGTGAGATCAGATTGGGCATTATACTCCTCAGGGCAACGTTATTAAAACAAAGATAAACTTGCAGCCAGTGAGATTTAGATGGACTGTTTGTACTAAGCATAAACACAGATGTTTTCTTGAGTCACTGCCTGAATCCAGGCACCCCAGATTAACAAAAATTAAATTCTCCTATCATTATAGACAAAATACAGATAAAGAACCTACTGTGTACTCTTGTAAACCAAATATCATATACTTAAGAGAGTATCTGTTGCATAACAACAGTGAATTTAATTATTTTGTTTATCTGTGAACATTTATGAGAAGATATATATCTTCGCATTTGCATCTTGACATGAGTAATGAAAATACAGTGTTTTGTCTGCAACTAATTCGTTCTCACTTAATACGGCAATGACTGATTAATTTCATTTTCTGGTGTGGAGGACATCCTGTAACACAGTCAATGTTGCTTCAGAACCTGTGAACTTAATTATCTCCAAGTAGAAGGCAGAGTAATAGATACGATTTTTCTCTTTTTCTCTTTCTTTCTCTCTGAAATTACGTGCTGTGTATCAGAAGATTTTTCAAAGATTTATGGTTAAGCAAATGCTGCTCTTATTGGTGCCCAATTCTCAACAGGAACTTTGCATTAGTAAGGCAAGTAAAATTTGATTTGGAAATGTCTGTTAAGATGATGCTTAGTAAAATTTATTTAAACTAAATTAGAAAAAAAATTCATCTACAATTAGAGGCCTGGTCCTATTTTTCTAAATGCATACAAAATTATGATTGGCTTTTACGGAAGTTTTGAATGTGCAAGGAATACAAAATGATATTAAAGGATATTAAGTTGCTCCTCTAACATGAAATAGGATTATGAATACCAAATAACTACACTGTGGTCAAAAGACACTGGTGATGAGATCTCTTGAATTTTGAGAACAAAAATTTACAAATGTGCCCTCTCAATGTAGAACAAAGTTAGGTGTTTTAGTTCAATTTCTAATTGTTTTAAACAGTTCAGAGACTTCTCACATCGTTGCCAAAGTGTTTTTCCATTCGACATTTGTGGAATGGAATCTTGAATTCTGAGACATTATTGAAAAATAGTAATCCAGGTCTGATGGCTGAGTCACAAGAATCAAGATGGCCGTGACACTACTGGATGAAATCCTAATTATTAACATCAGTTGCAAAATTTGCATTGACTTAAACAAGGATAGACCTTCACTTGTGAATTAGAAGTTTATTTTGTGGATATTCTGAAGCATTCCTTTCACACGCACAATCATAATTTGGAAGCTACACAAATGTGGGCAACACCACACAGGAAATGAAAAAATGTAGCATGTAGAAAGAAATTATTCTAACAGTGCTAGTTTTTCAAAAACAAAATATAATTATTTCTAGAGGATATTCTGTAACATATGTGCCAACTCAGCATTCTGAAATTTTAGTTGCCCATATGCTCGGAAACCTTAGGCCCAGTACCCCTGCAGTGATCCTAAAAATGGAATGATATGGAAAACTGTTTGGACGTGAACATAAATAGCTTTTAGCTTTCTTAGCAAAATCTTAACCAAGCAAAACTAGTTCTGGGTCAAACAACAGTTTTTTTCTGTGTGTCATTACCAGTTTAAAAATAGTTATTTTTAGGGTGAATTTGGACTAAAAACATCCTTTTGAAAGGAAAAAAGAGGTTTCACTTTCAAAACACCCAAAATAATATTTTGGCCGCTTCAACTTTTGTTTTCAACTGTTCTTATTTTAAGCCAAAACCACCTGCTGAATGTAGTATGGATGCCCACACAGGGTTTGGGTTTTTTTAATCTAAACTGCATTTTTGGCAAACAGATTTAATGAGCAAAAATGCTCTTCTGATATACATGTAGAGTATCCTCAATTTTAGCTCCAAACATATGTGCCAACTCAGCATTCTGAAATTTTAGTTGCCCATATGCTCGGAAACCTTAGGCCCAGTACCCCTGCAGTGATCCTAAAAATGGAATGATATGGAAAACTGTTTGGACGTGAACATAAATAGCTTTTAGCTTTCTTAGCAAAATCTTAACCAAGCAAAACTAGTTCTGGGTCAAACAACAGTTTTTTTCTGTGTGTCATTACCAGTTTAAAAAGTTATTTTTAGGGTGAATTTGGACTAAAAACATCCTTTTGAAAGGAAAAAAGAGGTTTCACTTTCAAAACACCCAAAATAATATTTTGGCCGCTTCAACTTTTGTTTTCAACTGTTCTTATTTTAAGCCAAAACCACCTGCTGAATGTAGTATGGATGCCCACACAGGGTTTGGGTTTTTTTTTAATAAACTGCATTTTTGGCAAACAGATTTAATGAGCAAAAATGCTCTTCTGATATACATGTAGAGTCAATTTTAGCTCCACTGCATTTTGAAGTTTTGACAACGATTAAATAAAAAAGATGATGAAAAGAAACTTTACAGCAGCTCTTCTTTCATATTATTGTCAACACTGAGTCGAAGTGAAATGTTTCGCACGTAAAAGTGATTTTTTTTAACCAAAATATTGCATGTACAGAATGAGTCATATTATAAATCACACAACTTCTGTCAAAAGAAAGAAACACTTTGCATAGAACTGACATTCGATTAAATAAAAAAGATGATGAAAAGAAACTTTACAGCAGCTCTTCTTTCATATTATTGTCAACACTGAGTCGAAGTGAAATGTTTCGCACGTAAAAGTGATTTTTTTTAACCAAAATATTGCATGTACAGAATGAGTCATATTATAAATCACACAACTTCTGTCAAAAGAAAGAAACACTTTGCATAGAACTGACATTCATCTGGTTAAAAAAAAAAAATCTGTTTTTATGAAATGTGGTTTTGATCTCCACAAATCATGCTGCTTGTAAGAAACTTTTATACAATACGCACACCATTTTCAGATTCGTATATTATCAGCTGTCACAGACCACAGCCAGGCTTGCCCCCTGAGGTTTTCCAAATTCTTGTCTTTGCTATGGAACATCCTACAAGCTTGCCAAAGGCTGAAAAGTTGCTGCCCAAATACAGTAGATTTATTAGAGGAGCTGAAGATGTTTATGGCAATGACCAGTTATTTTCCTTTAATGTATTCCATTGTTCTCCCACTGAAAGCTACTCTTGATTGCCAAAATTTTTACATATTCCTGTTTGCTGGGTTTTATGAAGAATGGAGTTTTAAACAGTAGCTGCAGAGCTACTTTAAATCAGGAAGCTCCACCAAATGGATATTCTCTAAGAGCAATTGTCTTTCTGAACTTTATTTTCACTACAGTTTTTTGTCAGACAACATACTACTTATCCTAGATAGAAGCTCAGTCAGGAAAACTTCCTTGCAGGATATTAATCACATTTGTGGCAGCCCTGTTCCATCTTCCTCTCTGCCAGGCAAAAGACCACAGGTATCCACAGAGGCTCCAATTGCTGCCTGGGGACTTCAGAGTGGCAGTCATCTAACTTTAATGAAAGTGTCCCCTTTGTCCCCTTTTTTGGGCTCCCAGGCTGGTATCGTACGTGGGAAGATAAGCAGAGAAGTAGAAGACATGGTGGCAACAGATGCCATCTCTTGACACAGGTGAAAGGCCATGGTTAAATTCACAATACTACAACTCCCATCTTTCCCTCAGCCCCCCCCACCCCACGTATTGTGACAAATGCCCTTTGGCACTGGCAGTACTCCTCTGTACCCACCCCAGCTGTAACTGTTAACTTCCATGAAGTCCCATTTCCCAACTTTGACACTGGTTACAATATTCAGCTTCATGATTAACTTCAATATTAAAATTACTTCTATTCAATTTGCATAAAATATTGTGTGTGTAACTGCATATAGTTGGCATTGGATGAATATTAACACATAAAATATCATTTAGAATTTTGGTATTATTCATTGGTAAGGCCCCTATATGACCTCCAACTGAATGCACCAGCAAAATTACTATAATCTTTGGTGCAGGATCAGCCTATAAGTTGCCAGGAATCAATACTGCAAGGTATTGAGCACTCTGGCTCTAAGTGCTCTGAAATAAATTTTTAGCCTGAGACACATCTCAGGAGAGGAAGTTGGTTACACCGCATCCTCAGACCCACACAGGAATTTTCCAACTCAGAGCAAGGCCAATGCCTTGATGAGGTCTTGACTCCACGCTTAAAATTCAAACACAGCTAATAAAAACAAATTTTGAATATTTTATACTGCTTGCTTTACTTGTTGCAGTAACAACTGAGAGCAACTAAAAAAAGGACTTTTTACCTTTTTTTAATTTTGTGGATTTTGTGTATTTGCAAATATTTTTTGTACATCAAGTTTCTCTATTTCTTAGGTGGTCATTTAGACTGTTATTTGTACGAGTTTTTTACATGGCAATACAGAAAACAGAAAATAAAAAGTGTTAATGTTTTCAGGAGCACCCAAAAGCCCAGCATTTGAAACTTACATTACGTACTGATTTCTAATGCATGTTGTCTCCTTTAATATTCTTTAATACACAGATAATACATATTTAAGCTAGAAGCACTTCAGAATTATTTGCACTGGTCTTAACACTCAGCCATAAAACTGGCAATGGAAAACAAAATGTGTATGTCTTCCAGGAAAAACTTCAAGATAACTGCATGATGCCGCCAGCCAAAAGGCAAACACCAAATTCCAGTTTCCAGGCCAAAAAGCCTAGGAAAGACTAAAAGCAAAGAAGAGGGCAAGCCTTAACACCTGTAATTCAGCTAGCAAAATATTCATATTCTAGGTCAGTGATTTTCAAGCTTCTGAAGTTTGTAGACACCTAAAAAATTCCCAGTGCAACCTCCTGTAGAATTAAGATACGTGAACTTTTTTTCCTCAGTCATCTTCCGTAAGTGTCTTCGGAGTCGTTCACAGACCCACTCCCTTCCACTCTCCATGGAGTCCAAAGATCACATGCGGAAAGCCACAGTTAGAAATTCAGCAGCCAAATGAACCGTCTTTTAAAAATAAAAATAATTACAGTTTTAGAAGACAGGTTTGTGAGGAAACATTACAGGGGAAAAAAACAAAACAAAAAAACCCCCACACATAAAATTTCTTTTTTGTATGTCAGAAAGATTCCATAGAGGTGTCCAGATATTGTAGCAAACTTCTTAACTTTCTAACTTCTCAAGGCCAAATCCTATTGTCCTCATCCCACAGTAAGTTCAGCTCTTCAAATCTCTTAGGGTCTTAATGGACTGCTACTGAAAGTCAACAGCCAAGTCTCATGTCGACCAACTTCCAAATGGCAGAACTGGGGAGCGATCAAATCTCTCTTCATGTCTTTTATGTCTCCAAGTAACTCCTTCAATCTTCATGGCAAACTGTTATTTTAACAGCCAGATGTCTTAAACAGGTACACTTGTGCTATGAAGCAGATCTTCCACACAGATGGGTCCAGGTCCTCCATGCTGACTCTGAATCATGCGCTCCCTACACTCCCTGCTAGGAAACCCTTGGCAGTTTCTGAGATAGCTGATTTCCTTCACCCAAAGGTGTTTCATAGACATGTAAATGTGGGGAGTGCTATGACAAATTAAGTAAGATCTCTGCAATATAAGAATAAGTATACCTGATCAGAAGAAATGAAAAGAAGAAATTAGAAGAAATCAGAAGAAAGAAAGAGCCTAGTATGCAACTTTTACTCATAGGAAGAAAGCATCCATACATTAGCCTTGGATTAGCCCTAAAAAGTAGAAAAAAAATGAGATCATGTCTGTCTCTAAAGAGATTAGTTTTCCTGGTGTTCATGGAATTTTTGAAACATATAAACATACAGTTACTTTTGCACAAATGTTCACATTGGTCACTTATTATTCAATTCATCTGTGTTACTGATTAAGCCATCATAACTGATTTATCATTTTCAATAGCCTCAGAATTCAACATTCCACTCTGCAAATGCCAAATGGAAAAACACTTAGGCAACAAAGTAAAAAGTCCCTGAATGCTATTTATCAAAATAGTAACATCTGAAGATGAATTCAAATATAGAACATCTGTCGCCCTGTTGTCATAAAAATCCACAGCTGCATTACAGGCCACATACATTCTCTCAAGATATCTGCTGAGATGGGGGAAAAGAACCCTAACCCAACAAAGGAAAAGAGGCTAAAAATCTTCCCCCTGTAATAAAGATATTAATACAGACATGGCATCAACATAGAGCTGAAATGCGGCCATATTCTTGAACACAAGATAGAAATTTGCCACCTATAGTTGCAGCCATTCTTGCCACAATCAGTACTTTGCTGGCTAGGGTTAGATTCTGTTGCTGTGACTCATCTGGGATATCACCATGCTGCAGGAGAAATCCTGCTGTGATCTACAGTCTGTTCAATGTAGGAGTATTACAGTAGCTCACAGAATATTGTCCTGGGGCCCTTACAGATGCCAAGTAGTACCTTACTTCTTCTATTACAAACAGTTCAAGTGGAACTGACTGGGGCTACTCATTTGAGTAAGATTCTATTTACTGTTGGTACAGATGCAAGAGCTGGGCCTTTACATCTCTCAAGAAAAATGCATTTTCTAACACATAGTATAATGCATATTATACTTGCAGATTATAAAATCCTTGAGGAGGCTTAAGAACAGGTCATACTACTAGTACATTTCCAGTGTTTCCTTTGAATGCCTTTTGGTGCTTCTGTAGAAGGCGGCGTCTCCTTACTCCACTCCCAATCCTAAACTTTTCTGTGTGCCACATTTTCATTAGGACCTGCCAACATCTCTCTCCTTCCTCAGGCAGGCTCTGACTCTCTCTCTTGGTCACCAAGGATCCCTCAAATCATATTGCCAGGCTTCCTTGCTCTCCTCCTGTGGGACAGCTGGGGCTCTACACATTTCCCCCTTTCCCATAACTCTCTCTGTACTTGGGTCTGTGTGTCTCTAGTTCTCTCCATCTTATATGCACTACATGATTTCTTCATGCGCTTTATTCAACCTTCCTCATTTTTTTCCTATTTAGGAGATGAACCACTCAGGATGTCAATTTTACTGGAAGGACTGTAAGATATGAGATAGAGATCTGTTATGCCAAAAATGCTAGCTGGCACCAACCAGCTCTTTGACCCACCGTAAAGTTTCCCACACGCTGATCAGTGCACGATGGGCAAGTGGAGATCCAGGAAACAGAACAAAAGCATTTAAAAAACCCCCAAATTTAACAAGGTAAAACTATAATGAAGATTAAGAAACACATAGGGTATGTTCACAACACTAGTAGAGCAGTGACTGGAGCTCTTATCAACAAAGCTGGGCCAGCTTCAGCTCAGCGGGGTTGGGTGTTGCTACCAGGGGAAGTGCCCTGATGCCTGAAGTCCAGTGGATTAAGTGCTTTGCCCTGCTGCATTCAACCCCAGAACTTCTCAGCTCAGTGTTGCAGCGCCCTTGCAGAACAGCAGAATCAGGTGAGCCAGGGCCAAAGTTACTGCAAGTAACATGCTAGTATGCTAAAATATGAAATGTAGCAACTGAAGAGTTGTCATGTGTTCACACCTACTGCTTGGCAACGGAGGAGGCCTTTGATAAGCACAGAGATGGACAGTTGCAGGAGTAACATCTTAAACCACCACAGCTAAACCTGCCACTGAACTAGGGTCAGAAGCCAGAAGCATTGTCTAACTGGCCAGATGCCTGCACAGCTGAGTGTTCCCAGTACAGGTTACTGACCTCAAGTTGTCACCCCTACCAACGCCAAAGCCTGTTTGTGTAAGGGCATGTGGAAGGTGAGAGTATCTGCTTCATTAACTTTATCCAATCAAGGACCTTTTCAATACAAAAGGGGATAATAAGCAAAGAGGGAAGTGATAAACACAAGCACACAGACACAAACTGATAGATAGGGATAAACAGACAATGCCAAAGACCTCCAGTTACTAATTGATGGGCCATTAAGAAACTAACCAGGCATCCATGGGGTGTGCCTGTGTATTCACTCACAATCCTCAAGTTGAACTAGCCAGTGAGTAGCAGGCTCCAGGACCTGGCAGGGGTTTCAGGCGGGCAGAGGGTTCATGCTGGTATTTGGGGAGACCCACAAGTTTGGGGTGCCTGCAGGACAAGTGGGTGAGTGCATGTGTCTGTTTGCAGCAAGCACCGAGCTGGACCAGCTGGTGAGTGGGGGACCCATGGAGTGGGTAAGGGGGCCTGGGATCCAGGCAGGGGTGCTGGGCGGACAGAGGGGCCACGCCGGTGCTTGGGGGATCCATGAATGCATGAGTGCTTTCACTAGTAAACATCAATCCTTACCAGCCAAAGAGGAGGAAGGGGACTTGGCTGTTATGTCACTCCTGGAAGCGTTACATGTGGGTGCTGATGAAGGAAGCGCCTTGCCTACGGCAGTCTGTGTAGCCAGCCATGCACACGTCCTCTCTGTGTGCGTCTCTCTGGGGTACACGCTTAGCCTTGCTACTGGTTAAACCTGTAAATGGGAAAGCAGCAGCCATGTCCATAGGTCTGGGATGGAGACCTCTGGGTTTCAGGGCAACCCATACTGGGCTCCAGCAGCCACGCAGGAAGAATCGCCAGGCTCTGGAGCTGCTGGAGGCAGTGGCTGCTTATAACATCCCTTAACTGTTTGCTTAAAGCTGATGTATAGATGCCTTCAATCCTACAGTCATATCAACATTTCTTAAGGTCTTCTTTACATGCCCCATACTACAACCTCACATTAAAAAAAACTTTAATCCATGCTGATAGGTCTTAGCTCACTGCTCCTGGAAGACTGTTGAGGATTTTGGAATAGAATACAAAAGCAATCCATCTTATCCATCCCAGCAGAAAGACAGTGGTAAGTAAAGGTATCCCATAAAGATGAAGATAAGTCCACACTTTGTTTAGCCATCTAGTTGTAGGGCTGTTACATGCATTAATCTTTAGTTGAGAAAAGAGTTTAGTGAGACAGAGGTATGGAAGCCAGCAAATTCTAGGGTTAGCTTTCTTCTCCAGGTTTTCTGTCTATCCTTCATCTATGCTTCCCCATGCTCTGAATAATTTTCAAGTCATTTTGTCTTATCAATTAGATATCTGAATGCCCACATATGTGCTTTGAAAGCACATAACAAGACAAAAGGTTAAATCTTAAGTTCAAGCAACAGGAGGTTGCCAGCAGTTTAAATGGGATCAGAATGTTATATGTGATTCAGAATTATTTTTCTTCTTCTCAGTAATTCTCGATGTCCGCCTTGCTGCCTTTTCAAAATAATTGCTACTATGGTTTATTATTTATATGCTTAGTAGCCTTTGGAGGCTGTCCATCTCAAATCTTAAGAGATCCAATCTTGTTATTCATTCTTAAACATTCATGCTTCAGCATTAGATTAGCTTATTAAACAATATGATGATAATTACTGTGGAACTTAAAAACGCTGATCTTTTCATAACCCTAAAAAGTAAAAAGACTCACCTTAATGTACCCACAGGAATTATGGAAACTTAAATTATTATTTCTATAGTGACAAAAGTATGCTTTATGTTTACAGATTTAGCATAAACTTCTACAGAGAGCCTGATCTGTAAACATCTGCTTACCTGCACTAACTTCCTTCTTCATTTTAAGGTCACAAAACTATTACAGTAAATTCTTCAGAGTTATTGGACCTTGTATGCAAAATAACATTATAATCTTACAAGTTGGACACAGAATTTGTTCAGAGAGAAAATGCCTTTAGTGCCCCTAAATCCTGAAATTCCCTCCATTAAAATCAGTGTGATTTTTCATGTGACTAACGGCTGCCAGAACTGGCAAGAACTTGTAGAGCCAAGGCCGGAGTACTACAGCTTTTCATTTTGCTGTTTGGCAGGTCAGGAAAAAATTCTGTCATTCCACGGAAACTGGCAGATCTAATCATATGTGTAATTTCATATGGTTTTGCTTATCAACGAAACACATGAACTGTATGATTTTTCTAAGCTTGTATTTTAGTTTATTTGCAGGACTGACACTTTGACCAGTCAGAATGAACCAATAGGAGACACATGGCCAAGAAGTTGAAAAACTATTTTTAAAAGTAGGCCTGTTGTAAGTCTTCCAAAACCTTCCATTTTTAACTTATGAAAATAGTTCAGCTCTTAAGTTATTAGCAGCAGGTCATACACAGTAACAACAGCACCTATGAGCTCCTTCACCAACCAGGACCTTTCAGCACCACACGCTATAAAAATAAAACACAGTAGTCCATGTCTCAAAGAGAAGTATTTCTTTCTTACACCTCAAATGCATTAATTTTCCCCACCTCTTTATACTTTTTGTTTTGCTAATAAGTTCAATTAAAAACAAAGAAGACCTTCCCATTGCCTTTACCTCACCTAATCCTGGTGACTGCAGATAACAAGCCTCTTCCCTCCTCAAGGCACATCTGTGTACATGCTTCCACCAAATGCAGTATCACTGTAGTTCCCCTGAACTCCCCCTAGATTTTCACTTTCTTCTACAGCACAGACTATCCTGAGAAGTTCTTCCTCATATTAAAATTAGTTAAAAGGTGCATTCAGCAGTATATTTTCATGCTTAGCAAGCAGACCGCAGTGAAGTATGGTATGACCACAGAGAAAAATATTTTCTCTGAATATCTTTTTAATCTAGGCTTGTCATATGCTTCTGTACACTAAAAGCCTTATTTTGGCTTGCTCCCAGCCTTTTCTTGAAACAAAGCCTGGTCCCTCTTTGGTAGATTATTTGTCAGTATATTAGCATGCATACACGTTCAGATCCTGGAAATAGGGCTATTTAGTTTCTCGCTTCTATAGAGGAACCAGGAAAACTCATGTGCTAGTTTTTATCAGTCACTCTAAAATGCTGACTATTAGAATGATATTCTGATGTTTCTAGGGAACGCCTCCCATTGCCTCGTCTTCCTTCAGAAACACTTTCTGTTTCAGAATGACAATAAAGGCCTCATCCAAAGCAACCTTAAGACAAGGCAAACACTAAAGTCTACTACGTGTGTGCAGTATAAAGCAGACCACATGAAAAGAAAATATGACCAACTAAAAGGAGATTACATTAAAGGGAATACAAGGACTTAATGAAAATACTAGCTCAGTTTGGATTCTTACTGTTCTCCTTCGCTCCCCTTGCTTCTCTTTGTCTTTTATTTCATGACTCACTCATTTGTCCCAAGACCTTAAGAGTTTCACACAGCGCAGCACTGGACAGATTGGTTGCTAAAGATAATTCATAATCGTTAGCACCTTTAACATCATAAAGAAGCTATACTGAAACAATGTGCTATAAGTGCACAGTGGTATAGCTTTTACAGAAGTGGAAATAAATAAAATGTACTTTATGTTAATATTCAGTGAATGTGGAGATCGTAATAAATAGAAAATAGTGACTAAATTATTACTTTCAGATAAAACCAGAAGCTTTACAGACAAAGCTAATATATATTACAAAATATTTGGATTTACAACATAAACAGCATTTTTACAACAATCTTCAGATACTCTTTGTTGTCTGGCCTTTGAATAGAGATGCAGGATCTTTTGCACAGACCATAAAGAGTCTTTTCCACGTTCATCATCAGCCAAAATGCAGCCACTGGGCATACTTACACCATGCAATGAAGTGCAGTAAACTGAACTCTGAGCTACAGCTGACAAAATCCAAACCAAAAGCACTGTGCAATGGTGCTAGCTTGGGCCTTGAAAGCAGAGAAGCAGATCCTACTGCCTTGGATCCAACATCACTTTTGTATTTCTTTTTGCAGACGTGCTACTTTCTCCAGATGGCATAATGCTGGTTAAGCAGGTAACAAAATTTCTGACACTGAAATGTGTAGACACAACCAACAACTATGTTTTGAACAGCTAGCTACTAGCTGGAGGGCTCTCATGAAAACTAATAGCCCTGCCCTTCACGCACTCGTGTCAAGGTTTGCCATTCGTCTGAGGAAGCTGCATCCTAAAGAAAGGACAAGAGAAAATTAGTCCTTATGTCTGTCCTTGCATTTTGAGAGCCAGTGCTTCTCCACCTTCATCCAAAGGGAGTTTTCTTTTACCATGGCCCTGTGTGATTAACAGAGACTAGTTCCTTATAAACATGTGATTAAGTTGAATATGAAATGAACAGTTTTAGGGGAAGATCTTTACCTAAGGTCCACTGCAAGTCACTTACTATTTTGTAATGATTTGACATTAACTTAGATTTTGGGCAAGTGTATTAAGTCAAAGTATCTCTGACTGCAAAGCCTAGTAATTCACTAAACAGCTAAATGAAGGACCAGGGTATACAATTATCAAAATATTTCAATTACGTGCATTAAACATAAATTCTTAGATTTTCAGGAAAACTACATAAAAGCAGACCTCATGTATATTTTTTAATTATTATTACAGATTTGGAAGTCTCTACATTAAGGCTGCTTGATGTCCTCTCTGTAAAACCTCCTGCTTTCTCTACTATCAGCAATCTCAATTTAAAATGTAACCATTGTTAACAATCACTACAGTTAGATATACTCCAGATGAAGAGCTTTTGCAGTTAAAGTCAAACTGAGCACAATGAAATCTCCCATAGTTCACTGAAAAAAAATGCACGCAGCGTATGACTTGCCTTCCTTTCCCTGAGCATTATAATGAAGAAACGGTTATGAAAATCTGTCATTCTTTGGCAATTCTTGTCTTCTCCCTGCTGATATTTTTCAAGATTATCCAAAGACACTGTGCTTCCTCAGTATTTTTCTTGTACCTCACCCTGCACTGACACCTTTGGTTCACAGGAAACATGAAATTTAGAACGAACTAGGTAGCTGTAGATCTAAATTTTTTTCAAGTATTTTGCTTTAAAATATAATCTGAGCCTGCAATTTATAATGCTTAAAACTGCACTGGTCTTTTAACTATGTGCTGGGTATGAGAATGAAACATGATGGCTTGACAATATCTGGTCCAGCAGTTCCAACTGATTCTGCCATGGACCACAAGAAATGATTAAATGACAATTCTCAATGGCTCTTCCTGTTCGATTTTCTGTGATTCATAATGGTATTTTGTATCATTGCAAAGGAAATGGTTTCCTTTTCCAAAGCCCATTTAAATTGCTGCCAGGTTAACCAGTTGCCTGGCTATTTTTTTTGTAAATTCTTGTTTGTAATTTTGCCAGAATGAACAGCTTAGGGCTTTTATGGAACAGGGTAGTCCTGCATCTGATGTTTTTTATGAAAGTTTTGCCAAAACCTGGTTGCCTGACTTCTAGATGAGATTGGGGAGAAATATATAGCAATAGTGATATCAATATTTTTAACTGGTTATTTGAAAATCTGCAACTCCTTATATACATATAAATTCTATGCAGACTGTTGGTATAATATAACTGGGATATCAGTTCTGTGATGACAATTTTTGTTCAGACTCTGCAATAACATGAAAGAACAGAATACACACACAAAAAAAGAATAATCATCTGTTCTGCCCAGAATTGTAAAATACCTTTTAAAGAAAAAAAATAGATCACAAAACATTTCTTTATACAATACAGATTTTGCAGAAAAACACATAAGTTCTCCATTATTAACCAACCCACCTAAATAAGAATGGGGATAATTTTGAATATTTCACATAATATTCTGTCAACTTTCCTCATACAAATGATTTTTCTTCTAAAAAAAGGTACATCAGAAGAAGAACTGTTCAATCATATTGAGTTATGAAGCTGAACAATAACAAAGTTTGCTCATGTTAAATCGTGAAAATCAAGACTTCAGGCCTGGCTGTAGGGTCTTTGCAAATACAAAGGCTTTGGTGAGAGTTTTGGGTAGCAAAGGGAATTTTAGAATGAACAAATCATTTATGTGATTTAATTATGCATATGAAATTCTGGTCCCACTGAAATTAACAGGGGAACTCTCAATGATTATTTGAGACCCCCACATCATGTGTTGCTTTGTGACATGAATGAATATGAAGTGAGAGATTATTACCCACGCCTTGGTCTAACCTTGCAAACATACAAGCAACACAGTAATTCAGTACTATCAGCAGGTACTAGCTGCAAACTTTTTCAGCTGGTTAATTAACCCATAAATATGCCAAACCAATTTCTTCACAAACACTGTGGCTTGTACTTTTTACATTCTTTGTTAAAATAGCCAAAGCGTTATTTTGCTTATGAAAGTATGTATTTCTCCTTAAACTAAGCACTTATTTGAGATAGTATTTGCATGAGATACTAGAAGGATTAAGTACGTTTAAAAATAATACTTAATTCATAGTTATCCAGACCACGTTGTCATCTAATTTGTTTCTGTTTGGGAAAAACTGGCATGTCTAACCTTCCTTCTCCCAAGTCTACCAATGGGAACAGTCCAATACCTCACCAAGAACAAAACACAATTGTCATAATGCCCTTCTTCCAAAAATATGATCCATCCTCATCGGTGCCTTGGACACCAAATCCCACACCTGAGGCTTACCAGGAGACAAAGCTAACCACAACTTAGCCAACAGAAGCTGCCTGGAAGAAGCAGAGGCAGGAGGAAAGGCAGTCTCTTACGGTGACATTTCTTCCTTTTGGGTGCCCTTCCAGGCACAGAGCTATCAAGGGTGCTAGCCAACTCGGAGGGCAATTTCCCCAGGGAAGGAAAGAGCTTCCTTGCTGACTGGCCTGCATGTGCCATCCTCCCTTCCAGGGCAAACTTCCCATCTAGCCCTATAGCTAGTGGACCTCATCTCCACAGTCAGTAAGGGTGTCTTCAGACTCCTCCACATCTGGAATGGCTCTAACTATATGTATCTGTCCAACTATGTGGCCCTGAAGTGTGCAGACTCATTCTTACACGCATACCAAGCGAAACCACTTATTCTTAAATCACAGAACTATAGACCAATTTAGGCTAGAAAAGACCTCCACCGTGAACTCCTAAGTTAGATCACGTATGCAATTCACGTTTATCTTCCTATGAACTGCAAAGGAAGACAGAAGACAACTGTTATTTCAACTTAGAAACAGTTCAGAAAGTGCTGAAATGATCTAGTCATGTGTGCCATATAAGACATGATTCAAGTCTTTGTTCAAGCCATTGAGAATATTACCAAATTGCTTGTATGCAGTATTGTACATTAAACCTCGCTCCTTACAACTCGTAGCGTGACAACTGCTCCTGAACTCACAGGGTTTGTGTAAATTATCCAGTCCTACATGGAGACATCCGGACCAGCTCATCTGGAGCACACATGTAATAGCCATCCCACATCTGGTGCCCATATTAGCTCAGGCATCACCACAGGGTACTGAATTTTGTTAGGCAGGCTGACCAATATCAACCGAACTTTTGCCACATGCAAATAATGCATTAAAGGCACAGTGCGTCTGCAGAATTTTACTCCTACTTAGACACAGCTGTTCTATTCACTACACTGAGCATGTGCAATCTAAACTTCATCCAAGGAGCTGCAGTGCTGGAGAGTCACATCCAATCTCTCCAACATCTATTTATCAATACAGATGGAGAGTTGCCCAAAATAAACATCTAGGCCCTTATGTTTGTCTAAATAACGAGCTTACATTATACATTTCAAACTAATAGCTTTGATGGAATTTAAATCCCTCTAGAGAAAAGCACTATTTAGTCACAAACATGACTGTTCCACAAAAAAAATATATATATTAATGGATATTTAAGCCAGAAAAGATCATTGTCATCTGCATGCTGCATACATAACCAAGGAAATTCACCTCTGATTTCTGTATCAAGCTTATAACTTCTCCTCAAGTTAAGATACTTCAGAAATATAGTCTTGATTTTAAGAGAGAACTCAGCTCTTAGAAGGTACTTTAAGAATTAATTCTTCTCACTGTTAGAAATGTTTCCAATTTCAATTGTTATTTTATTTTCAGTTTCAATATTTTAATTTCCAATACATTTTGGTGCATTAAGATGCCTTCTACCACTAATGATTCTGCTCAGGCACCAACATTCACAGAGCTCTTTTCACTCAGGGTATATAATACTCATTTAATTTTTCATAGCACCTTTCATTGAAATATCTCAAAAAACCCTCATGAGTATTTATGAGTGTTAAGCCTCCTATAGAAATATCCCCATTTTGCAGATTGGCAAACTGAAGGAAAAGACACTAAAGATTATATTCTCCAAAGGGATGAAAATAACACAGGAACAATATGCCTATGCATTTCTGGGAAGGCGGGGTCAGGCAAGCTCTGCAAAGTCACAGACTACCTCTGGCAAAGCCAAGAACAAAACCCTCCTTGTCAGACTCTTACATCTGTGCTTCTATAGCAAGACCGTTACAATTTTAATACATTATTTCTAGATACTGTTGTATAAGGTTTAAGTGTACAACCACATTTAAAACAGCTCAGAAATGCACTACAAATTTAATACTGATGTTTCAATTACATTAATGGTACAAACTGTCCAGCACAGGAATGCAACAGTTTTTACACTGCTTAAGCAACTGGCTGTTCCTACCTCATTTCATACAAGACACTTCAAGCCTAATGAATCACAAACATCAATATTCACAGCAAGCCCAAATTCACCTTGGCAGCTGCTGAAACTCTGACCTGTGGCAGAGACAATGAAGACCTCAGCCCGGCAGTTCAGCCCCCAGTGACACCGTGTCAATGGAAGCGTGCACACTCAGTCGCTTCTTTTCACATGTGAACCTGGGAGGAAGGTTTTTTCCTGGATCAGTGAACACTACTGAGTAGATGAAAGAACTTAATAGGTTTTCTCCAAAATGCAGCTAATAGCTATCAGAGTGTATTCTGAGAGGAGCCTTATTAGGCACAGACCTCTTACTCTCACAGCCTCATGTCATACGAAGCAGCAGGTCAGATCATAGTAAGGGGCAGAAAATCAGTGTTTCCCATCCCAGCAGATGGGACTGCAGAACCAGAAGAAAGTAAGTAAATTCTCAGTACATTTATATAACCTTTCCTACAACTCCAATCTTATTGCTCAAGCACACTGGGACGTAAAGGTTACTGAGATTTTACTACTATTTTTGAAGTGAGGGATATGGGCTTTCATGAATGGCCAGCTTTTTGCAGAATGAACATCTGACCTCCCGAGATTTACTGGCCTCAGAAAGTCTTTTGTATCCGTGTTAAAGCATTTCTAGTTCTCTAAAAAGCATTTCTCCTGGACTGGAAGAGACATCTTCCCCATTATGTTTCCATTAAGAGTTTGAATATCACTAATAAGAAAACTGAATATCTACTCTATATCTTGATTAACTTAGTTAACCTACCATATGCTTTCATAATACTCTATTATAATCAAAGAAATTAGATGGAAAAACACTCTCCTACTTCCAAAGTTCATTCTACTCAGGCATGTTAGATTATAATTTAGAAATTTAGAAGACAGACATTTTAAAATCCAGCTGATAAAAGCATATGTTTAGGGATGTTAAAACAACAACAAAAATACCACCTTAACATGGCTTAGATAAACTAGAAAGTCTTCTTTGCAGAAAGCACATTCTGGAAGGCTTCAGGGGTTTCCAGGGTGGCAGCTTATTAGCTGAAACTGATTGTCATGGCGTTGAACTAAAACCCTTCTAGCTCCTGAGAGCTGTTTTGGCTTGCTTGTGTAATAAAGGCATGATTCACAGAAAACATCTTTGACATTTTTGGGCCACGTAAGAACCAGCATTAGGTCCATGACTAGCTAACATACTGAATGAAATCCTAACCTTACTGAAATACATAGGAATTCTGCTTTTGCTTTCACATGGTCAGGATCTCACCACACTACCAGAGCAACAGTAAGCAAACAAGAATAATTCAATCTTTTTACAAGGTTCTTGAGATCACAGCAGGAAAAGACAATTTTTGACTTGCATCATCCAATTCTCAGTCTGTAGTATCTAACCCTCTACCAGTTCTGTGACATCTATTAAAACTTCCACTAAAATTAAGGATTTATATTGATGTAAAATGTGAGTAATGATAGCAGAGAATCCAAATTCTTATGCCTTTGCTGACCTGTGTAATTTATGCAACTCTAGAAATTAACTTGCACGAGTCATTCAGTGGTCCAGCATGCAGTTCCTGGCTGTGTGCACCCTAGATATAAGCAAATCTCAATACCATTTGCTTCTCAAAGCATTTGCTGCTCTGATGTAGGAAAAAAGCAAAGAGGGAGATGTGAAGCAAAGGAAGAGAGGATGGATCTCCTACGATATAAATAAAGAGAGGAGAGAGCATTGCAGGGACGCAAAAAACCTGAAGGATTTAAAGGACTATTTCAGAGAGGAACGGAGTAAGTCAGCTGTTATCAAACCTTTCACATAACATCACGTCCACAAGATTCTTACATGTTGTAATACACTCTGGTATCTTGTCTGTATCTATACAATACAGGGGTGGCTTGGGTTCCCATCATAAAGTAGGGCTACAGCATTAAGGTGCTTCTACTGCTATTCTTTGAAGCACACAACAAAACTAGGGCCTACAGGCCTCCATATGAGGCAAATCCACTACATGGGTTTTTTTTAGAAAAAGAGGGGAAATAGTTCCATGAACTCCCCACTCTCCTCCCAAGATATCATATATATACACACACACATATATATATTTGGAAAAGACAGGTTTGCTTGAGAAAAACAGAAATTACTGTCAGATCAGCCAGGAGAGCCATAGTAGATTCAGATAAACATTCAAATAATGCAGTACTAGCTTGGCTACATAGCCATGCTTTTTTCATGTTCCCTCTTCATGAACTATCCAGACAGAATGGAGAGAGTTGCTGCACTATAAATATGCAGGGTCTGTCTCAGTAAAAACAAACAAAACTCATACTGAGAATGAGCAATAAAAAAGTTTGACAATAAAGTATCCTGAAAACTAAAACACAAGCCAAATATAAAATGATTAACACAAGCCATTCATCAGCTTCAATTTTATCATTCTCCCAAAGCCATGACATGTTTGGTTTTTGATGAAATCCAGGATGGTTTCTCTGGCTGTTTTTCAGATCTCTGCTGTGGCTCACATTTTCTGTTTTTACAGTTTGATCATTATGACTGGTAGTTCTTCTGAAAAATCTGTGTAAAACACGTTATACTCAGCACAGTCATCCTCCAGCTTTTGCACACAATGAGCTTGTTTAAATCACAGCCACATGGTTTTACACGTGACATATGCAAAAGTGATTTAAAATGCTTTTTAAACCATTTCTATTGTTTTGACCAAATCTCAAATTCTGTTTTTTTCAGGAAAACCTCACTGCATCTAAAACAGTAAGAAACGTATAAAGTAGTATCTGTAGACATTTTCTGTCTCATTTATCTCATTGATGTTTCCATCTGAGAAGGCAATTTCCTATCCAGATGGGATTTTAGGAACAGGAATTGCAGAAACCTGCCCAGCACCTTAACTTCAAGGTCCATGTGATTACATGCTCAAAATCTCAGCTTTTGAAAACAAACTGCCTCAAGATCTTGAAGAAAAGTCTTGAAAACCTGAACTTAGTGCTTATCTCAACAACCTCTGCAAATACCCATTCCTTTTCTGTCTACCTTCCATATTGTGAACCAGTATATGTGGGCTGGAGCTTGGCTGGAACATGCCCCCATGACACACTATCCATAGCACATCACCGAGTACATCACAATCTAAAAGGCAGAAGCATGGTCAAAAGGCAGACAAGAAGCAGTACAAACATGCATACGACCATGCCGAGGGCAATCTTTCAGTGCAATGCAATTGTTGCTTTTAAGTTGAGTGTTTGCAAAGAGTTCAAAAGCCACAAACTTCTGGAGAACAGTAGGCACAAAAGCAGATCAGACCCCTTTTCTAGGGCCCTTTTACTACTGTATGTTAAAGTCTCTGCTGTCACTGCTGAAGACCTGAGTGTTACCCCTACCATGTCTTGTCTCTCCTAAATTGCTAACCGTGACAAATGCCAACACCTGGCCTCATCATTCCTTGTGGATTTACTGAAAGACAAGAAGGAAAACAGTGTTATGAGATTAATGCCACGCGTACTTTTAGTCACACTTCTCATACTTCCAGTTATTCAGATAAGAGCCTCCTTACTACTTGTCTAAGACATTATTTGCAAAAATACAGTCTTGCCCCAATAGAATAATCAAAGTCTGTGGTTGCTGCTGTATTACTGACCTGTCTTCCTCTCTATCTACATTCTGCCTTCATAATATCATATTCACAGTCCTGCAGTTGTCAAGGAGTGAACTCTGTTTGCCTACAATTTTTTAAGTGTAGTAAACTGTGTCAGTTTCTGTGAGTTCTCTGTACAGCACAGAGCTACTGAATGTGTGCAACTGAATCAAATGCAGGCAGTTTGGCACAACACAACAATAAGATTATTAATATAAAGCAACAGAAGAATCCACACAATAAACATTACCCAACCCTCCAAGCACCAGGTCTAACCTAAGAAGCCCCAAGCTCCTAAGTACTAGAAGAGTTTCAGCCACATGCTCTTGGGAATATGGGTATTCCCAGACACAGTCTGACTGTTGAAGGGCAACATCCTCAACCAATTCCAGAGCAAATGACTCATCAGAAAAACCTTCCAATCCAAATTTCCATAACATCAGCACCCTCTCCAATGGCCATCTCTGTTCCAAACTCTCTCTCTCCCCCCATCTGACTTCATAGCTCGCTGTACTGGACCTTCCTTCTTTCCTTTTTTCTTTTTCCTCCCCATTTTCCCCAGTAGATGTTTCTTCAACTGTAAAGTGAGAACAGCTAGATTAGGAAAGAAAGCTTGGAACTGAATTCTGAAGTCCATCTCTTCAGCCACAAGGTTTAACAAAAGCATATTTAACCTGAGTGTGATGCTGATATTGGCTTCTCAAGGAGTATTAAGCAATGTGTTAGGCCTGTTTCCAAAGCACTTAATATTCTGGGCTCAAAATTACCTCCTAAGCTCAAACCTGAAGACCACAGATGACAAGCCTTATTCAAAATGAAACTATGTCTAGTAACAATTAGAATATTCTGTACAAGAGATTAAGAGTTCTCCCTGAGACTAGGTTTAAACTCTGGAAGGAAGGACTGCAGAAATTAAGGATCACACAGACCATTTTCTGTTCCAGGTTCTCCCTTTGGACTTTGCCTTCCCTAACACAGGGTAAATACCTAGTAACGTGCACACACTGACAAAAATGGTCGTAAAAGCAAAGATTAAGTATTCTCAAAATTCTTTGGAGAAAGTAGGAAAAACAATGAACTTCACATGTCATGAAGTCACGTCACAAAGCACAATAATAATGTACTTTTATGCTATGAAGGCAGCCCAAGAATACAGTGGTAAAATTATCTAGAAAACATTAACAGAATGCTATACTACTTCATCTGGGCCCAGCCTCTCATAGTCTAATTCTCACTCTGTGATAATCTTACCTCTTTTAGAGGAATTATATAACAAATACAATGCCATCTAGTCATAATCTCCAAATTCCACAGCAAAAAAAAAAAAAAAAAAAAAATCTAACTGAATGAAAAAACTCACAACATTAAGAACTAAAATGAAAAAGAACCACAGTCTCAGCTATAACCTATTTTCCATTACCATTTCAACTCCACAGCCAACAGGACAAGGAAAAATTACAAACCAGAGTTCTGCAAAACATGACATTGCTTGTCCTTAACCAGTAAATGCTTCTGTGTGTAATTTCATTGGTATGTGTATTGTTTGCAAGCTTGGATTGGAAAACAGTGACTTGTGTCTTTCTAATATAATATAGCCTATTGAACTATGTTCCAGCAACGTATGTAGGACCTTGCAGATATTCCACCACGGGCACCAGTTAATGAGGCCATGTCCTAGGACAATGAAATTGAATTAGAAAAAGAATGGCAATAAATTTAGAATAGGCGTCTGCAAAGTAATTTGAAAAGAAATTTCTTCCTGGCAAAGAGCAAAGCAAATACTTTGTAGGGGTCATAAGAAGGGTTTAGGGAAAGCACTTTGGCATTGAATTAATGCGAAGTGATTCTACTGCTCTAAAGTCTGTAAACTGTATTAATAGCCAAGCCATTACTTCCCAAGAAGAGTCTGTTAGGCCTCTGGATATTTATTATTAATATTTGCTAGCCATTTTTGTACCAGGCTATTATTACCAGGCCAATAATTGTGACATTAAGGAACTGTCAGCTAGAGATGTATTTTGTGTGCCAGTTTGTGCTTGTTTGGTAAATCTCTTGTAATCCATTTGGGAGTATGGTGTCCCAGTATGTTCCACCAACTCCACATATTTTGTGTATCTAAACATAATGTTCCAAATTCCAGTTTCCATATACCAAAGTTACTACTGTGATAGCAAACTGACATCAGATTTCTTTTAATGTAATTAGAGCAGACAATGGCCTCCAAAGATAACTTTTAATATCTTACTTCTATTTCAAATCCATGTATATTAGGATTGTTGTAATAAGATTGTTTGGGCTGAGATGGAAAAGATTTTAACAAGTCATGGATCTAGTGCCCAGTACTGGCTGCTGTGCCCAGGCACGGGCCCAGGCAGTGGGACTCCACCATGTCTCCTTCACGCTACCAGAAGGATGCCAGGGGCATTTGTGGCCAAGGTCAGCTAGCACCCTCACAGGCATTTAGCTAGTTCAGTCCAGAAGCTCCTTCTAACCAGGCAGTTTGGATGTGACCATCTCAAAGACAGTTGAACACCTGCACGTAGCCAGACCACTCTGGCTGGCCTCACGGCCAGAGAACAGGCCTTTGCCTCATTCGTTTCCTAACACAGACATAGCAAAAATATATCAGAAAGAAAAATCTGTGTGAGTATGGTGGCTAAGTATTCACTTGATAAACACTACTTAATTATCCACCATTGTGAAGGAAGTCCCTGTTGTGCTCATTGTGCTCACTAGTCTGTAGATGATGACAGATGACATAGATCTGCATGGCGGTAACTTTTGGGTTCAGAGTATTCGTCTGTTTGCAAATGGAAACAACAGTTCACCTAACTTGCAAATACTTCAAAATGCAGTTTCTATCTTCATAAGCAAACTATACTCCATAGCTCCCTCTCCTTTCATATGTCTGTTTGAACTGATTTGCTTACAGTGTATCTTCTGTAAGAAGTGTTTAACATCATTTTTGCAAGGCATTGTACTTTGACACACAACAAAGACAAATCATTTAAAATGCACCTTAGGGAGACAAGAATTAATCTCTTCATTTTCTAGAGTCAAAAGATGGGAATGCTTCAAAAAAGAAACCCCACCATATCTTTTAGTCTTACTATTCTATTCATTATTTGAGTCAATTTCAGTTTATAACACTGAATGTAGCATCATTCATCTTTAAAAATGCAACTTACTGTATCTCATCCTTTTTCCACCTTCATTTTTTTTCTTCTTCAATATTTCTCTTTTGTCTTTTTCTCTTTTTTCCACTTTCCCTTCTCCCCTGCTTTCTTCCTTGTTCTTTTTCGTCTGTTACCTGTCATTTAATCTCTCCTTCCTACAGAAATATAGTCATACCTCAGGTGAAACAAGCCAACTGTTAAATACACAGTAATTTATAGCAAGAAGTACACACCTGCTGAGTCTCAGACACTGTATCAGGTTTATTCCAGTTGACCTCCAACAACCCTACCGCGACATCCACATCTCCAGAACAGCATAGTTCCATGGTGCATCCCTTTTTCTGGCTCCAGCGGGCTGCCTCATACCTTATACGCCAAGCGTGCCTAGCACAAGATCATGCAAAAGAGAGAAGCTATAGCAGCTGAGTTGTGTACACCTTGTGTGCTCCAAGGAACACTTCCTTAGGAAAGCTTGGGGCAGCATTTTGCTGCAGCAAACAAGACACGATGCTGCTCTCATCCCTCTTCATGAAGGAATACATTAAACGTACATCTCATTACAATGTCAATACATGCCAAATTTCATATTTGAGCCTCAGAAATAGATAGTGTTTGTGCACATAGCGATGCAGAGAGAGGAACATATTTAAAAATATAGGTGATGGGATCAAGTCGATTCCTAGGCTAGAACATGCTTCCTTGACAATCCTGCCAACTTGTATGAAGAAGGGCAAGCACTACCAATACAATGTAATTCTTGATTATGAGTTTTTTAGTACACAGGAAAATGGTTTAATATCCTAACAACTCTGACGGCTATTCATTTATCTGTAGTTTCTCACACACTGAATCCTAACAAATCATAATCAGAAGCTTTTCAGTAATGGCAAACAAAAATTGAGTAACTGGAACTGTTTTTAATTACAACATAGCTTTTCGTATATTTCCTCTGTATTTTAATATGTTATATGCCTTTGACACTTTGAATTACACAAAGGAGAGAGGAAACTCCACTCTTTGAGCTGCAATTTTACATATGCAACTAGGTGGATGGACAAGTTATGGTACAAGTAATAGCACTTTTTTTTTTATTCATACATAGCAAAATGTAAGTGATAAAATTAATCAGATACAAACTTGTTCTTCAACAATAGGCAACTGATTACAGATAAGCAGAGCCATTTATTCAGACACATTCAGATGGAGGGGGGGGGAAATCGAATTCTATTACTGTTACCACTATCACACCAAATTCAATAGAGTAAGTGAAGTTTTTCTTAACTGCGTCCTAATTAATCTGCTTTGATGGTGGTTTAAATTGATAAAAATTAAAATTACTTTTGGAATTCCACCCTTTATTGGAAGAAAGTAGTGTGACTATCATTGGAAAGCTCTAAAAAGCTTGCTTTGATTTCATATCCACTCTGAGCTAATGCTACCGATCCTAGCATAGGTCAGGCATCAAAGCAAAAACTTCTACTACTTTGAGTTAAAGAATTAAGTGCCACTAACCAATTGCCAGGACTCATAGGCTATTGGCGCCCAACTGTATGAACGCTTCGTTGAAAATGTCCTTCCCTTTTACATCCAGAGTGAATTATGGAAATATGCAGTTTCAACAGGCTCAAATTTTAGCACTTTTTATTGATGGGGTTTAAAACCATAGCACTGGGATGCTTGGTCCAACTTTCTTTGTGAAACAGCAAAGAAAAAACTAATTCATATAAAGAGAGATTTTTCTCTTCCTCTCTAGTTCTATGTCTTTAAACTAGCTGCTATGAGAAGTAACCTACACTGTATTTTACAGGTCTTGTGATTTTTTAAAATCTGTTTGGTTAGTGTATGTATCTGAAGTGTATTTCGTTGGAGCAATGAAATCCTAGTTTCTCTGATTCAGTAAGTTTCATCATTTAGCTCAGTGGGGTAGAATTAAAAAACAGTGTAGACAAATATGTCCTTTGTTTATACTTATTTTAATTGGAGGAAAATGGTCACACTTCCAACAAAAAGAACAATTGACTAAAATTCCAGGGGGATATAAATAATAACGAGAAGCTGATATAAATGGACACAAGAGAGTGAAGTGACAACTGTCTTACAGTCCTCGTAAGACTTTTCAGAGACTTTATACACAAGAAGGTAGTTCATGGCTTCATTTTCCACAAGTCTGTTTTGGTACTACCTTTCCCGAAATCTCTGCTACATCATTACACCTCACTGATGATGTTCCTCAGACGTCCAGTTTCGGTTAGGTGGCCCTGCACCTCCATGTCACTCTTTTTTAGGTACTGAAACATGGAGAAAAAAAGAACAATAACCTTCCCCAACATGAAACACAGAAGAACAGAGGAGACAACAGAGGAAAATCATCCTTCTTTCTCAGGTCTTCTCGCCATCAAATTATTTTCAAAAAACAACCAAGTGCTCTTTGTAATATTTCTGTCACCAAAACACAAAAATAAGAATACTGAATGATACAAGTATGTTCTGCTACTGCTGCAGATAAAAGGTTTCAAGTAGCTCTGTGCTACAGGATATCCATCTCATTTGGCTAGCTGTGCAAAAAAGAAAAACTTCATTTTTTAAGAAAAGGCACCCAGGCAAAATAATGAAGTTTAAAATCACTGATGCTGTAATAGAGTTCTGGAAGGAGAATGTCATTTCATTTATACTAAGAGACCAGTACAAACTGAATATTTCAGTACTAAGTTCAGTCATCAGGTCCACTTGAGCTGCTCCTGGCAAGATTCACCTATATGAAAAGCAGTTACATATATACACCCGGTACTGAATTGTGTTATGCAGAAATGGTTAATGGTGGAATAAAGTAACGACTTCTTGCTGTACAGTTAGACTAAAGTCCCAATATGAAAGTTTAGAACAGTGTTTATTGTCACAAATTCCACAAAAGGTGGACACCCAGCAACTAGTAAAACTAGTGGGTAGGAAAACAGCTGTGCAAAACATCTGTTCAGTAGCTTAATTCACTGATGTTGTCGGCATTTCACCTTTCCATGCAATCAACAGTCCGCTTATTAAGAGCCTAATTACCCAGAGACTGCGTGGGTGATGTGTTACCCAGTAAAGAAGAAAACCAGAAACTTTTCCTTACAGTACTTTTATGTTAAAACTAAAGCACTAACTCAAGCACTGTCTGCAATTTCCTTTTATTTCTAGTGGGCTTGCAGAGTGTACACAGCTCTGTTTTAAAATACGTATCAAACTTCTCTAAGAAGATTTCTAATTCTTAAACTATTGATTAGTATCTTTGAGTAACACACAGGCAGTCACCAGTTAGCAGCACAGGAACTAATACAAAGATTCTGCTAGTAAAGAGGCATCGAGAATGGACCTCCCTAAATCCTGATAGAAAGGTCGTATTTGGGATGCCTTCCCACATCCATCATACTGCAGCATCAGAAATCTTAACGACAAGGTTTTCAGAGAACAGATTCAAGTCCTCTTAAAGGCTTTTATGTAGAACTGTAGTACAAACATTATCTAATAGGATATTCTACCTGGTCTTCAGCTGCCTTTCTAGAAGTCTTCGGGTTCTCCTTAGATGCTGTCTGCCAGCTTCATACAGAGGTCTGAAACACCTTACAATGTCTAGACTGGCACAGGATGCCTGTGTTTTCAGAAATTAATCCTACTTTTAGTCTCTAGTCTTGCACACTAGAAAATTATTCGCAATTTTCCCTTTGTTCCAGTATCATGAGATCAAACACATGTAGACTAGAAGTAATTGATCTGTTTATAAAGCATAATGGCACCAAATCAAATGCAGGCATCATCACTAGCTAGGATATCAAGTTCCTCTTATTTTCACTACATTCTCTATCACTATCATAGACAAGACTGACAGCATTCTTCTGTTAAAAAAAAGAAAAAAACCAAAAAAACCACACACCAACAGGAAGCTATTCATGACAGCAACCTTTAGGTTTCATATTTTTTATATCATGACTTTGTCTGGTTTCAGTAATTTTAGTGGGAGTTTTCACTGATTTTCAGCATTTCAGATTTTTGGCTCCTGAAATATATTGAACAAGGCACAAGAAGGAGCAGTCTCCTCCTGCTCCTCCACACATGTACTTTACTCCTTAACCAATTTTCACTTTCATTTCCCCCTTTTGCCCCCAGAGAGGTATGAGTCAATCAAGAATATACAACCCGTGAGATGTGGCTGATGTGAGCACCTCTGTACGGCACAGGTATTTTGCGTTACATGCCCAGCGTTCAAGGAAGTGGAAGCAGAACACGTTGAAAGAGGGCTTGGTCCAGGAAAGGTCCAGCAATGCAGTTACGCCAGTGAACAGTTTCACTGAAGTTACTGGACCTACTGCTACGTGCAATGAACTCACACCATATGTGATCATTAGGGATGGAGGTTGGAACTACCGACCTGCCTGAGGGTCAGCATGCCTTCCAGTGCTTTGTTGGAGCAGGGCTTGCTCAGTCCATACTTCACAGGATTACATTCAGACAGCCCACCTTTTATAATCTGATTACAGAGCCTCCATAAAAATGAAGCTCTGTTCCAATTCCAGCGATGTTGTATTGGGCAAAACCATTTCTATACATGGAATAAAATAACTCTAGTATGCTGAACTCTTGCACCAGTATTCCTTTTCCAACTTTCATTTGGATCATTGTTGCAATCCAACAAAGGAGCGACAAATAAAATATGTTTCTATGCCAACAAAATTTAAATTATATATGATTTTATTTTCCAAATTACTATTTAACTACCGCATATCTTTTTCCATGAGGGTGTTATTCTGTGCTCAGGACAAAAATCTCATTGTAACTCATGTTTCAAATTACTAAAAATTGTCTTATAATTATCTTCTAACAAGTATTTTGCTAGAATTACATATACTGGCAACATGAGAAATACCTTAAAATGTTCCCAACTTGAAAGACCCTTTGGCTTCATTATCAAGTAATTTAAGTTACGTTCAATGGAAATGTTATTTTAAATGGGCTTTTCCTCCCCCCACTTGCTACAAAGCAGCACAGAAACAACTAAAGGAAAAAAATGCACTGTTTCTTTCTATCTGGACACTTAACTTGGTTTTTATTGCATAGACTGGAAGCAACATCTACTCATAGAAAAATAACAGAATAGTTGCTAGAGTATTGATCTAGAGCCAGGGTAAGCCAGTGAAGACAAAACCTTTGCCGACAGAATTTTATTGAACGATATAGTCCTCATGTCCTAAAAGCATTATGAAGTGCGAGTCCACTACATTGCTACAGGTTATTTTGTAGTTCATGTTACACAGAATGCTACACTGAAGGAATACTTTTGTCTGAATACTTTTGCCTTTAAACAGTAAAATCCGTGTGGTTTTGCTTTTTTTTGTTGTTGTTTTTTTTTTTTTTATAACCGCTGCATAAAAAAGACTAGCGGCGGTTAATGACAATTAGTCTTAAGTGTCAAGCAGGTACAGCTATTGCAATTCCAGATCTGCAGAACAGCTGCACGCGTATTGAATTCAGCGCAAGCACTAACAATGGTTATGTTAGTAAGATATGAGGAGTATCTACCATGCACCCAGGCTGTTTCCGGTACTCTTGTTTCAAAGTCTACCTCACTAGTAAGCTTATGTCTACCCGATGAGGGATTTATTTAGCAGTGAGTTATGTTTGCACGCAAGGGAATAGAGCAACCCCCCTGTCGTCCCCATCTGCCTCTCATCCTTCCAGATAACCAGCACACCACCATTTTTCCCCTCAAACAAAGGTTAAGGAACCCCCAACTTCTGTGAAAATAAAGGAAACTTGCCGGGGGCGGGAGCGGCGAAGGGGGCGAAGCCCGGGGGCAGCCGCCCGGCAGGGCAGGGCAAGGCTCGGCTCCCGACCGGCGGGGCAGGCAATGGCAGCACGTAAAGTATTTCGGACCCGAGAGCAGACAAAAGAGGGTGTGTAGCAGCTGCATGGAGCGCGGCAGCCGCCGGCACGCCAGCCCGCTCCGCCCGGGTGGCAGAAAGTCCGTTTCCGGCAGGGAAAAACCCACCTACCCGTCCCCGCTCCCACCCTGCCCCTCGCCGCCGAGAGCAAGGGCGCGTCTCTCCGTGCCCCCCGCCCCCAGGAAAGGACACCGCCCCGCCCCGCGGCTCCC
>NW_008795490.1:12835635-12875760 GCF_000699145.1 Aptenodytes forsteri
GCGGGGGGTGTACCTCAGAGGCGATTACAGGTTTATGATTCAGCTCTTCTTTTTGGGTTTTTTTTTGTGGCCGCCCGCCTACCCCTCCTGTCCAGCCAGGGACGGCAGAGTTGAGCTACCTGCTGCTCGCACCTTCCAGTCAGGCGTGGTAATCCAGCAGATGGGCTTGGGAGGGGGGGAGACTCCAGCCTGCATGAGAGCTCGAGCATATCTTTTTTTGGGGAAAACAATCTGCACTTGTTTTGAGTTGGTAGCTGGTTTTATTTCATTTTCAAAAGCTGATTGTACTTCAACGTTGCCATTGCCTTTTATGTGACTTACCATAATTCTACCTAATGCATCCCCCAAAAAGAGAGAAAAATGCTGAACTTGGCATAGGCATATCTAAATTTATCTCAGGTAGTGCTCTCCTCAAGACAGGTAGTGACTTAGGAGCTTCTGTCCGCCCTGCAATAGGACTTCAAATCCTAAGTGCGTACGGTTTCTTTGTGGTTGTACAGTGTGTTGCCAGTTCTCAGTGTACACTTTAGAATTATTATACTCCTGCCTGATGGCTGCAGTGGCTTCCACATTAAATATATCCTCCGTTATCACCTTATTCTAGCAAGGAGACACACGCCAGCAACTCTGGACTAGCAAAGAGAAGAGTAATATTCCTCAGAAGCTTGAAATGTTGCATTTCCAGCTGTTCAGCGTGTTTTGATTTAAGGAGCGAAGAATCACTTTTAAGTGTCAGGTTTCTGTCTGTTCATTCAGATATTACTAGATCTGTAATTTGGTTTGTGCATGACGTAACATGTATTTGATGTCAGCTAGTGAGAGGACAGGTCTGCAGGCAGGTGTGTACTTCAGAGACCTCAAATTCTGTAAGACCCAGCTGTGCATCACAGAGGGAATGAAGAAAAGGATTATATATGCCCACCAAATCCCTTTTAGATGCAATGTCTCTACAAGTAAAAATTCAGAAATTTTCTCTAGAATTCATGGAAAATGTCACTGTGGAAGAGAGATGGAAACTTCACCCTCCTGTGCTGTCAGTAGATGATGAAATGTGGACCAAGGATGTGATGTGAACCAGCGCCGGTTTCACCACTGCTCTTGTACTCTCTCTGGAAAGGCTGGGGCTTGTAAATCTACAAGGAAAATGATCTGTTCAGTTCTTGCTAGTGACCTCTGTTTTCTCTCCAACACTGGACCAGGTACAGTATCACCGTATCTTTCTTCTCTATTCATATCTTCATGCCAATAAGGTGCTTCTCAGCTAACTTTTGTCCCTTTGGACGTGCTGGCATTTAAAATAAATCCTCAGATGATTAATGCTCTCAGACAGCCCCCCCAAAAAAAAAGATCCTAGGGAGGTGACAGTAAGAGCCAGTGTGGTTTTGGGGACAGAGTGAATAGGTTGGAGGAATAATTTCAGTAGTGCCACTAGGTGAGAAGCATCTCTGGGATAGACTTCCCCTTGCATTTGCCATATGTGCAAAACCCACGCTGCCACTGAACCGCAGGATTATTGTTTTTACACATGGCCCGTAAGTTATATGTGGGAAAATGCGACAATCAGTTTAAATGATTGTGGGCAACGCGTTTTGTGGGAGCTTGCTGGGGATTATAGTACAGCAAGAGCTGCCCATCCTAGTGACAGACATTTGGGAGATGTGTCTTGCAAGCAGATGACATTCAGCTTTGGTTCTTACCTGTGTTGCCTGGATTCTTCTAACATTCTATCAGTGTATTCTTAAAGAGGGGTAGTGCCTGCTCCTTTACCAACTTACAACAGTTTTATACTGATCTTGAGACCATTGATTTAAGGAATATAGTCCTGATCTGCAGTAGAAAAGAAAGAAGAGAATAAGGCCCTGAGGCTCTTCAAATCTCAGTCATCTGCACATCTCTGGAGAGTCAACCAATGTCAAGACCAATATTCCAGGCTTTAAAAGTCAACACTGATATTGCTAATGCCCAGTAAAACAAACATTTTAATGCATTAATTATGAAGGTGGTTGCTTCTGAGATTATAGCAAGAATCAGTAATTAGCCTCATGAGTGAGAGCCTCCCTTTTAATTTATTTAAAGGCATGAAATACTTTTATTTGAAAGTTGGGATGTTAGCAGTATTATACTAGTTTCCCTTCCAACCTATACCTTTCAGTTCATAATTTGAAAAGTCATTCATTTGCTGTAATAAGCAAGGCAGTGGGCGGATTAAACTGTAAGCGTATCTTCTGTAAATTTAATGCGATTTAAGAGAAGGCTGGCATTTTTTTCGTTCTCACCTTTGGACAGGAACTTCTTCTAAGATCCAGACTCATTTCTACTTTGACTTTGGCTAGAATTTGGCTACAATTTGTGACAATTAACTACCCTGTGCGATAGGGAGATGTGTGAAATATCCTGAATTTGGAACACAAACGAAATTGAAGGTTGAAAGGCTCCCCACTAGAGGTGAAGAGCTGTAGTCAAGTCTGGACCATTACAGTGAGAATAAACCACACTGTAAGTTTTTATTTTTGCTAAGACTTAATGTGAATAGTACAGTGAACCAGTAATCTTACATAGCTTACTTTCCACATTATATTAAACTAAAAAATCAGCCTAAAGCTGCTCTCTCTTTAATTCTGGTTAAGACATAAAATAAATCTTCAATTCGTCATTTGTTCATACTGATTTGTTCATACTCAATTTTTTTATAGTGTAATCCATGAGAATTTGGTCTCCATAAGCAGTGAATAAGAGTATCAAGAGTTCCTTGGTGATAATAAATGATGTGTTAGTCAATGAATAATAAACATGTAACTGCAAAATATGTCTAGATCTCTGGCTTAATGGCTGGTTTCTGCCCCTAAAGGTACAAAATCTAGGATCTTTAATCTGTACATGAGAAAGTGCTTAAGCAATCAAAGACCTAAATAGTGTCTAAATAGTAAATCACAAGCCTGTTACATGTAATCAGGAGGTACAAGCTAGTAACAAAAATTCAGTCATAAAAGATCTGAATCATCCCAGTGTTTTCCAGTGGGAAACGGAGTTAACAGTGTAGATATTTGTATAATATACTTCCAGAGCACACAAAATGGCCTTGTGTGCTTTGCTGTATCTTCCCTTGAACTGAGACAGTAAAATTATTATTCGAGAGGAATGATGCCACAAAGGCTGTTGTTTTAACTTGTGACTCTGTCACTGCCTCCCACTGTCTGTCTCATCAAACAAAAGCCACCTTTCCTCACCATCAGAGGTCTAGAAGAGGTGTCTTTACCTCCTTTTCTTATCCCGTGCTATACTGCCAGGTCAGCTCCTAGCCCCTTATGCCAGCATCCATTAGCCAACCGCCAAGATGTTTAACAAGCAATTAATTCTTTTTTCTATGGTTCCTTGCACACTAGTCCTACCAGGAGCTCATCGTAAGTATCAGTAGAGCTACTTCACTGGTCTCCTTATAACACCGGTGTGAAACTCCTTTTTATATTGCTTAGAAAAATCTTGAAAGCGGCTAGGCTACTGCAATGCCGAAACCACTGACTCTCAGGCTGACCAGTTCAATTCCCGGTACTCACCTGTTACACACCGTCTTTCCTCAGCTGGAAGCTTTCCATGGCAGATGGCATCTCTTTGGTTTGCATCTGTACGCCACCCAGAGAAATCAGTGAGATCCTGTTCAGCAGAATTATGGTGCAAATATTTGGTAACAGCAACGTAAGCCAAGAAACACAGGGCCAAGAAAATGTCAGAATCATATAAAAGGATCCTGGCATGTGTCACTATTTATCTTAACAATAGTTAAACAGCATGGAAAACTGTAATTTACCATTTATTGGCTTGAGCTTTACCTTGAACAGTTTCTGAAGCTGGTGAGAATGCAGATTGATTCTGCTTCCAAATGATTTGTGAGCTGTCAATCTGAAGCTTGTGAGAATGCAGATAGAAATGTCTGCTTCCAAATGATTTGTGAGCTGTCAACAATACTTAAAATGCTGATTTAACTTAATCCTTTCATACTTCCCTACAGTCTTACTTTTTAAAAAAGAATAGACACTAAGCTCTCCAAGTATGACGAAAATGTATATCTATTAAAAGTAAATGTTTGCAAATCACGTGTTGGTAGTTTTGTGAGAATGCAGATAGAAATGTCTGCTTCCAAATGATTTGTGAGCTGTCAACAATACTTAAAATGCTGATTTAACTTAATCCTTTCATACTTCCCTACAGTCTTACTTTTTAAAAAAGAATAGACACTAAGCTCTCCAAGTATGACGAAAATGTATATCTATTAAAAGTAAATGTTTGCAAATCACGTGTTGGTAGTTTCTGTAAATAGAAAGTCAACTTTTTCTCTCTGCTCAGCATTGAGAGTATATATGGCTTTTTGTATATAAACAATTTGCTGGAATATCTATTCTCTTGTTAATAACCAAAGTATGAAACAAGTGTTTGAGTTTAGTAGGTTTTAGTCTGTCTTGAAGTGGTTTAAGAAATCAGGCTTTCTTAAACGTGTTCCACTGGCGTAATAAAATTTTATTATGCCTTTATTTGAAATGTTTGTCGAAGAAAGTGTTATTATATATTACAAATACCTGGATATGTTGGAATGTATAATGTTGGTATCTAATAAAAACCACAGAAATCCTCACCTAGAAATAGAACCATTATTTATTGTGCACATGTAGGTGAAGAGACTCTGAACAATACACTGAATAAAGGAAGTTAAATACATATGAACTGGAACTCTTGTTTAATGCATAGGATAGCGAAGAAAAAATTCTTCCAGAAAGGTGTGGGGTTTTGTTTTCAGTTTATAATTTAAGTGAGTGCAGTTTAAGAGCTTTGGCCTATGTCTGGGAGACTCTTGAGTTGGCATCTTTAAGTGGCAGCACCATCTTGAAAGGAAGACGGAGAGTAATATGTAGCTTTTTATTATAGCAGAAGCCCTCAATAAATAAAGTACTAGTGGAATCATTTTTTTAAAATGAACAAATATATAGAAAATGTAGTCTTTTCTCAGATTATTGAATTGTTTGCAGCAGACTCTTTCTCTTCTCTGCATGTAAGGTTTCCTGATACTCCATCATGAATGAAAAACCACAGCTCTTCTGTTTGGGCTGTTTCAGGGCAGGTAGGCGGGATGCTGGGACCACAGGTAGCATATTTCCTGGTTTGCATAAGGACTTGTCTGTATTTTAAATGCCAGCAGTAGTGCCAGCAAAAGAGGAGATGGCTTGCAGAACTGCCATCTTTTCATCATCTTTGTCCAGGAAGATAACAAAAAGCAACATACTGTATGACTTAATGTGTTAGTTTCGTAACAAGCTTCCCATGCAAGTGCTGTCGTGAGCAGTAGTCATGCCATCTCTGTATAAAAGTCCACCGGGGGCTTACAGGAAATTAGGACCAAGTGAAGCAGAACTATCTTTGAGAAAAGTATTGTTGCTCTTCTGAATAAAAATCTAAATAGTGGAGAAAATATAATTTCTTCACCATTTTGAATGGTGTCACTGAAGTATTTTATATGTCACATTGTAATTATCCGTGATCATTTCAGTTGTGATAGTGAGTTCAGACCTCGTGCCATTCCATGACATCTCAAATTCTTCTCGCTATCATTGTGGGGAAAAAAGCTATGAAGCGCTAGGAAAAGTGAAGAGATGACCTTCGTTTGAATACTTATATCCCTATCGAAATGCATCATTAAGGGAAGAATCAATTATTCCTTCTGTTGCCTACTTACGCAGACAAAAAAGCCATGTCTGTCTAATAAATTCAATCTCATTATGTAAAACATAATTGCCTACGAGTGCTACCAATGAGCTTCCTAAATATTGTTGTTTCTAGACAAAAAAGAAACTAGAACTGAACAATAGCTTGCTTCATTAAGAAAGCATGAGGGTGTTAAAAGCCTCCTGTGACGTGACCAGATATGCATGTTTTGCTAAAGCATGAATTTTACAAAGTGACAGGTGCCTCAAAGAAAGTGCACCTCTCCCATAGTCATTAGCATTTTATCCATCATGATCACGTGCCATTACTGCCTATCCTTGATTAAAGAGCTAGATCTTAATGCTTAAATTACAGGAAATACTTTAGAAAAAATACTGGTTTTCCAGGGAAAATAGCTAAAACATCTTCAGCATAGAAAACGGGCACAAAATCATCTTTATAGATTCCCATTACGCTTAAAGATTGTCCGGATGGGGTTTTAGGATGCCACGTAATAGTGGAGCACTGGAACATATTCTCGAGGGAAAAATGCGTTTCCATTAAGTCTAATCTGATGTCATGAGGGTCTTCCTGTGTGACGTGATGATGCAAGTCCCCCAAATAACCAAGTCTGGCAGAGAGTCTAGACAGAAGTTGGCTTTTATTCAAATAGTTTAAGAAGGTGCACAAAATCTTAAGCATCAGGTCTTCGTGGAAATGTGCTGTAAAACGTCAGTCATCATTTCCAAGCTTTATGAAAAATGGATTGCGATTTGTTGTTCTGTTACTTTTTGTGCCTGTTTCTGAAAGGCAAATGCTGAATAATTCTGTAACAAAGACTACCAAATGTGGCAATTAAAGCAGACTAATTGATGGCATCAGGAAATTAACATTTACTATGAGAATAGTTATGAAAATGGTATTTATGCCTAATCCAACATTTTGGTTCCAACACAACACAAATCTGTAGTCTATGCTACCTGGTATTTCAAGGACTTAAATAAGGACTCTGTATAAAAGATTAGTCCCTGTAGATTTTGTCTCAGCAGTCCTCTCGTCGTCCAGTTTTAGCCACCACGCTCTCTCTTTTTTTTAATTCCGGTGAAGATTTAAGAAGGGACTGACAGTTCACTGCTCAAATCCTGAGGTAGATTTTTGGAGAAGAGGGATTGCTCTGGTTTTGGTTTTTACATTTCAGTGATGTTAGAAGCTAGAGTATGGAGTCAGAGAGCAATGTTCTTTGATTATGAGGAAATAGGGTAAAACTAAGAGTAAATACAGTAGAAATAAGGGAATGATCCCCTTTCTGTTGAAATCGACAGCAATACTCCCTTTAAATACAGTACCCCAAATACTTCTCTTACTGAAGTGTGGCTTGAGCCTCCTCAAGATGCAGAGTATTCTGCAACTATAAAGTAAAACATTTCAAGAGATATTTAACTTTAAACGTGAATAATGCAACTGAAAAACTCATATTGCTGTTGGGCAGTGTTCTCGGTGTCCTGCTAAACTGACTCAGTGATGATTATGGGGTCTTCATGCTATGAAAACAGTAAGATTGGAGTCTTAATTCGTATTAGAGTTTTACTAAAATATGAGTATTAGATAAAATTTACTATTTTGTAGTTTTCAGAATTCAGTTTATCTCAGTGGTGAGGTCTTCGGGTATTCCGCCTGTCCTCCTCAGGAGGTGCTCTGAACCAGTGGAGAAGTATCCTAAGCCCCGAGGGAAAGAAGGCAGAGTGACTTCATGCCTTTTTCATTTGGATCTGCATGAGAGAGATTTCTCTACTCGCATGCCCCATCACCACATGCATGGTAATACGTTGCAATAACTTACTTTTTTCCCCCAGCCTCTTAGAAAACGTTTTGTTGTTTTTTCTGATATGGAACTTGTACTTATAAATAGTGGATTTTTAATATATGCATACATATATATATATAAAAAATTTAATTACTGCTTGAAAAAAATGCATTACATTCAGATTTCCCTCCTTCCACAGAAATTTTGCAATGCTTAGGGATTTAAATTTTCCCATGAGAACCAAGACATACTGGGAGATACATTACTTTTAGAGGATTCTATACTAAAGCAAATCAAACTGAAAGATATGTCTTAGCTAAAAAAAAATAAATGGAAAGAAATCCTTGGCATTTTTAGCCCATTGTAAAAGTGCATTCTACTGTCTATCATTTTGGTAGTCATGAGTGCAAAGCCTGCAAACAACACTTCAGTTTCTGAACCAGTAGCCCAGAACACAGCAGATTCTCAGCATAGTTTATATCAGGAAATTGCCTTAGAAGAGACAGTGGAGGTAGCTACTATGCTACAATGTAAAAGGAAAAATTGAGGGATAGGGCAAACCTCTATCCAAAGATACCATTGAAGGATTTTATTTATGTTTTTAATGGTCTCTGTTCTGCTTAAAGAATTGTAAATGCCTGTTAGGAATGATTTAGATATGAACATGTAATCTGTTGCCTATTTCCAGGAAAATTATTGGCATAAGATGCTTAAGAGGGCATTGCAGGAGAATAACAGAGGAGCCATTCAGTAATGTTTAAAATTTCTATTATTAATAATTATGTAAGTCATATCAATCTACCATTCAGCATATTTTATCACAGTATTGTCTCAAATCTCATTTATGAATGGGTTATAACTGAATAGTTATTTACGAATATTAGATTTGCTTAAATGGTAATTAACATAGAAGCTTGATAAAGGGAAGCCTGTTATTCATTATTTCCATACGTCTCCCAGGATTTATTATATCAAAATCCTAAGTACAGGGGAATTATTTTCAGAGAAGTATTGATACCTTCACTGAAGTGCTAAAGATGTAAAGGGATCATGTCAAAACATATTAACCTGATGCTAGGAGAAAAATGCTTCAGAAGAACTGTTATTTTAAAGATATTTTTAAGCAATTTTCCAAACGTATTTAAGTTAAAGGAGATACTCTGGAACAAAATGCTCTGCAGAATGAGCTTGACTACCTTAGCATATTGCTAGTTGCTTCAGCACATCTGCTGACAAGCACACAGCAGGCTGGCTGGAGCCTCTGTTGATGAAGTTTGCCAAAATACCAATTCATTCTTTGTATTGAAATGAAGCATAAGGAACTTTGTCAGTATCTGTTTGTTTATTTTACTGTGTCTTCTGAAAATATCTTTTTTCTTCACGGCTTGACCAAAGCTGGATAACATCTTCCTCAGGAGAGCAGTTCTGTTATGGTTATTTATACATAACCAGACAGTTTGTTACGTACCAATCTGCACTCAAATTCTCATTGACTTTAATGTGAATTTAGTGCACCGGATGGCAGAGAGAGGTACTGCCTAGGACTTACTTTCATTTTATCTGTCAGTGAAAGCCATCCTGTAAATGTATGGGGTAATGACATTCTCCTGGTATTTTTTCCATCCCAAGAAAACTACTGGTGTTAACCTTGGTCTCCCAGTTACATTCCAGCATGAATATTTACCTTTTTTTTTAATTTAAATTCCCCCTACAGTTTCCAATTGTCACAGCACTCCTGTTCTCGCCAATAGCTGTTAAATAGCATGGCTGTACACTGCTGACCGAAACATGAGAGTCTCTATTTTTCATTCAGTCATCAGCTGTGTTTCAGCTCTGTGGTTTATTTACCATGGGATCTGAAGCATCTTACTATTCCCGTAGAGTTTCTTCCACTGAGGGAAGTTTAAATCCATATCTTCAGTGGAAAAAAAAAAATACTTCCGATTTGCAATAATTTTTTTTTTAAATCTATTCTGTCACTAACTTTGCTGGTAAGCAGTTTAATTCATTTAAAATCCTCTTAGCTGTGATGTGATGTCCTTAAAAGCACTTGACAAGACTGAGATCAATGCCAGGCATACTGACCAGGCACGTTCCATATTGTTTCCTAATTCGGTGTCTTTCCCTGTAAGGTTAGACTGTGATCATCTGGAGTCAGGGACTGTCATGGATGGAAGAACATGGTACAGTATGATTCCATGAGTATGCTTTCACATGCGTTGCCAGGGCCTCGGTCTCCCTACCGTAGGACATGCAGTCTCGTGACAGAGGAAGTGTTCAAGCGTGCTGGCTCAGGACCATGTGGAGTAATGAACTTTCATTATCAAAATGTAGGAGTTTGTTAGTCCAAGTGCAAGTTCTTCACACATACTATTAATTAGAGGGGTTTGGGTTGAAAATGAGCATTCTGGCATAAAATACAATGAAAAAACAATGCTCAAAAATGCAGGTACTAACCATAAAACTATTACAACAGCAATGTCATCAGGTGCAGCAGAATGGTGTTTGTCCTCAGTTGTCCAGAGCAGCCATTTGTTGCACAATAGGGAACAAGAAGGGTTGTTAGAAGTTTGCTGGTATAGGAAATATCCCAATTTTATGAAGTGCTTTGAAAGTGCATCAGAGTAAAATTTACTATGTAAATATAGGAACTCATTTATTTAAGGACAATGAGCCTCCCATGGCATCCTCACTGCAAATTTTAGATAAGAAATGGCTGTGCGGTGCAGAAAAGGGATTCACGGGAGCACAAGCTCAGCAGTCTGTACAGCATAATGCCACAGACAACAGAGTCTCGATGTGCCACGACCCTCAGCCTTACTGAGTCACCAACACTTGTGCAAAATATTGCCAGTTCGATTTGAACCTGCTATTACAACCAATGTTTCTGATAAGAATTTTTAGAAAAAATAACAAAGGTATTCTTTACAGATGTCTTTTTCATGCCCATGATGTGTTGAGAGGGGATGTTAGAAATACTGGCAAAAATACCTACCTTTATTCTTGTAATGATGCATATGAACTCTACGATGTGTGAATTCTGGAAATGAGAAAGCCTTTTGGTGAAAGACATTCTGGAAGACATATAAAACACTGGACTCCTTTAAACAGCTCTGGTTTGTTGACCTGTGGAGAAATCTGAAATCTTATCTCCATAACAAGAAAATACCTTGTCAAAAATCCGGTCTCAGGGCACATGGGCATAGAAAAGCTGTTGTGAAACAAGGTAGGGCATGAATTTAAACTTAATTTGCTGTTTTACAGACAGTCTCCACATAGATAAATTTATTTGGATTTAGGACCTCTATATCATTCAGCTTAATCCTCTGCCAAATGAAGGATATTCTGACTCACTGTAGTGTGTCAACACGGAGAGCTACTGCAAAACATGTATTCAGCGCAGTGTCCCTTTTCAGTGGTGCCCAGTGACAAGACCAGACGTAGTGGGCACAAACAGAAACACAGGAGGGTCCCTCTGAACATCAGGGAACACTTTTTTACTGTGAAGGTGACCGAGCACTGGCACAGGTTACCCAGGGAGGTTGTGGAGCCTCCGTCCTTGGAGATACCCAAAAGCCATCTTGGGCAAACGGCTCTATAGGTGGCCTTACTTGAGCAGGGGGTTGGACAGGATGACCTCCAGAGGTTCCTTCCAACCTCAGCCATTCTCTGATTCTATAGCTAGCTATGACTTTTAGTAAATTTTAGTTTACTCAGTGCAGGAGGATTTCTCAGACAGGGGGAGCGTAGAACTAAATTTTGTCCACATTACAGAACAAGGCTGATGCTTTTCTTAACTTAGATACTAGCGAACGCTTTTCATCTCAAGTTAGCAAGCCGGAGTTTATCCTTTGCAAAAGCTAGGGAAAAATATTGAAGGTAAATTGAAGTTAATCTTGATCTGTTTTCCAACAGGCCGGCCTACACACGTTTTTATATCAATTGAAGCTAATTGCAAGTACTCAGAATGGATAAACCAAGATCCCTAAGTGAACTTTATCAATATATAATGCATTTATAACAATGCAGCTGCAGCCACCTTACTGATGCACCCATTTGCCATTCCATTAGTTTCTAAACTTAAATATCATATTCCTCTTATCTTCTATTATCTTATTGTTTTCTCAGGTTCCTTCAAAACCTGTACACCGCTTTCACTGTGTGGTAGCTGGGCTTATTGCAGATACATGTACATAAGAACAATTATGAAATACTGTCCAGCACTTTCCACACCACTGGTGATTTTGCATGAACGTTAACAGGAAAATTCTACATTCCATTAAATGTACCTTACAAAGGTTTAAGTACAGCTTCCAATCCCAATGGCTTTGCATATAACAATACAGAACCTAACACATGATCAAGCACCTTTATTTACACAAACAACTCCCTTGACTTCAGAAATATTACCTGAATTGGATCACATTGCCAGGATCATAACCTTACGTTTGAAGTGCACGTCAAATATTAACATGTGTTTATACTGTTAAATGCCTCATAGATTTCCTACCCTGTCCACTCTTTTCTAAAGAAACATCTGGTAGTTTCCTCATGTGAATGTCTGAGTGAATTACTCTGTTTTTCCTAATCTTTGGGACTTCTAAATTACAGATTGATTCAAATCAAGCCTGTAATACTTTACCTATAACTGAATATCTCATAAAATCAAATCTCACTTCAAATACTCTTGTCCAGTGGATTGTTTTCATTGGTCTCTAAATCATGTAAGTAATTTAAACAAGGATTTGTCTTTCCTTCACTTTTTGAATTTGACTGCTTTCTAATGAAACTGAAAGTCTCTTGTATTTAGCAGTAAAGCAGAATAATACATTTTCCAGCTCTCAATACTTAGTAGCAGATTGTTGTTGGTTTTCAGTTTGTTTGTATTTTAAAGTTCAGAGATTGTATGTAGAATTATTTGAAAAACCTTCAGCTTATAGGCTAAGGAGAGAAGGCAAAGAAGGGAATAACTTAATACCATTATGTTTGGGTATCGTGCAGTGGTAATCAATGATGTATATTTCGACTAATATACATTAGTATGTATATTATACATATATATGTGTAGTGGGTAAAGGAGACAGGAAAATTAATAGCAGAAAAATAAGTTTATCGTTTCCAAACAGTTGTTTACTGAAAGAAAAATACCTGCTTTTCTTCAAATAGATGACATTTTGCAGAGCTACAGATTCAGAGCTTGAAAACAGATGTGAATGTGTTTAATGTTTCTTAATCCAAATTGTTTATACAGTTTTAAAGCTGTACCTTTTGGCAAGCCTTTTGCAAGGTGGATGGTGTGCAGTTATTCTGCTTTTGCAACAGCTGATAGAGGAATTATGTTTCCTTGCTTCTGCCTTCTCCGTGGCAAAAGACCTCAGTACAGTTCCTGTCTAGTTTTCAGGGCACACTTGGTTCTGCTGCATTGATGCACCCTTAGGTTTGATGCCTGGCATGATGGGGAGTGGGCTGAGCGCACCACTAGCCTTGTCCTGATCCCTAGTACCCTTGCTGGAAAGGAAACATCACTTCCATGGCTAAAATAGTGACATCTCAGAATATCTGCTTGTGAGATGCAGAAGGCAAGGTCGTGTCTAAATCTTGATGACTGAGAGGAGACTCAAAGAAGGTAGAGAAACTTCATGCCAGTGCAGTAGCAGTAGCAAGACTTTCATGCACTTCAGTGGGAGTATCATCAAGGCTTGAAATTTTGACAGCTGATCCTCTAGTCCACGCTCAGGAAAAAAGGCATTGAAGATAGTATCAGTTTTCCTTAAGAAAACTGAATGGAACAAATGAATAGGTGTCTATATATCATAGACTAACATGTACAGTTTATAAAAATAAATACACATATTTAGGTGTTATATTTTATCTTTGCTCTACTGGACTTCAGAAACTATGATTCTAGTTACTAGGCTGTGTTACGCTTAATTTGAATTAAAGTTACTAGAATTTCTCTGAATACAGTATTTTCTGTTACTCCCATCCCCTGAAATATATACAAGCACTATAAAAACATGAAATCTGTTCCATTTCATTATAAACACCGACATCTACAACATATTACACGTAATTTCTGAGCCATAGATCTTCTGCTTGCCAGAAGTCTAAAAGCATGCGTCAATCCTGGTTGAACACAACTGTAATTTCATCGGGGGATGATGCCGAGATCCTCAACAGCAAGTGCGCAGCTCAAGCAGTTTGCGAATGGTAGCCAATCCCTGTGACTAAATACCAGGACTGGAATTTAGCTCAGGACTGCGTAGCTATCTGTCATCTACCACGCTTGTTCCTTTCCTAGGGGAAAGAAAGTTGCCAAAGGCACAAGAAACAACCCTGAACTACACTGCAAAGTTACCTCAGAGAAACTGGTAAAAAAACCCACTCGACTTAGCAGGGCAGGGATTAGTCCTGAAGTTTGGAATATAAAGTAACTGATCTCGCAGTCATTAATGAGGAGAAATTAGACAGACAAAGAAAAGGTTGCCTGACTAAGTACTGCACGGCTGGGTTCCCCATGAGTTAGCAGCAGCGGCATTGCAAACACGCATTAAGCGGAACTGGCTGAGAGCAGCATTGCAGAACAGAGATTATTGGATAATTACGTTGATTTGTACCAGGAAAGAGCTTGCTTACAGAACACTTTAGTAAATCATCATTATCCATTCTGAATTTATGATTGTCGATTGTAAGGTGCGTACGGAGGCAAGAAGGGCCAATCAGTTCATCTGAATCTTTGAAGTTGAGAAGGCTGAATTATTTCAGTCCATTTACCAATGTATTTTCATCTCCGTTTTCCCTGCTGAGAAGGTTTTAACCTAGTTTTTCCTCTAAAGAGAAGAAAAAAAAGCTGTCATTTGCAGTAAAACCATGAAATCAGGGAGGATCTTGCAACCAGATAAGATCCATTTTCAGCCTCATACCCAGCCAGGTGACTTCAGCTACAAGTTCACAGCATCAGCCTAGCTTGGAAAATGGTCAGCCACAGAGGTAAGCGTCCTCCTCTGCTCACTCTGTTCTAACGTTTGGCACCATGCTGTTTGCCCTATGCCTGATTCTGGAGCCCCCAGGCAGTGACTGTATCTCCTGAGGTGCAATTTTGACTAAATTTCTCCCTTGGTTAGGGCCAACTCAGATTAATTCTAATACCTTTTAACAGCTGAATTTTTTTTTTTTTTTTTAACCATTCTGAAGCTGCAATTCAGATTCCATCTCCTATAGACTTGATTAAAAGCTATGGTGGAACTCTTTTTTAGGAATTTCATTTTTTCTGTTCTGTTCTGGATCTTTACCACACCATAACACATGTATGATGTCATTTATCTCAGATACAGAGCATAGCCTTAAATTAATACATGTTCTGAAAGAATTTTGTATTACAATAATTTTATTTTATTAATATTAGTTTTCTAAAAGGCTATTTTTCTATCTGTTTTCATATCCAGCTTGGCCAAAAAGTACCTAAAACATACATGGAATATGAGGTAGATTTTTCAGAAAATTACTAACTATGCTGCCACCTAGTGAATCTGTACTCTCTGGTAATACTTTTGCTCATAAAGAGATTTAACTCTTTTTTTGAGGGGAGAAAAAGCTTTGTTTTAAGAACTGTTTCAATAAAATATGAGGCTAGAAATGTATAAAATGCATTCAATTTTCTTTAAAGTTTGGTTTAAAATAGCCAGATACAACTATTGTAAAATGCTAGTGCTTTGAGCTTTGGCACGGTTGTTAATCATTAAATATCCTTTTCTTGTAGGATCATCCTACAGAATTCAAAAAAATCATAATCCTGAAGTCTAAGGCATGTAAGCATCTGTTTTCAATCTTTGTGTTCTCTCTAATGGTTAAAACACCACCATTTTACAGACCATCCTGGGTTTGTTCCTACACAACTAAAATCAATGCGCTTGCCATTTACTTCAATTGAACTGGGTTCTTCTGTAGCTGCAAGACTTAATCCATATGCTTGCCAAACTGTTTTTAATAGAAATCATCTGCCCAACAAGCATATCAGCCCCTGTTTGCAAACACTTTTTTAAGGAAGAAAGACTGCTTGGATTTCATCTAAGAAAATCACACATTCAGCAGGCTTGAATTTTTTTTTTTGTCTGCTGTGCATCTTCGTGCAGGAAAATGCTGAGTAAAATGATTATTACTGGGAAACAACAGCAGCTGATCCACAGTGAAATCAATTCTTGCTGACAGTAATTAGCATTCCATAAGGAAATCCACGGCATAACCCCTTGTCATCTAACATTTAGAGTCTTTCCCAAGTAAGTGAATAATTACATAGCACCTGTGCAATCTTAATGCCCTGTTCAAATCCTAGAAATATGTCCTGAAACTCCTTATCCTATACACTTATTCTCCCTATACCGTATCAAAATAAGCCTAGAAAAATAAAGACAATTGGTTGATCATAGGGCTGTATAATATACACTTGTTTCAGGGCCAATTTTCTTGTTTCCAGCCTGCAGTTAGGGTTGCCTCTTGTTTGCTCTTTGTCTCCATAAAATTGTGTTCCACTTTTGCAAAGGGGAGTCTGCTTTGGCCGCTGAAGCTCGAGCTGATGTGTCCTGGAAGAGTCTCACACCAGGCTGTTCCACAGTCTGGTAGTCCCACCACCCTCAGATTGAAGATGGTCTAAATCCAGGTCATCTATTTCCTAGATGAGTCATTGCACATTGTCGATCTGTGTTTTTAATTTAATAAAGGACAGTCAGAATGAACAAGAAATAGGCTGAGCAGGTCTAAAATGCTGGGAGGTTAATCCAAATTTGGATGTCATTGACCCATCTCATAATCCTAGTAGAGTTCAGGTGTGCAGCTCCCCAGACCAAGTTTCATCAAAGCATACACCAGCATAGACACATCTGTGGCTCACAATAAAAACATTTCATATTGGAGATACATATATAATCTATAAGTATTGTAAGGCTGATTTTAAGTATGTCTACAGTAAATTAGCACTCAGGAACAGGGGAGTGTAAGCCAGCCTGAGACTGAACAGTCTGAAGGCTGTGTAAGATTGGAGTTTATATGAAATTTAGATTGAGAGAAGCTGATGCAATACTTTTCAACCCCTGTGTTTTATTTTCTAAATAAATTATCACCATGCTAATCTAAGTGCTTCTATATAACCGGAGATGTTTGTTCAGTCTTAGGGCTGTGTTATACACAGGTAGCCCTACTGGACCCAATTCCAAGTGCTTAAAACTTTCCATTAGGGCCAGATTTTTAGGGAAGCAGACTATTCTGGGTGCTGAAGTTTCTGCAATATTTGGCTGCCAGCGGTGATAGCAGGAGTTAGGCTAAATGGTCAGCCTTGCTTTGGGTTGATCATAGCAGTCGTGCAGCTCAGTGGTAAATGTCGTCAGCTGCAAAAGCACATGTTCAGGGTTGCCAAATCCAGCAGCCCAACAGCAGCGAGGCTGCTGCAGCTCCGTGCCGCCAGGGCTGACCAGTAGTACATGTCCCCAGTAGGCACAGGCATACATGTGTCCCCAGTAGGTGTGCACACACACGCACATACACAACATGTATATACACAAATACACTGCCAGCCACACAGATCAACACAGAAAGCATAGCACTCGCACAAGCACCAACGACCTCATCCTCTTCCCCTCTCTGGCTGATCCAGATGCTGGTCTGTTAGGGGGAAATAGACATGTATATATACAGTGTGGATCCCTCTGGTAGCTGGGCTTAGGTGCAGTCTACCCAGTCTGGATCCTCAGTCTCCCCAGCTGCTGGCACCTGGGCATGGGAGCCCCTTACACACACCAGCACACACACACACACACACACACACACACGTTGTGGATGCCTCCAATAACTGAGCTTGGCTGGTGAGTCATGCACCCAGTCATGCACCTGGATCATTGCTCTCCCTGTTTGTCTAATGCACAGACACCCACACCCCCCTCTGGCTCCCAAGCCACTTGCCCTGCTGGCACCCAGACACATGGCCCTGTGACCCATGATCCCACTCCAGCTGCTGGCACTTAGACTCCCATATGCACACACACAGACGAAAATAATTAGAAATGGTGCTGAATGAGAACTGTCTGCGCTGATGAGGTGCAGGGCATGGCCAGACAACGCACCTCTATCTCGCTAAGCCTGAAGAGCATTTGGTTTTCCGGATCAGATGTAAAATGGAGATCTTGAACACTTACAGTCTTTAAAGCACTTTGTAGTTCATTTTTTGTAAGAGTTGTTACTAATCATTATATCCTAGAATTTCTCCTAACAAAAGTATCGACTGGTAGAGTTATTTTTCATCTTATCTCTGTGAAAAAGTATCTGTGGTATTAAGGAATATTGAAGAAAGGCTCTTGTGAACAAAGGCTGCTCTTTTCTATTCAAGGTAGCTAAAAACAGGAATAGGAGAATGAGCAATTCTTATGTAGTTTGTCAAATATTTGGGAACCTTCAGTACATAATGTAAGCTCTTCTAGACCTGCCACTTTCCAATAGGCAACTATCTGCTTTTATTTCTGGTAAATCAGTAGCAGAATGCGGTATGTAATCCTAAATGTAGGATTATATGACATCCTGTGAACCAAATAATAATCCCATGCAGTATGACATTCATTTCCCACTTTAGAGAGACTTTAGAACTACTTTTGTACTTCAAAAAGCTATTAATTAGCAGCAATAGCCAAGCAGAAAGCCTAAGCTACGCCACATTCACTGATATCTCAGTTGACTATGAGTTACTTCAGAATGCATCCACAGTAATGTTATTTTATTAACAGTAATATCTTACAGAGATATGTTCCCTCTGAGATGCAGTTCTGCAGGTGCATGACTCCTAAGGATAGTGCGCACTTGACCACACTATCACTGTTTCCTTGAAATACATGTATAGTGATATATATAATGATCTTGCTCTAACAGTATCAAGCCACATTGCTGCATATAGCTGGTGTCTTTTTTAATCTTCCAAAAATATGATCAAATTGTATCTTAAAAATAAGAGCACCTCCAGAATCAACAATAACATTTGGGCAATACTTGGCAGCCCAACAGCAGAAGCAGGTGACTGCTGGAGGTACTGCAAGTGTAAAGTCCTGAAGGAAGATGAGTCTTGTCTGGGTGAGACGTTTGGATTGGCGGTGGTGAAGTTTCAGTGAGGACTGGATGGAGATTCTAGCACAGCAAAGCAATATGCTTGTCACCCTGAAGGTGCCAGTCATATAATTACCTAACGATGTAATTTAGGTGATGTTTGTGCAGATTCCTCTAAAGGAGTGAAAAGGGAGAACGGTCAATCGTGTGATCGCTTTCTCAGTCAGTCAGACCTCACAGAAGCCTTTCTACACTGAAAATGCACAGAGAAGGCTGAAGGGCAGATACGCCGAGGCAGAAAGAAGGCTCCTCCTTCTCTGGTGAAAGCATGTAATTGAATCCAAGCCATATTACTATTTCTAGAAAGTCCTGCCAGGGTCCCTAAAAGCAACTTTTGCCAGGGGTGCCTGGTAATGTAGGTCCAGCACTACTATTCTGAGAGAAAGAAGAGGGAGAAGGTCTTTGGGCCATACAGCTCAGCGAGATACCATTGCAAGTTTTCTCCTGATTACACTCGAGAGATGGAAAGACATGGCAGAAATCAGTGCTATATCAGTTGGTATAGCAGCTTGGATGTGGCATTATCTACATGAAATTCTGGGTAGGAGGATCTGTGGTTAGCAAAACTACATGAGTAAGAGGTGTTCAGTGCCACATCAGATGGAGCCACATAAGGCAGGGGAGCGGTTTCAGAAGAAAAAATGGGGGAGCATTACATGTTTTCCAGAAGGTTCTTAGACTATTCACACTTTCCACAAATTGCATTTCTTCATTCCCTAACTGTGAACCTTTCTGTCCAGTCTCCTTGGACACTGCACACTTGCAGCAGCGTGGTCATGGTGCCTCTCTGCTCTTCTCCTCCTCAGCCTTAAGAATCCTCAGCCACTTCTGTGCTATCCAATCTTTTAGTAGCTCACCAAATATTCTTATTTTTACACCCTGCTCCTATCATTTGCCACGTGCTGGATGCCTGATAAGGGTCATGTTATCATCACAAAGGATGGGCAGTAAGGTGGGAGGGAGAAGCATTTAGCAGCTACATTTTTATACCTCTGCAGGCAGTCCTTGTGTCAGAAGAGACGTCACTGATGAAGAATCAGAACAAATGCCTATTTCAAGAGGCCTAAAGGGAGCACAGTGAGGTACACACTGACATCATTCACCAGCATGGTCCCACCTGACATCCTTCGGGTTTGAAAGGCCAGAACTACCTATTCTGAAATGAAAAACATAGCAGCTCTCCTTCTGATGCTGGAGCTACAACAGAGTACTTTTATGCACCAAAGTTGCATTTTGTACCCCCCGCAGACATGCACAAAGTCTGCAGTGACAGGGGTGGAGTTACAACAACTTCTGAAATTCTTAGAGGGTGCGGTGACCTGAGCCTGTCACCTTACCATTGCCTTATTATTTGTGCACGCTTAGGCATTCAATAAGCAGAACACCGGAATCGCTGAGTTTTGTATGAGACACCACCGCCCCCCACATACACACAAAACCATCCAGTTGTCCTGCTGAAATGCTATGCTTTTGTGCTACGAAACCTGAAAGGCCTCTCACCATACTATTCCACAGAGCTTTACAAGGTACTCTATAACTTTCTATGCAGTCTTAAAAAAGCGTCGACCAAGTTTTGAGATAAATACAGTAATTATCATAATTCAAAGTCAGCACCACACATGGGGCAGGCAGGAAGAAGAGGTCACTGTTGTGAGTACAGAACAACCGTACATCCAGCTCCCCATAAGCAAGAGTAAGTGTAGAACAAGAAAGAAATGGTTTCTGTCTGGTGACCTGGTTAGGTACAGAAAATCTTTAAATGCACAGGCAAGAATGATCCCTCCCTGACATAAGCAATATTCCAGTTATGAGTAAAAAAGACTCAATGTCTATCATAGAAAGTTAAACAAAATATTTATAATGAAAAACAAATCTGACCAGATTCCCATCCCAAAAAGAAGGAGTCCCATCCAGAAATCTGGCAGACCAAGGAGTCTTGTCTGTAATCTTCTCAGAGAGCTTTGCATAACAAGGAGGCTCTGGTTTTTAAGTGACTGTTACCAGACTCCACGCTGATCCTGTCATCATTTCCATACTGCAGTATCTCAGTACCCTTTTCCAAACCACAGGCAGGCAGAAGTGTCTGGCAAATAAAGCCTAGTCCAGCCTCACATAATAATAAACAAAGAGCAACTAGTGCTGGAGGGCCACTTTTTTTCTTTTCATTCTCAGGAGACTTGGCTTTTTCCCTGTGGTCCCACATTGCAGGGCAGACATGACTTTGCTAAGCAAACCCTGTAGGGACAGCTTTGTAAAGACCATCACTATGAAGTTTGTTCAAAAGAACAAATCATCACCTCTTCCCAAAAGACAAGGAGACCAGTGATGTATTGCTCTATATAAGGCACATTTTGAGGATGATGTACCCTCAAATTTAGAGTACTTTCAACTGCAGAGAAAGCTTTCCAGCAGGAGATGGTATCTAGTCAGCCCCCAGAGATTTGTAGGCAATTTATAACTTTGCCAATGCAGGCATTTTATTATCGAGACAGAAAAGGCACATCTTAAATACGAAGACTACCATCCTGCCAAATTTCAGATCATCTTCTTTTAATGTCTACTTCTTTGCAAGCACTGAAACAAGCCCCCTAGGGAAGTGGTCATGACCCCAAGCTTTCAGTGTCCAAGAAGTGTTTGGACAACAGTGTTAGACACATGGTTTAACTCTAGGTTGCCCTGTGTGGAGTCAGGAGTTGGACTTGATGATCCTCGTGGGTCCCTTCCAACTCAGGGTATTCTGTGATTCTATGACTCAAGTTTATTTTCTGAAGTAGCAATCAAGGTTTTACAAAGGTTGGTTGTTTTGTTTTTTTACTTGAAATAAATTTAATCCCTCAGCTGATTTTAACATAAGGAATATCTGGGGGTAGACATTATATGTGTACATTTTTTTCCAGATATAGAATTACTGGAAAAGGCTTGTGAAATGTTAATTAAATACGTTATCCTTGGGCTGAAGGTGAATCACAATTTCTGATAGACTAGTAGCTCAAAGCTGTAAAAACCCAGGAGCATTAGGAAGTTCGAGCTAGTAACAAATTGTTTTGATTGCAGTTGATGTCTTAGTATGCATATAAATAAATAAATGAATAATAGCAGCCCACTGAGATTATAGCAAAAACAGTTAATGCATAATTTTGCATGGAATTAGGAAAATGTCAGTCACAGAAATTGTAACTGGCAAGTGTCCTGCATAAAAGCTTTAGCAAGTTGACAGATGGCTTAGTTAACATTTTCTTTTACCAGTCTACTGGACCAGTTCCCATGACCCCCATGTATGTTAAGAATAAATGTAACAAACTATTGCTTCACGTATAGCTTTAACTACAGCTACTGATACAGCTGTCAAACTAATCTCCATTCTTTCAAGCAACAGTTTATATTCCTTTTATTGGAGCAGCATAACTTAAAAGAAAGCTCTGCTCTGGGAATATTTAAAGCATCTGTACTTTAAAAGTTAGATCTTCTCTCTCTACTTACCCAGTAACATAATTGTCAGGGCACCAGGTACCGTTTATGCCACTGAAAGATTAGATTTGCTCTGATGCAGATTATCTTAGTGTGGGTTGAACTTTTCAAACAAAAGTAAGGGAGAAAATCTATACCCACTGAAATGCTGTTATCAACTGCCATGATTTCACACCGAGGTGAACCACTTCACCACCACTTCAAGGTGTTACACACTTAAATCCTAGACAAATTATTGTGGCATAAAATCCCTAGTTCTGAGAGAGACATCCAGGTTCCCTATACAGTGAACATACCATGTTGGGTATCGAATGAGGGGATCTGCATAGGCTGCTGCCAGCAAATTAAACCCAGCAGCTTCATACTGCTCCTGGCCAAACTGGGCTAGCCTGACCAGAACATCCCTTCAAGCAGTTTATCTGTTCCTGGCCCTGGGAACTGTCCCAGTCTGTCTTACAGCAGTGTCTTCCTTTCTCTTCTCTTCTCTTCCTCCAGATCAATGCCATCTCAATGTACTTCTCTAGTGGTGTCTTGGGGTCCTAGGCAAGTGTCTGCGAGGCAGAAACCATCAATTTTGCCTAGCAACTACCAGGATCAGAGCCACAGACAAGATGCCTTGACACCAAGGTTGCATGTATAGGCAAGACTGATGCCATTTTGTTACTCATCAACTACAATGTGCATTCGCTACTGGCTCAGACCAAGCAGCAGAAACCAGCCTGACCCTTTCTGAGCAGGCACTGAGCCTGCAGTCAGGTTGCGGGAGCCCGTAGTCCAGGAACGGTGAGGAGCCAAACCGGCACGAAGGGAATACAAGCTGTTCCACGTGGTGCATGAGACATGGTCATAGGGACAGTCCCAGGGACTTGCTTAACACAGCAATGTAGACAGTCTTATCTGTGCCATGGAGACTACATGGTTTTACTTCAGTGTTGCCACACTAGAGTCCAAAGTCTCAGCTGTAATCAAAAGTAGTCCATGATAGTAGTATTTTATTAAGAACCATCGGCTACATGCAGTACAGGGGCTAGCACGACAGTTCCAGTCCTTTGCTCCCTTCTCTAACACAGCTTTGTCTGAAACCAGCATAGCAGAGCATGGCTTCATCGCTTGCTTCAACAAGAGCTGAATGTGAAACTTTTTTGCTAATTGACAGCGGCAGTAACATGGGAAATTTCACCAGAGCAATTACACATTGTATTTTAAACAATATTTATAAAACAAAGGCTGGTTTTCTGCCAGGAGAGGATCCAGCAGGCAGGTACAAGAAGATAGTTTATTTTCTTGCTTGGAAGTCCGTGGAACCCAGCAGTTTATTATTGCTGTTGCTTTCAAAAGACATAAGGGTGCCCTTCAACCATACAATATGAGAACTGGAGGAAAACAGCTAGCAAGAATTCACTATCAATAAAAACTGCAATAAAACCACCTGCTTATGCTGAATAAGGCTGTTAGCTCCCAGAGTGTTGTATGATACTTTTTATTATGCTGAAATTCTATAAAATTTGATCACTGTTTGGTCAAAACCAACAATACATGTAAGACATGCTTGGCACAAAGGAGCACATTAACATTCTTGGCTATAAAGCAACTTTTAAAACCAGTTTTGTTCTGCATTGTTCTTGTAGTTTTTGAACGTTTGGAGTTGGTCCTTTTGTTTCTGTTTTCCCCAGCCATGAGCATTTCATTTGTGCTATTTCAGCCCATGTATTAGGGTCAAATTTCACGTTCTCGCTCACCCAGAACTTCCTTTGACTTCAATTCTTTTACTTTATCCTTCCAAATAGGGAACAATAGCCAGTTATTTCCAAAAACTCCTACTGTAAATAAGATTGTGTAACAATATATTACATACACACACACACAAACACAGGCAGCTGGAGGGACTTTCAGGGGTCTCTTTTCTGAAATTTGCTGTCTGTACAGCAAAGAAGGTTGAGGTGGTTGTGAAACAGTTCTTAAACTAATCCAGTTTATCGCTCGGTATTTTAAAATAATGCAGAATTAGCTGTGGCTTGCTTCCATAATTCACTACCCTAGCAGGGACATGCATTATAGAAATACTGATGAAAAGCAGTTAATCTCTCTGGAGCAGTTTGGTGTAATTCCTTAATGTCAAAAGATCCTAAGAGTCAAAACTGGGAATGTAGCTAATTATTTCCTCTCAGTAAAACTGGATTTGCAGACAGCTTTGCAAACCATAATTGATAATATACCTTGTATCTTTACAAGCATTTGTAAAAATGATAGAATAAGTGTGATAGAAGTATTGCTGTATGGTAACATTTGAAACTTCATTTAGCAGTCACTGTGCTACCCTTTGATTGCCTTAATTACATTTTTAATTACATAAGTAGTAACAGTCAGCATTGATTATTTTTAGCCCTTTAAGATATAGCTGAGTTTTAGATACTTCGTAAACTTTAAGGCTGTAAAGATATATTCAACCGTCTAATGTTAACATCTGTATATCACCGGCAATTGAGAACATGGACTACCCTTAGTTGATCTAGGACAAGGCAATGTGAAGGGCAAAGCAATCCTGAGGTTGTCAGCTTTTTCAATGAAAAAAAAAAAGAGGACGCAAGTAATTGTCAGGACCCATTTCGAGGCTGCTTGTGCAGCTGTGTTTTCCCCACCATCTCCCCGCTCTGCGCCAGGCAGCAGGATCAAAGCGCTGCTGAGCTCTCCCCAGGTTCACCCAGGACCCCAGAGCACAGGCTGGAGGGTGAACCATTGCACCTGTGGGTTGTACCGAATGCAGAGCAACCCACTTCCATATTCTGCAGAGACGCGTACACCCTTTTTACAGCCACAGAGAACCTGTCCTGTGCTATGCTATGCTCTAGACACAGCCTTGCATTGTACTGGACTGGCATGAGCTATGATGGGACATCTGAGCTCCAGCACTACAGCACCCCAGACCTCATGCTGTGGTAGGAGGAGGACTCAAGATTTTGAGGATGCTATTAAAGATCCTAAACTCCCAACTATACTTAGGCAAGAAGATATGAAAAAAGAAACATCTGTCTGCACTTATAAGGAATACAAGATTTGCAAGTGTAATGTGAGAAATTCCAAATACCAGCAGTCTTAAATAATTCAAGTTGCCTAGTAATGCTGATTTCCCCCTTCACCCCTCATCTATTGCTAAAGATTATCTCATCCACATCAAAATGGTAATGAAACCTGTCTGCCCGCCGGAGTCCAACAACTTAAGTTAAACTAACAAAGAGGATTTAAGCCCCGACTTTATATTAAAGTGGCCATGAATGCATTCTCTTCCATTGACTGACTGAGACCAGGAGTAATGAGCTGCCAAGCAGCAGTAAGACACAGCCAAGGCACTGACTTCCTAAGTGACTGCCCCAGCCATTTCTGCTGCAAACGTGTAAATGGAGCCCCATGGACTCACGTCAAGCCTAAAGACTGAATTTGTTCTGCACTGAATTTGGATCTGATGAACACTCAGTTTTCAGAAGACTGAGCCTGAGCAAACAGCAGCAGCAATATCACCCTCAGAAAAACGGAGAAACCACGGTACCAGCCATTGCCCAGAACTCCGGGCGCAATGAGGCATGGATGAGATGAAATGTCTGGAGGACCCCAGAGGCAAGCCATCCCCTAACCTGCAGGAAGTCCTGCTTTCCCTCATTCCCCCCTTAGCAGACATTCCTACCAGTGTGATTTGTAAGAACTGCTGCAAATATGGAGATCAGTGTGACTCTAAAGATGATAAAGACTCTCCCACTTGGCATCTAAAGTTTTGGTCAGAGTCATTGTGAAAAACAGCTGTGGTAATTTAAGGTATCATGCCTACTGTGCCAGTGATTACCTACTGCATAGCTAAACTGGCATTCAGGAGTACCCAAACAGCTTGGGTTTAACAGCTTTCCAGCTGAGAAACAATAAGCAGCTGGAGGTAACACTTCACACCAGGGCAGCTCTTTCCAAAATGACTGTTTGTCTACATCCTTATTTAAATCAGGCAGTAGTTCAACAGATATTTTAAGCCAACACTGCTAGCAAAATGATGAAGTCTTCCCCCATAAGCCCCTGGTAGCTCATTGCCATCTTTGCACCACCACCTCCCTTTCATCAGCACAAGTATTCGTATGACTGTACGATGAACCGGACAGGGGACCAGATATGACAGAAAACTAACCATCTTCTCAGTTTTCAGTGGTGTTGGTCCCCTGATCTGGCTCGTATGGCCACAGAGCATTTGTGCTGGCAGGAGGGATGGGGGCAGCGCGGGCAGGAAAATGAGGAGGTAGAAGAGGGGACAGGGACAGCTTCTTTCAGTGTCAGCGCCTTGTTTCTCAACAGCACCCCCAGTGCTTACATCAGCTGAGGAACAGAGCATCCAGAAGGGAGCTGCCAGGCAAAGGGACTGCGTAGGGCTTTTTCTTTAATCAAACAATGAGAAAAGGGAGGAAGATAATTTTATTTTTTTTAATGACATGAATTAGCATAAAGTTTTGAACCAAAAAACATATTCATCTCTCAAAGTTTTTTGATTCTATACTGAGCATGATTTCCACATCACAGTGCCTCTCATAAATGCCCAGTTTTAAGTATTGACCTAGGCTGTATTTGACAGCTACGTTATTAACATCTTACAGTATATCCCTGAGTAGTAATATACCTAGTAACAGATACGGTGAAACATAGGAGTAACAAATCCTAAGCAGTTTACTTACTTACATAAAGTTAATATAGTATTTTCTGAATAGTATATACCTAGTAACAGATACGGTGAAACATAGGAGTAACAAATCCTAAGCAATTTACTTACTTACATAAAGTTAATATAGTATTTTTAATTAGATCTTGGGTGTTCAGGGAAATGGTTATTCTGTTCTTCCATTCAAAAAGGAAAACAAAGTAATTTTAATAGGTTTTCTTGCATTCTGAACACAAATGCTATTATTTTATGGTTTCTATAAATACTTATTTGAGTGTGTATGCCTACCTTTATACTACTGCATCCATAAAAGCTTACTAATATATCTGTGCTTTTTAATTAGATCTTGGGTGTTCAGGGAAATGGTTATTCTGTTCTTCCATTCAAAAAGGAAAACAAAGTAATTTTAATAGGTTTTCTTGCATTCTGAACACAAATGCTATTATTTTATGGTTTCTATAAATACTTATTTGAGTGTGTATGCCTACCTTTATACTACTGCATCCATAAAAGCTTACTAATATATCTGTGCGTGAGTGTATGTATACTGGCTGTGTGTAAGTAAGCTGTCTGTGCTCTCTTTTGGTATGATCCCAAGGATGATGCAAATGAGAAAACAGTGACTGGGAATATCAATACAACAATACTGTTATGTATTTATGGAAAGAAAAATTATTTCAAAATGGAATTTTCCTGGTGTTTGTCAGAGAAAGATGAAATGCAGAATATGGCAACATTGACTGTCTGTCACAGAAGCACCCCTGTGCCATTTGCTGGGTAGAAAAGTGCCTTTATTCCTGGTTTTGTTAAAGTCAGCCAATGTGACTTTGGGGGGGGGGGAAGATCTTGGTATATTGCTTATCCTTGACTGCTGAACCATGTATACCAAAGCATGTTTTATTGTATTTGGCCAGTGTGTATAACTAAATACAAATAACTTGCAATGTGTGTAGCTGTTTGGGATACACATTTGCTTAAAATTAATAGCATTTTAACAGTGAAATGCTGTTTTGACATTAGCACTCTACTTAAGACACATGCAGAAGAATTTCACACCTCTTTTGGTGTTGTATTGCTTCAGTCTGACTGTGTGCAATGCAAACGAGACCTACAGTCAGAAAAGATTTATTTATAAAATGCGTAGGTTTAGGAGCCACAGAATGAGTGAACAAAGCCAAATCAGTGAACCCTTACATTTTCCCATATACACTGTAACTGCCTGAGACTGAATCACAAAGCTGATTACTTCTAGCTATTTTGGAAAACAAGTTTGACTTCATTAATTCACCATACAAGCATAACACAAACATTATGTGGCTGTTTTGAATGCACTATATCTACTTATCTTCAGTCTGGAGTGAGGTGTTTACTTTCCCTTGAGCTCCTCACCCCGTCCCCTTTCCTGGAGAAGGCATTTAAGCTGAGGTCAGGCCTTTTCTGACACCCCCACCCCTCCAAACGACTCTCCCACCTCAGCCTGTAATGGTTGACAGCCTGAAGGTGTAAAGCATATTCCCAAACCCCTACTCAGCCTAATCTGAAGCAGGGATCTAAGGGTAGCGTTCACGTATCCTATGTGCTAACCAAGAGGCTCTGGGGCAACTCAAAGTGAATCTCTCAAACTGAGAAGTTCCTCTTTACGTAAATAATTCAGAAGTCCTGAAAAGTGCAGATTACAGCAATCAACTGGCACGTGAGCTCACTAATTGATAGTCTGTCTAAGGATACAATCTCAAACTACTCGTAGACTGGGAAACTTACACCATTGTTACTAGAACAAATGGTTATACATATATAGGTCCTTATGTGTTTGGGGTTTGTTTGGTTTGGTTTTTTTCCAAGGCATCATAAATTAGCATAGCTGAAAAGGGGGCAAAAAGCAGGATGAAACAGTCCTCTGAAGTGGGCTTGTGAATTCTTTTACTCATGTCATGGTTACACTATCATAATAAAACCAGCAAGGGGAGCTTACAGATGTTCAAACTCCCTACTTCCCTATTTCCATCTTGCAGATAGAGATTGTTGATTATCTTTCCATTGGCGGGGGGGGGGGGGGGGGGTGCATTAGATGTGTTTACATGACTTCTTCAACTGGATGTGATAAGGAGACAGTAACGCACAGGCAGTGGGCAGTAATGACCAGTTTGGTATGGTAATATTCTTAACTGTAAGGCTACAACCTGAAGAAATGGGCTATGTATGCCCTAAACATCAATGAACTAAATAACTGCAATCACCCCGTGGGGATATCTATTTTGGATCAGTAATGCATTACTTAGTTAATCCTTTAGAACACCCTGTACATAAAGAGTTTGCGCCAATAGATGCCAAATGAGTTAAACTGCTGCTTCTAGTGTGTAACATAGGCCTATCTTGCATTATGTGTTTACATGACTTCTTCAACTGGATGTGATAAGGAGACAGTAACGCACAGGCAGTGGGCAGTAATGACCAGTTTGGTATGGTAATATTCTTAACTGTAAGGCTACAACCTGAAGAAATGGGCTATGTATGCCCTAAACATCAATGAACTAAATAACTGCAATCACCCCGTGGGGATATCTATTTTGGATCAGTAATGCATTACTTAGTTAATCCTTTAGAACACCCTGTACATAAAGAGTTTGCGCCAATAGATGCCAAATGAGTTAAACTGCTGCTTCTAGTGTGTAACATAGGCCTATGAGACAGTCTGTTTTGTTTTTACCATCTAGCTCAATCATACCCACCTCACCTGGCTTCATATGCCAACACAATTCCCTAACACAGAAATCTATGACTGACTGGATCCATCATTATGAATTAATAGTACAAAACAAAAAATGTGCACCGTGACATGTGTTAAAACTTAATTATTCATCATCGTCTCTGTACTCGTGTGATGAATAAACTGGAGGAAGAGTGCTGTCAGTGGTTAGTAACCATATAATGCAGCAATGCTCAATCATGCTAACATAGCAATCCAGACGTGCTAGGCAGCAGCATGCATTGCTTAGCAGTGGTGCTCTGCTCTTTGACTCGATGATTCCTAAAAGAAATCTGTATCTGTTACCTTACTGGGGAGGTGCGTGACTCCTCCTGCCCAGGGGTGTCCTGCCCAGCTCGCTGGGGGAGGAAGGAAGGGCTAGTGCAGGAGAGTCCGGCCATGCCCCCAGCCACCCCACGGCTGCCTGTCTTCAGCACGAGCCAAAGAAAAACCAGAGGTGTCTATGCCTGAGCTTGTCAGACCTGGCTGCTGTGCTTTAAACACATTCACTTGCATTAGTCTTTCAAAGTGCTGATGAGCTACGAGCATCCTACTAATTGTTCAAAAACTGTAGCAAGCTCTAGTTTTCCCAGTTACGCAGTGACCACCTGAAAAGGGACCTCTGGACAGGTTCTCACTGGCTGGCCAAAACTGATTTTATGCAGTTGCTTGTCTTTACCAGTGAGGGCAGTTTGTTCAGTTTCAGGGTCTTCTTGTACAGCTTCCCAGCAACTCTTACTCCTCTACCTGGCTGATTCATCCAACTGACGAAATGCCAGGACAATTCAAAAACTTTGTTGAGGTTCTTGTTTCTTTGCTGCCTGGTAAACATTTCTGGATCTAGCTAGTAGCTCTTTTTGAGGTTGATCGGCTATCTCAGACAAGTGGCCGTGCCTGATGATGGTACCTTTCATAGAGACTAGCGAAGACCCTTCTCAGCAAGAAGTCAAATCCTGACTTTGGGCACGATTGAGTCACTGTTTGAAAAAAATCTTGCATTGATGTAAGACTTGTTTAAAAGAGATACGCAATTGTTTGTTGCACTCCCTGTGAATCTGGAAGGACAGTGCAAGTAGGGAGTTCTGAGGGACAAATCCTACATATTTTTTCCCCTTTAAAATGTATATCAATTGTACTGGGGTGTTGCTTCACTGTTTAAACATGGCTGAAAAGATCCTACTTTGAGTGCAGAGTGTAATACAGAATAAAAACAATTAAAGCATGTAAAAAAAATTCAAATGATATAATTTATAGCATCTCCTGTGTATTGAATGCCTAAGTGCTGTGTAGATCACTTACTTGCTGGGAAAACCACGTAAATGCTGTGTATCATGTGGTTCCACATGGGAACCCCAGCTTACGTCACAGGTCAGTTACACAGACTCGCCTAAGGATATGCATCTCTTTCTAGATGTTACTGAGGCTAAAAAGGTTTCTGTATCCATCCCTTAGGAACAACAGAGAACAGCTTTGTCAAACATCAGCATCTTTGAGGATCTGCCAACTGAACCACTTATAAATTGCCACCAACATTTTTTCATGAGAATAGACTTGGCAAACCCTTATTTTCAGCAACCCGTAACCGTTTTGCGTAAGGTCACTATGAATGTCTGCTGGTTCAGCTCTCTGAACTGGTTTATGATTCTAAATCAAGAGTGGAGCAAGCAAATAATAGAACCTTGCACCCATCCTTCTCAGTAATTAATGGATTAACCTCATTATTATGCATATTCTACATCTTATTAGCATGAGTCTTATTCACTAGGAAAGCTTGAATGGGCTTCAAATGGGAGCAAGAGTAACCTTGCAAGAAGCAGAGCCAGCGTAAGTCAAGTAAAACGATTTGAGGGAAAGGAGGTGGGTTCATTTCCCAATTTTTTTGGGAGGTGGAATAGTTGCTACTCACAGTTTGGGTTTCTGGCCTATCTACAAATCTATGCTCCATTAAGATAGAAATCTTCATAGTTATAATGCATTGTTTATCTCTATGTTTGCTAGATGAATCTAGGGATACGGTTCCACCATCTATTTTTACCCAATTGGCCAGGGAGTTGGTTAAAGGCACTGATCCATCCAAACCCCACCCATACCAAAAAAATCATGTTTTCAGCTTAGCCTGAACTGCTGATTGCATGATCACATGGAGGGCTGCAAAGAAGAGGGCTGGATTGTGACTGCTGGGATTTAGCCTTCTGTGGAAATGTGCTGCAGGGCTTGTCAGAGGTCTCCGCACTGCTCAGTGACAGGAGCTGGAGTCCTTTGCTAAGCCAACAAACAGTGACATGATCAAAAGTACTGATGGTCCTGGTGAGAAATTTGTACTTCTGTTCTGGGATAAAAAAGAAAAGTCAGTGTGATATCACTTACAAGAAGAAATTACTTTTTTACTTCAGTTTTCTGAAGCGGTCCCTGTGTTGTACTGAAGACCTTCAGCCTGATTGCTTTCTTTGTGGTATATGAGATTTCATTTTTGTGATTCATGAATTTTTAACCTTTACTTGATTTTTTCCCTGTTCTCAATATCCAGTAACCTTGTATTTTTAATTTGACACAGTTTTCTTACAGTTGAATATAAAAGGGTTTGATTTTATAGGGGCTTAATTTCCAGAAGTTGTGTTCTTAAAAAAAAAAGCAATTTTCTTGTATAGCTAAATGTATTATTTCATGGCTTGTGCACTGTTGCCAGTGATAGCAAGGACAGAGTCTCATCTGTATGAGTATTAAATCACCTTAAAACACAGTCAAATTAACTTTCTTTTCTTCCTTTCAAATTACCAAATAACTTGTACAGCTGTAACAGAGAGGAGAACTTGGTACTTGGGTTGAACCTTGCTGCTGAAGTGGGATAGCTCACTTTTCCAGTAGGACTGTAAATAGTACAGGTGAAAATATTTTTAAAGTTCATATAGTAAAAACTTGGATACTAGAAACTGTATATTTAATCATAAGCAAATGTACTAAGAAAAGAGTTGGTTTTTTATAATATTCTTCAGAGTTAATTCCTGCAGCAGAGGAATTTGTCTGCTTGATAAGTTCAATAGATGGACATGTTCCTCTTGATATTCCCCTTAATGGGATTAGAAGGACTGTCTGTCTTGTTCCTCTTTATCTACAGCTGAGTAACGGTTGTGCATGTTTTCTTCCTAAATCTTCTTACACAGCCTTACTCTTCGGTGATACAGGTTTTCTCTTGCAATGCTTCGTGCTAGCGTGTGCCTGATAAATGTCAGCAATAAGTTGTTGGCATTTTCTCGGGGGGGAGGTGGGGGGAGGTGCTCTTTTGGAGCATTTCCTTATATATTATTGAAAAGGTTTGTGGACAATTTATGTTCTTTTCATGATAACTCAGCACTGGATCCAAGATGACATATTCTGCCTTCTATAAAGTTGCTTGAATATAATTTTAATTCTTTTAAAAATAGGTTGGTAGTAAGTGGCAAGAAAAAAATAAAGTCTCTGTAATGCATACAAAGTTAAAAACAAAATATCGTAGCATCAAAAAAAAGGCACACAGGATACTTTGCTTATGTCTTTGGTATGCATCAATTCCTACTCATCACACTTGCAACTTTGAGACCTGGCCCTGTACAAAATGCGCCACATAGCTGTTGTGTATAGATGTCCATGCATCACATTCCTCACTCTTGTACTAAAATGTACTAAAATTAACCTTAATTCTGACCCCAGTGACATCCACGGAGAGGCCTATTAAAGGCTGATGTATTTGTAGCCTGTGATGCCATAGACTCTTTCTCACAAATCAACGTGTAAAGTAGATATAACAACTCACTTTTCCTGTCTAAAATGTTTTGACATATAGGTTTATTCATTTAGAAGTGTCATGTCAAGTTGATGGTAGCTCATTATATCTTTTCGTAGAACAAGCTGCATGGTAAATTAGTGCACGCGCAGTATGGATCTCCTGCCAGCACAGGTGTGCTGGTCAGGAACCTCATCTCTCGCTATTGTTTAACCAACTACATCAGCAGAAATCTGTACCATAGACTTTTGTCTTTAGCTTGATCTGATTAAAACCCAAGATTTTCATCCTTCAGTCTTGAAGGATTTTACAGTACAAGCAAGTGTTGTCCTGACTCATCCTAAGGAAAATTAATTTTCATTACTTTCATTAGTTAATTTCATTAACCAGGTCTGGTTAAGTCCTAATGATAGACGTTCACCCTGTGTGTTTGAAGAAACGGGTCCCAGTGATTGGCTGCATTTATTAGCAAACAGGGATCACTCACACTCAGAACTGTTCTGAACTTGACTTGAAGTTATGCTGTAAATTGCTAAAATACTGCCTGTCTTTAAAATGTTGCCATTGTTGGTTTTTTGTTGTTCTGACTTTTAAGAGTTGATCGAATAATATAAATATTCATGTGTTTTACCACACTGAGCACAGGGGACCCTTCGCTGGATAGTCTTTTGATGCTACTGTAATAAATAGAATCATTAATGAAGACAAGTATCAGCATCCATGCTCAGTCTTTCTCGTTGCCTTCACAATGCTGCTAGAAGACTAGTGTGCTCTTTTCCTAGCTCCTTTATCTATAGTATATGCAAGTAAGTGAAATCACTTTTGAGAAACAGTTCAAAGTATTTGTGTGTAGTGACCCTTAATACAGATAATCTGATTTTTTTAAAACAGCCTCTAAACTGTCATCACTTCCTTCCCCCTAAAGTGTACAGCCTGCATTTCCATGTGCAAATGGACTTTTTGCTGTAGAGTCAGCCACACAGGGCTAAATGCGCGTATTGTTGTGCATGGCTGTGGTTTGCTTGACACTTTTTGAAACGTTGGTATCTGCCTGTCTGCGTTAGCAGGACTGTTCTAGGATGCTAGTCTTCTTATAGGATGAAGCAGTGACCTTTCCACCATTTTAATGTATCTCTCTACTTTTACAGTGCTTGGTTGATAAGGCGAGTATCTTTCTGCTTTGCATTCGGTTTTATCTTTCAAGTTTTTGGAGCCTTTTTTTTTTTTGCCCTACTCTTTGCAAGAAAGTAAGAAGTGTGACGGGAAGGTGTGATTTTTAATTTACACCAGAGTTCTCAACAAATAATGACTTTTCACACCCTGTTATTGCTGCTTAGCCTGGGGGAGGAGTTGTATGGCTACTGTTGTCATTTCAAATTAAATCCACTCATGTAATTCAGAAAGACATTCCTCTTAAACTTAACCCTTTTAAGTTGTTGAAGTCTACTGGCACAAGAGCATAAGCTGAAGTGTATCCATTTTGGGGGTCTCTGTTGTTGAAGGATGAAAACGGAGATGTTTTTAGTCAAGGACGGTGCACATCTTTTTGTAGTGCAGCGGACCAGATCCTGATGGGGCTTGTGTGGGTGAATCCTCATGTTAGCCTGGAGGTCACTGGAGGCTCAGGGTATGGGCGCGGATGTATTTGAAGCAAGGAAACGTTTGGCCAACGATGCCAGGCACTCGTGCTGTCATCTGAAAAACTTGATCGAATGATTTCCTCTGATGTTGTTTTCTGTGGATTGCAAGCATAGTCATGGAGCACTTGGTGCTCCTTTCTGTAGTAGAGCTAAAACACATGAAGAAGAAAATCACCCTCGGAGAGAGTTTTCAGCTGTCAAGGAGTTGGCAGAGTAGGACAAGCTTTGTCTTAAAAGTAATCTTCTCTTGAGGAGGTTGCTGTTGATTTTGGTATGCGGTGTACCCCCCTCGCGATTCAAGCCGGTCCTTCGGGGAAGGAGCACACGGTACGTGCTGGATTCACCCGGGGCTCGGGGCCCGCGCCCCGGCCCCGCCGGCTCCCGGGGAGCCTCTCCCCGCGCTCCTCCTTGCCAGGGGGCCCGCTGTACCTCCCCGGGGAGGGCTGGAGCCTGAAGGATGCGACTAGCAAATAACAGGAGGAGCAGCCCCCTCCCCTCCATTTTCCAGGAGCTTTATTGCCCTTAATTGTCGGTAATTGAGGGTTAAGTATTTGCTTGAGTACCTGCTTGGTGGTGCAGAGAGGGTTAAGGTGCTTGATTTACTATCAACATGTATGTGACAGACTCTTATCTGATGGTGGGTTTTTGGGGGTTTTTTTTCCTTTCTGTAAAATGTCAGCCATTTCCTGATGAGCGTGGTGGTGGTGAATTTCACACCTTTTTTCTTCTCTGTGTGGAAACCTGGGTGTTAATGGTACTGGAGCAGGTTGTGTTTTATAAGGAATGAGGCTGCCTCTTAGAGCAGAGGGAAAACAGGGAAGCGAGAGGAAGTGAAGAGAGGGACTGAAGGAAACTGCTACTTGCAACAGGCATTAGTTGGATTATTTTGCGTTATTTTTATTCAGAGCATGTAAATGTAACATTATTTGCTAAGTGCATTTTTTTTCCTATGAAATGTTGGAGTTCAGTTTAGAGTTCAGCATAAAAATAATCCTCTTTTCATTTCACAGTGAAATTTAGCATTGGAGCACCTGAAGATGGAAAATTGGTCGGTTGATCAAGTCTGCAACTGGTTGAGACAGAGAAATTTAGGAGAACTAGTTCCTAAGTTTCGTGGTAAGCATTTTTGTTGTTTGTGGGGGGTTTGTTTAGTATTTCTTTCTATGCCTTTAGTTGGCACTGCCTACCTTGTTTTGGGGCATGTATATATATGCTAAATTTATAGACTCTTATAGAAATTTATTAGGGTGAGAACTGTGATAGATCTGATAAAGTAAGTGTGCAGATTCATCATGAAGTCTCTGAGAAATGCTGGGGGGTGAGATTAAGCCTGTATGTAAATAGATGCCTCTTCTCAAATCAGAGCTGGCAGTTTAAAAGGCTTGACAGGGCCTATTTTATATTGTATAAATCTTTTGAAATAATGCAACTGTAGCGTGTAAGTGTTTTATATCTGAGTATATAAACACTCTAGAAAAGAGTGCATGAGAAACTGTTATGTGAACGGGCGATTTGTTGTGTGCTCTCTTAAAAAGCTTGCTTTCCTTCAATAATGAAGTTACAGTCTGCTGTGGTCTAAGCAAGGCCTGATTTAAAGCATTAAAATAGTCAGCTCGCTGCTTCTGTATGTTTCAGACTTCACTTTTTGTCAGGGGAAGGTATCTGGCCAGTGACTAGGGCTCCTGGCACTGCTTGGGAAAGGACAGTAGCTAAAACATCACCTTTTTAGCAGTTGAAGAAGACCGTCAGCAGTAGAAAGCATCCTTGTCTTTGACCTGTCTTCCATCATCATGTTTTTAGGCATATAGAATGTTACTGTATCTATAAAGTTATTTTAGTTATTTTACCATAATTCTTTAATCCTCTTTGATCTGCAGAAGAAGAAGTAAGTGGAGCAGCTCTTCTGGCTCTTAATGATCGTATGGTGCAGCAGCTGGTGAAGAAGATTGGGCACCAAGCAGTGCTCATGGACCTGATTAATAAATACCAGCAACAAAAAAGTGGGCTAGAATCCCTTACATACTGTTGTAAAACAGCTTCTCCAGAATTTCCAGAAGTAATCAGTGGGTGAGTTTGTACATGGTACAGAAAAAAATCAGTGTGGGTATAGTTGTATTCTTTTTATAGCATTTTAAAACTGGCATCTACTAGCTCTACAGCTGTAAGTTGTAGCTGTTTTTTGTACTTTAAATATCTCTAACATTATCTGAAATGCAAAATAAGGTTATTACCTTGTGGTTTTAAACAGGGCATCAACATTCCTGAACAACACCGTTAATTAATTTAAACTGCTCTTCATTTCCAGTTCTAGGACCTAGTTTTCATTTGGATGAAGCATTGTCAAATTTTCACTATAGCTAAAATTTTCTGTATTTGCAATATTAAGCTTTTGAAGCACTTATTTTTAAATGTTTGCAAGCCTTGGAGTAAAATCATGATTTGGCCAGAGATTGTGTCACAGGTGTATTTTAAATTCAGTCTCTCAAAGGAAGGTCTGAATTTGATCTTGGTGTAAGCATTTAATAATCCCACTGTGTGGAACTAGGTAAATTTTTAGAAAACAAATTCCATAGATATTGTTTTCACTGAGCGTGTTCTGGCTTTTGGTTGAGCGGTGTTTCTTTTTTTGTTTGTTTGTGGGTTCTTTTTTTGAGGGGGGGGGCAGAGGTTGTTTTCTTGTGGTTTTTTTGGTTGGGTGTTTCAGTGTGGGTTGACTGGTTGGTTTGTCCCCATCCCTCCCCTCTATTCTGATCTATTGTAAGTAAGTCTTGCAGGATTATTTTTTCTGGATGTCTTGCCTGAGGCTTGCAAGATTATTTTTTCTGGATGTCTTGCCTGAGGAGAGACATCCTGAGCTCTGGGTGGTCTCTTCTAAGCCCAGGAATTCTGACAGCAGAGAATGGCTTGCCATGGATGCAAAACGCTCTTTTTCAAAGGAAAGGACTCTAGCGCTAAGCCTGCATTAGTACACAGTAGTAGCCCAGTAGGAGTAGATCTGTAGAGCATTCTCTGTAGCATTTGCCTTAATCCAAAAGAAGTCCAGGTTGTGCACTCTGAGGTGACTCCACAGTGCAAACCAAAGCATGGTAAATGGTGATGATTGGGTTATTTCCAATCAAACTGCACTCATGAGCAGAACTAAACTGCTCACGTAAATACATCGTCTTGTCCTTGTGGAAGTATTTGTGAAACCCGTTGGGTAAATGGTCCTGCATCATTGGAGGAAAGGGGGGCTGCAGGAAGAAGGCAATGTTGCCGCATGTATGATTTATCATAGACCTGAAGTATGTAATCACAGCCAGTCTTGGTTCTCTGCACCGGGGTCCTGCCTCACTTGATTTATAGGAAGCTCCCTCTTTGGAGGTAGAGCAGGTGTCTGCTGTGAAGAAGACTACTGTATGTGGGCCCTCTACTTCATCCAAAGTGCAGTAGATACACAGTGATTTCAGCAGGGGATTTCAGAAGAAGAAAACATGTTCTTATGCTTAGGGCAGTTTGAATGCTGCTTTGGATATTTAGATTTCATCCTTGACTTTGTCAGGAATGTTTGGGTAGACTGCATCTCGGGTGTGACTGTTTCCTGTGTACTTCTCAAGTCCTGCAAGGCAGGCCTTACTGTCTCACAAAGAGCATGCAGTTGCAGTAGTGTGAGGGCACAGCTTTCCTGTGAAGTTCTGCAAACTTAAAAAACCCCAAAAACCCAAAAAAACCCCAAATGCTGGAAATCTCAAATATTAGTGACCCAAAAACCCAAAAAAAACCCAAATGCTGGAAATCTCAAATATTAGTGAATATAATTTACCTTAAAATCTTTCCCTACGTAGTCTTCTTGCCTGTAAAATAAGATGCTGGTATTCCTCTATTTACAGGGAAGGTAGGTAAATAAGCCGCTGTTTCTGAAACATTTTCTGTGTCAGAGTCATTATTTTGTCTGTTCAGTAAATCTTGAACAAAGTCTTCTAAGAATAATTTCTTTTGACCTAATTCAGGGACTCATGACTGGAATAAAGTGTATGAGACCCTCTTTTAAAGTAATGTAATAAAATTATTTTCTTTGTAAGCTACTTTGACACAGAGGAACAGAATATGTGACAAAACTGAAAATCCATAGATCCACAATATATGTGAAGTGAACTCACGTTTCCTCTGTTGCTCAGCGATGTTAGGCTGAACTGCAGTCTTGGTTGCATGAGCAAAGTCACTGCCCTAAGGTTCACTGGTAGTAGCATCCGTAGCTGAGTGTGTGGTCCCACAGCGACACAGGACAACTGTGAAAATTGAGTCTGTGTGTTCTTAGCCGTTCTCCTGTGGTGCTTGAGCCCAGGTGAAAACCAGCCACCTCTTCTGTTCTGCAGAATTATTTCTCAGTCAGGCCAGTTCCTGGAACTAGCTCACCCTGCCAGTACCAGGGCCAGGGTGGAGACGGCATTGCTCAGGGCAGGGGAGAAAGCAGCACCATAGCCGTCTCCTTCTCGGTCAGCTGAAACTGCTGTGGAGCTTCCAAGAGCTGCCAGCAGTATTTCCCTGTCGTATTTCTCACATGAATGCTCTCCCCGGTGCTTGTTGGTGCACTCCTGGCTGGACACCTCTTTATCCTGGTGTCCTTAGCACATCTAACTGCATGTGAACTGTGCTCAGCTCGCCTCTCTGCTAGGAACAGAAATAAAGTCGTTGGTTGGACATGGAGTTTTGAGAATGGTAGGTGAACGCTTTCTGTGTGGAAGTAATGGACTTGTGAAAGGACACTGAATGTGACTTACACCTCCAGCAGTTTGGATTAGGACACGGAATATAGCATCTTTTGTCTGTCACTGGTAAGGTGGAAGCGTTCTGGGTCATGCAGTAGAAACTGTGCTTATGTGGATATGAGGAGCTCACACAGATGTTACCAGGTAAATATCAAGATGCTTTCCAATTCCGAGATCGATTGTTTCTAGGAGCCACATAGAGAACATATTGGATTTTTCTGCTTTTAGCTGGATAGCTGAAAAAGAGATGTATTGATTCATGAAAAGGGGAAACTCCCCTTATAAACTTGGCAAATGTTAAAGTCACTTCCAATAATAGCCGTTCATGTGTGAGTGCAGCTGAAGCTGAAACAGTTTATAAAGCATGTTTGGAGTTCGGAGGTTCTGAAGAGATGAGGTACAGAAAGGAAGCTGTGCCCCCCCCCCCCCACAAAAAAAAAAA
>NW_008795490.1:12875822-12891765 GCF_000699145.1 Aptenodytes forsteri
CGCTGCCCCCCCCCCCCCCCCCCCAAAAAAAAAAAAAAGAAAAAAGGTTGATGGCTGCCATGACTTCTTGGCAGTGTAATAGTAGCCCCTATCTCAGGTCTGTCTTTCCCCCAGTGCAGGGTAAAACTGTTGATGTTGGCTTCTACCAACAAAAGGAGAAGAAGAAATAGCAGGAAAATGAGGAGGGAGAGAGGTGGACGCAAAGGTTAAATGGAAAGCAGTGGTTTGGCCTGGCACATACCAAAGTTGGTATCTGGAGTTTTTGGTGCTAGTGACAGGCTAGAGTTGGAGCAAATACCCAGGAACAGCGGGATGTGAGACCAGGTGGCATTTGGGGATCTTCTAGAGTGGTTGAAGTAATGCAAAGCTGACTTGAAGGTGCGAGATGGACTTAGCCTCCAGAAAAAACAAGTGTTCAAGGTTTTAGTTGAATAGAAACTGCCTTACAATACTGTGTAAATCCTCTTTCACCCCACCCCTTGCATATTCTACTGGTTAATTATTCCCAGAGATTAGGAGGTGCCAGGCTATGGAGACGGCAGTTCTCCTGCAACCCGAGAAGGTGTTTTCTTGCGTTTTGTAACTGTGTAGTAATTGGAATATCGCTAGGCAGTATTATTTACAGTTTTCCTTTTAACTTGTCGGAGTCTGATAATTGAACTGAGAGATTGATTAAGAGACGTGAGCATCACATAAAATCATGACTATTCAATATGTTAATCTTTCTCCTTTTCTACTTCTGCCACTGATATTTTAGAACGCTAAAATACCTCTTTTCTATAACTGCACAAAACTTGACAAAATTTGGAAAATCCTTTTTTTCTTTTCTTTTTTGTCCTTTTTTTTTTTCTTTCAGGGCTACTGACAGACAAATGTTAAATTCTTCTGGTCCTGTGGAGCAGAAAAAATATCTGTGCTCAACTGAAAATGAAGAAGGACTAATTGATCACAGAGTGCTAAAGCAAAAGTGAGTTTATAATGCATTTACTAAAGTTTCCTTACCTTTTGAAAATGACATAAACACTTCTTTTTGCTTTGTTAAGACTAAACAGATACCTTACAAAAAGTGATCTTAATTATTGGAGGCCAGGTTCAGGTATATCCAGGTATATTTAGAAAACGGCAGGAGCAGAAATTTATTAGGATCTGACTGAATGAAATAGTCTAATGGTGGTTTGTTTGGTTTTTGGTGGTTTTTTTTCCTATTCTCCGTCCTTGCTCACTATCTCATGTTGCCTCATGCAGAGGGCAAGATACAGGTTTGTCTTTTTTTGTCTAGTTTTTAAAAATACTCTTTTACAGATGTGTTTTTAACAGCAATCTGGCAAATTAATCACTACAGAGTGGAATATGGCTATAAAAAAAATCGTGTGCTTGAGGCACCTTAAATATAGCAGTTGGGAAGATAGGCATGCTGGTTCCATTTGCACACTCATTTTCCTTGGCTATGAAAATGAGTCGCCTTAAAAACTGGAGGCGAAGAGAGGAGATTTTGTTGTGGGTTTTTTTTTCTTTTTCTTTTTTCCTCCACATGCTTTTCCCCTTTGAGATGGGCAGTTAGTGTTCAAGAGTGCCGTTCCTCTTTCAAGGCAATTGTCGTCTTGTTTGTGAAGCTTTCTCTGCTGATCATTATCCCCCTTTATTCCTGCCTGCTATAATTTCTCCCCCATAGATGTGACTGATGGCTTCACCATCAGTCTGATATTCTGAGATAAGGGGAGGTCTTTCTGTAAAAATGTCTATTTTATCCCTTTAAAAAAGTAACAAGGTGTTAGGGATAAGGCTGTCTGGGAACAGAGGAGAGGGCTTAGTGAATCACATAGTTAACGCTTTTAAAATAAAGTCCTGCTACGTGCTTCAAAAGAACGAAACAAAAATCCCAAACCCAAAGGTTCTGTGAGCATCGTTGCCAGCGAAACAAACCTAAATTACTTAAAAACCTCGGAATAAACCATTAAAAGGATCTTGCAATGATGGTTTTTAGCCTGTACTCCTAAAGGATGCTTATTTTTAATTAATGATGAGTAATTTGCCTTGTGCTCTATAAAGAGTTTTAAATGGGTTGGGTGAATCAGCGTAACCCAGAATAGACTGGCTTTAGGAAATGCTCTCAGCAAATGTTGTCAGTAGTAGCTTTCAAAGGCCCATAATGGCCTGCTAAGGGAAGGGGGCTGTGAAAGAGCAGTGCCAGCTCACCTTGGGGCGAAGGCGCAGAAGAGGAGGGAAGTCTGCCGCTGTAAATGGAAGTGCCCCTTCTCGGTGAAGTAGTAGATGCCCTAAAAGTCAGTGGAGCTGTGATGATTTGTAGTCTTGAAGACCTGAGTAAATTTTATGAGGGCTTCTCTTTAAAGGTCAGATGAGAAACTGGCAAATGTCTTTCTCCGAAACAGCTGTTTTAACTGACTGAGGCCGAGGATGGAACTGAACAGCCCTTGCACCCATTAACTGCTGCACTAGGTTCATCCCAAGCTAAATACTATTTTTGGAGGTGAATGCTGCTGTTTAGATAGGTCTATGACTTGACCCACACTGATAAATGCGATATTATAGAGTTTAGGTTTGATTTTTTTGTTTTTTCATCTTCTTCCTGCCTTCCTTTCCTTACAGTACTCACTGCATTTTCGACAACCGATGGAAAATTTTAATGTTTTATATGCTTGAGGGGATTATGTCGGCTATAAGCAGGTTGTGAAGGGTTGAACAAGAAGTTTGTTTTAGGAATTTGATTATGGGAACAGAAAAAGTTGCTTTGACTATAATATAATGATAGCTTCTTAGCCTAGAGTATAAAAGTAACCCCCCTGTCTATTCTGCTAATATACTCACTTTGAAAGCTGGGTGGGTTGGTTGGTTGGTTTGTTTTTCACTCGTGTTCCAGTCTATGGACTTGTGTGCCATGGTGAAAAGTGGTTTTTCACATCAGGCTAATGGTGGCTAGTTTTTGTATTTTGGCATAACGTTAATCAATATTTCTGTTAGATCAACTAGTGGTTTTTTTCCATTGCTTTAAGTTTGGAATGTTTAAAATCTGTGCATGTGTTTCTCTCCCCTAGCCTTTCATCTTAACTAATGGGGAAAGGGAAGCTGTAGTAATACAGGGAGGTGGTTCTGCAAATAAAACACTCTACTGCCTTATTCTGAGTAAGAAGGAGGGTGGGTACCCGTTTCTCATCAGCGAGGCCAGATTTGGAAGAGCAGCTAAGGACAATGACGACTTCCATTCTTCCTTAGAGGGTGTTCCCACCTCACCCACTTATTTGGTGGCAGAGCAGTTCATATCAGCACTTCTAGAGTCAGTTCTGCCAGGTTAAAACAGTCAGTTCTGTTAGTTTAATTCAGTGGGGTTGGTTTAAACGTGCAGTTCAAAGGATCGATATTTGGCCAGGGTTACACTTGTAGCCTCTGTCTCCTCATTCATTTCATCCAATCTGAAAAAGAAGAACTTAAAATTTTGGGGGTTGGGGATTTTTTTGGGGGGGTTGTTTGTTTTTTCCCCAAAAGACCCATGCAACTACAGCTTCAATAGTGGGCATGGTTTTGCTTGAAATGAATTCTTCGGTGCTTTTACAGATTGTTAGCGCTGGTGAATTGGCTCAAAGTTTCTCTGTATGTTTCCTGTGTAGGTAGTCCTAACAACTGTGTTCAATACACTCTTCTGTATTACTAAATATTACAAAAATATCAAAGACTGTTTAAACACAAAAAAAGAGTAAGTGGATGTAGCAATTGTATAATTTTTATTTTTGTTGTATTGAAATTGTGCATATGTATGACCCGATGAGGTTTGCAGGTTACCCCAGTGGAATAACTTTTAGCTAGCAACTACAGAAGTAAAAACAGCCAGTCTGTCTGTTAGTCTCCCAAGAAGATTAATCTTGAAGCAGTGCTCTTCTGTGAAGACAATAAGATAGCTACAGAGGCCGATTCAATAAATACATTTCCCCTATACCTGCTTTTCTGTATCGGAGTACCAGCAGTTTGATGGCTCCTGGCAGCCTGGTGTTTATCTTCTTGCTAAGACAGAGGCTGTCATTACTTGTAAATAGCTGACACTACTGTGAAAAACCAACCTTTTATTGGTTGGTTTATACGTCCTGTCTGCTTTTCCTCAAGGTGTTTGTTTATCAAATGACATCCCTAACGTATCCCTTTTTCACTGTTTCCAATATGATGCTCAAGTTGTTTTCCTTGAAGAGTGATGTCCTGGTACAGGTTTATTTGCACATTTATTCTTTCTATAAAAATGTGTTCTGTAGTTCTAGAGCGTTGCGTAGCAGATTTACTGTCTGAACACCTAAGTAATTTGCTCAGGGCAGGCTTATGTGCACAAGCAAGATAACAGATCTTCTGGCCAGCCTTGACAGCCTTGAACTTCTCTATTTACTGTGAATTTGGAAGATGTGGTCAGTGCTCAACTAAACCTGGGCCTGCTAAGTGTTCATATACCAGTAAAGCCATTGCCAGCATTGATGGTATATTGGTGGTGGCGCCCACATAAACTTGGGCTGATACCAAGGACAATGAATTGGAAGATTTACTTGGAAATAAACTTGGCTCCCATCTCCAAGATGGCCGTGCCGGCCTGCATGGCTGCAAACTGCCGTTCATTCATTTCCTCAGTGGAGCTGGCTTGCCTGCTGCAAGCCCTCTCCAGGTCAGGCACCCACCAGCGTGCACTAGTGCAACATTTGAACTAGTAACACCCCGCTGATAGGGACCGGAGCTGAGCAGAGCACGGAGCCACATTAACAATGGTGTGCATCTCCTTAGCTAGGGCAGTCTCGCATCTAGTTCGGTCGGACTGCAGGCAACTGCACTGACTACTGGGTAGCTGCATCTCAAGCGTGTCTTAGTTTTGACATGTCATTCTGCTAATGATATTTATAGAGCTCCTTCCTTTGCTCCCCCATTACCCACACGTTGATGCTGTTGGTCTGTGTTTAATGTGTTTTATCAGAAACACACTTATGTTTGTGCTTTAAAAAGGAAGAAAAGAAAAAAAAAAGAGAGTAGCTAGCCTGAAAAATTGTCGCTTAGTCAATTATTTCAGATTATTTTGCTCCCTTTACACAAGAGAGCAAATATTACTTTTATATGTATGCATATATACACATACGCAGCTATAGTCCTACAAAGAAAATCTCAGCTGGACTGTGCCTCTTATATGTAACTTAAGGTTTCTGCATAGAAACTAGAAAAACAGACATAAAAAAAAAAAAGTTAAGTCTTTGTGAGCAGAGCACGGAGCCACCTTAACAATGGTGTGCATCTCCTTAGCTAGGGCAGTCTCGCATCTAGTTTGGTTGGACTGCAGGCAACTGCACTGACTACTGGGTAGCTGCATCTCAAGCGTGTCTTAGTTTTGACATGTCATTCTGCTAATGATATTTATAGAGCTCCTTCCTTTGCTCCCCCATTACCCACACGTTGATGCTGTTGGTCTGTGTTTAATGTGTTTTATCAGAAACACACTTATGTTTGTGCTTTAAAAAGGAAGAAAAGAAAAAAAAAAGAGAGTAGCTAGCCTGAAAAATTGTCGCTTAGTCAATTATTTCAGATTATTTTGCTCCCTTTACACAAGAGAGCAAATATTACTTTTATATGTATGCATATATACACATACGCAGCTATAGTCCTACAAAGAAAATCTCAGCTGGACTGTGCCTCTTATATGTAACTTAAGGTTTCTGCATAGAAACTAGAAAAGCAGCCATAAAAAAAAAAAAGTTAAGTCTTTGACAATGGTCAGTAGTAGAAGAAAGGAAGTACTGTCTGTTTTGTTCAGAAGTACAGAAATCAGGTGCTTCCTTTGATGATACCATTACAACAGCTAATGTTTAGGGATTCCAAAACCATAAATTGCATCTAGCCCATTAATTTTAGCAGTAATCGATTGAATCTTTCTTCTATGAATTTGTCTCAATATGTTAAGTCTTTGACAATGGTCAGTAGTAGAAGAAAGGAAGTACTGTCTGTTTTGTTCAGAAGTACAGAAATCAGGTGCTTCCTTTGATGATACCATTACAACAGCTAATGTTTAGGGATTCCAAAACCATAAATTGCATCTAGCCCATTAATTTTAGCAGTAATCGATTGAATCTTTCTTCTATGAATTTGTCTCAATATTTCTGAAGCTATTTATTGTTTCAGTAGTAGATTCCCCTGTTGAATGATGTATCGTAATAGAAAAATAACTTCTTTATTTTAATGATTCCTGATAATTTCACTTCAATTGCTATTCTATCTTCATAAAAAATGTTATATTTGTGGGTTTTGGTTTGTTTTGTGTAGAGTTTGGGGGAGATTCTTTAAATTTAGGTTTTCAATTTATGTGGTTGTGAGAATTTCTCCCACTTTTTTTTAAGTCATCAATTCATGTCTGCACTGCAGCAGGAAGCTTAAGAATACTAACTTAAATTAAAGAAAAAAAACCTAGAAGACTCACAATAATATTTTCTCTGTGCTTGTTGCCTCAATGTTTTGGAAGTCAAAGCAACTGGACTCATGGTTTTGGAGCACTTGAGGTCAGCAGAGCTGAATTTACCGATATGGTGCTGTGAGTCTTCCACGAAAGTTTGCAGGGGAAAAAAAAGTTAAATCTCCTTTCTTCCACACCAGAAATAAGGCAAGTCTTACAAATTACTTGCAGGAGATACTAACTGCGTTGCCTTGTTAAGGTCTAGCAAAGTCATAAAAACAACAACAAAAACCCTAAATACATAAAATTCTTTGGATACAGTATAACACGTCTTTCATGGGTGAATGCAAATAAATGCTGTTTCATTAAAATGGCCTGATTTAGCTGGCAGTTCTGTCAGTCAGATTCCCCAAGGAACTCTTTATCTCCCCCCATCTGTAACCTACAGCTGCTGCCCTCACATGAGGTGGAAGTGCAGAGCCTTCACTTACGTGATGCAGCTCCTCAGAATGGAAATTGTCAAAAAATCGTGACTCCCTCTAAAAGAAGGCTGTGTCTGCATCTCACAAGCTTACAGACAAAATTAATCAGCTTTAAAATAACTTTGTGCTCGTACTGAATGTGATGATTTCTATAGCAAGAGTACTGCAGGAAAAGCTGAAACTGGAGCTGCTCTGGGAAATGGGCAGCTACGGTGTGTCTGTCAGCTCCCGCATCCTAGCCTTGCTGAAGCTAACGCTGCTGCAGGTAGCTTCTTTCTCAGTCTAAGGGATACCTGCCCCTAATTTAGTGGGAACTGAAAAAGTAAAAGATATCATCATGCACGAGGTAGGCTGCAAATCCCAGGCTTTAGGGAATAACTGGGAGACTGTGCATTTGTGCTGGAAAGTAGGAAACGGCAGTGAAGCACATGAAGGGAAGTATGGGAATCTTTTAGGCACAGATCTCGGAACTGCGAATAGAAAAGAGCGCCCTATTTTATCCTACTATTGAAAGGGGAAAAAGTTTCATTTGATATTTCATCATCTGTCGTAATTTCTTCCTTTTGATGGAAATAACCTTTACAACCTTAAATATTGTCATAAAGTTGAAAGCATGTAATACATGTGTTAGTGAAACGGAACATTTTCTACAGCTACAGACTTTTCTTTCCCTTCACATCTGCAAGCTCCAGGTTTTGTTTTCTCTTCTGTTTCTTCCTTGGCTTTGTAGACATGGACTCTTTTCCAGCCTACGAATCTTCAGACAGGAGTCTCTTGCTGATGTTTGGTGTAGACATGGGAAAGGCTAGACCTTCACCTGTGAAAAATGGGAATCTATTGAGGCTCCACCCATGTGCTGAGTTTTATCTTCACGTGCCAAACGTGGTAACCCATTGATGCCAGCAAGGTTCTAATCAACTGTGATGTCCTCTGAGTTACTGGGACCTAAGCTGATTCAAGATGTCGCAATGGGTGCCAGAGACTCATGGACTTTAGTAAAGTAGACATACAATGAGAAAAGCGTGTAGCACGCAGTGTATTTACGCATGTGCTCAGCTGTCCTTTAAGTCACTTTTTAAAGTGAACTAAATAGATACAGGAAACTGATCCTTCTTACCAGTATGCTCAGAAGCTTAAAAATGCCAAAATCATATGATCTAGTGTTTGAACCTGTTTCTAGGTCTCTGCTGCACTTTGCACAGCTATCTTGATTGAGCTGTCTGTATTGATGCCAAGATTATTTTTACTGACTTGTAACAGCTAATTCAGGCAGCTTTGTGTCTCTGCATGAGGTTGCACAAGACGCTGACCGTGCTGACCATGATCTAAAACCTTCATCGAATGATCCGGGTGATGCTGCAAGTGTGTAAAATCTTTGCCTTTTTAGCAGTAAAACAAGATATTTCCTGGGATTAGGGATCCCAGGGGTTATATAATGCAAATAGGTGGGGTTTTGGGGGGTTGGTTTGTTTTAGGGGTTTTTGCCAGCTGAAGGAGACAAACTGCTCCTCCCAAAATGATGTTCTCTTACAGTTTTGTGTGTCAGTAAACAGGCTGTGTGTGAGCAGTGTAAGGCTGTAATAGAGCCAGAGAAACAAATAGCTGTGTGAAGGAGTGCTGTGACTTAGTGCAGTGAGTAAAGTGGTCATCTGCAAAAGCTGAGTGGTCAAAAGCTCTGTGATTAGTTGTGTCCTTGCTGAGGAGATGCTTCTTAGGATGCAGTTCCATACTGCAGCTAAACATAGAGACCAGCTTGCTTCCTCTGTGCTGGTATTTGTCTCACCTTATGGGCAGCTATTTTGGGGACCTAAACAGTGAGAACACTAAACCAAGAAGAAAAATGAAGAATTTCATCACTGTAGCTCCTTGAAGTAACTTGCTGCATGGTTAGAGGCTTCCCAGTACCAGTAACAAAGGGGTAGAGACACGTGACAGTGGGGGGAGAGGGGGACTGATATTTGGCAGCAGCTAGCCATTGGATTGATTTAGCTGCAGCATCAAATATCTCAAGAACTGAGAGAAAAGAAAAGATGTTGTAATTTGCGTTTTGGGATCTTGATCTTACCTCTGTCTCAGGTTAGCTAGAAGACCAGAGAAGGATGGTTAGAAACAGGCTATGTATGTTTGTACCTAAATCTCTAGCTGTAATGCCGTTCTCCACAATCAAGAAAGGTCTTGGCTATATGTATAAATAGCAGTGCACGTACAGTGTAACTGAATTGTTCTTTTAGTTAAACAAGTTTGCACGTGAGCATTTCTGGGGATAAAGTTTAGTGTGGAGTTGTGTCTCTTTTCAAACCAACTTGTATTTCATTGTAAAATATTACTGCACATATTTAACATGACTGCCCAACAGCAGTGATTTCAGCAAAAGCTAGTAAAATATTTAATCTCTTGCACTGTGGAGACTAAAGGAATTTTTGGATCTTGTTTGGACAGCAAGGAAGTGTTTTCTGTGTTGGGCAAGGCTGAAGAGAAATGGAATTTGGAGTATTTTTGTTGTACTGGCAAACGTGAAAGGACTGGTGGAGGGGAGAGTTACCATGCCTCCCTGGCTATTAGCCATCCCAACTCCAAGAAAATTTTATTTTCTTCAAGTAACTGAGTACAGTTCAGTTTGCCTGAACTGAACCTGCTAAACTGTTCCACTTTTTGAAATGGCAGTTCAGCTTCACTGGTATTGGCAACAACAGGAATTTCAGCGCTACTCAGCCACAAATTACTGCACGTTTTAAACTTCTGTACGTTATTGAGCTAGTTTAAAGATAGCATGTTGAACATAGTATGTAGTAACTTGCAGCCTGTCTGCTACATCACTTTCATCAGTAAAGTTGGTGGAAGCACAGTATTCAAACTCATAGGCTGCAGAGCTCCTCATTGATGCTACATTGAACATCTGCACTTTATTTGCATAGGAGGGATTTCCAAGTGATTTCAGAATCTGGGTTTGGTTTTATTTTCCCATTTGTGTATTAATTTATCACCAAAAAAGGACATGAATGTGTCTGTGTGGATGTTTGTCACTTCTCGCACAGCTTTTCCTTCTTTTGAGACCGTAAAGTACTAGTAGAAGTTCACTACAGTTTGCATCTACTGTTAACCATCTGTGTCCCATAAAATCTGGTGAGCTTAGAGAGACAACAGCCTTGGCCATTTTGTACCTGTTTTGCATGGGGACACGGTAGTGCTGTTAGTGCTGCTGCTGCTGTTAACATAACTATGAGGATCAGACGACAGTACCCAAATTATTTTTTTCTTTTTCAGCACTGCATCACAGTTTGCAGTAGTGTTGGCGTTGGTAAAGTTATATCATGGCTGTAAAGCTTTTACCAGCCTGCAAGCTACCAACCTACATTAAAAGATGCCAAGATGGTGCGGCAGCATAACCAGGTCAACAAGGTTGAGAGTTACAGGGTAATCTACTCAAGAAGGTATTGAGGATATTACTGTAACTACAGGGGTCTAAAATAATCTGCCTCCCAGATATAATCTTTCAAAGCGCTGTAAATTAAGCTATTGCAAATGCTCATCCATTGGTATTGCAGTTGATTTTACTAGCCTAAAGATATTGGCTACCATGGGGCTTTTTGTGGTTTGGGCTTTTTTGGTTGGGTTTTTTTTTTTTTTTACATCCTTATCTGGAAGAGGCTGGATAGCAAAACCTTCCAATGAAGACCTTGCTAAAACTCTTCGCAACTCTTATTTATATACCTAGCTCCTATTTATAGGCTACCATAGAGACCTTTAGGAGTGAAAACTTGTGTGTGTTGACTGAAGTCTAGCAGTATTTCCCTCCATAACTGTCATAGACTCAAAATCTAGTGCAGCTTGGGAGGGACACCAGAGCATGCCTAGTCCAGCCACACATCTTTGTGTGGGAGCTTTCACCTACCAAGTGCAGGGTTCCTAACTTGAGACATATACAGTGTAGATTTCAACAACTGTGGTAACTATCTTAATTTCTTTCATAATTAGGGGAGAGAAATAGATGAGAGAGAACATCTGGTCTGATGTAGGTGTCTTCTCATTGTTCTGTCATCTTCAGCGATGTTTATCTCTCCTCAGCGAATATAAAGGGAATGCAGACGATTAATTCAGATATAGATATCTGTATGTTTATACCATGTTAGCATCTACATTTGTCATCTATAGCGACAGCATTTTGTTTTAAAAATTCTTTTAAAAGCCTGATAGCTGTTTCCAAATTGCTCTCTGCAATTTAAGTTAAAGCAAACATAAATTGCAGTGATACCACATAGGTAACAGGACTCTAGTTGTCTTTGGCACCTCTGGTCTGGACTACTGTGACTGGGAAGCTGTCTAGGGCTGCCAGAACCACTCCACCTTTTGGGTGGCACTTGATTGACTTCCAGCTCAATTTATCTCTACTTTTCCCTGTGTTCCTTCAGAATGAGGGTTTGGCAGGCTCTCAGGAGGCAGGAAGCACTGGGGTAGCCGGTGGTGATACCCTGCCCCAGGCTCGCCCCAGCTGGGGTGTGACATTTGTAAACAGTGCTGATGGTCCTCTCGGGACGGGAGCCGTGGGTGCTTACAGGCTGTGTCCGCTTTGTTCCAGCCGCTGTGCTGGTAACTGCCTTCACCCGTGTGTTGAGAACCGCCGTCATCCCTTCCATGCTTTCCCCTTTGGGAGGACAGTCTTAGCTAATGTCGTGTATAGTATTTTATTCAATTAAGTTGTTTACTTACTTTTGCTAGTAAGTTAGCAGAACTGGTAGGAAACACATTATAAATGATTACAGATAAAGTTATTTTGCAACAGTAGCAAGTCCCCAGTGACTTCCTCCGCTCTGCCTTCTGCTTTCAGTTAGTGACCACCTTCTAGTGTCTGCTGATTAAAACATTTCGCATTTGACATCTGGTTTTAACCCCATATGTTTTGATTGCAGCTTTTGTAGGTAGTCTTTATGGAGAAACCAAGAAAGCAAGCCTCGAATTTCTGTAGCAGTAACTTTGCTTTGTGTTGAGTTTTTGCTTGTATTTTTCTTTCCTTCTTGCCTGCGTTCCCATAGAAGAAGGACGCAATCATGATGATATAATCTTTTCTTTTACAGAAAAAATCTGAAATCATTTTTTGCAAGATACAAGACATTGCAGTGGACGAGTTCTTATGCTTTGCCAGACTTCCCTTACGATGTCAAGTGCATATTAGCAGAAAAAAAATGCCCTGATCACAGTATGCGAATAAGGATTATTGAATTTTTGCAAGCAGACATGACAAAATACCTAGAAGGATCACTGTGAGTAAACATCGTTAGATTTATTTGGGGGCATTACCTATTGGCTGCAGAAGTAAATTTTCAAATGGATGTAAAGCCATTCTCTTTAATATGCTTGCTTAAATAGAGGAGGCTAAGGGCCTGGAACCTGTTGAAGTCAAACAGGAAGATTTCATGCGAACCTTAAAGCTGTTCCCTTTGCTGTTTGGAGGGGAATCGATAGTCTTGGAAAGAGTCAGTTTGATGTATATCAGTTGTAGACTCCAGCCAGTGTCTAATACTGTCTAGAATACCAACTATTTCTTTTACATCTCCATTTTGTTTGCACAGGTATCCAAACAGTCAGCAATATAACGTTGTTGTCAATGCTCTACTGCAAGCATACCCATTCCTCGATGAAGATGGGAATGGCTTTGTAAGTATTGTAAAATTGAAAAATACGGAAATAATCCCCCCCCCAATCGATCACAAGAAAATAACCTAGTTCAGAGGAAATAAGTATAAATTTCTTATATACTTACTGACTCTATTCAGCACTGTAAGCTTCACTTTGACAGGTTTGGCAAATCACATTCTTATTTCATTATATTAATTAAAGATTAATCCAGTCACAGTGATTCCTCAAAGCCACTGTGAGATCATGTACACCTGTACATGAAGTCCCTGGTTGCTTTTTGAGTACAGTTTCTTTCTGGATTGATTTCCCCCAAAGGATAAATTTAAGTAAATGTGACATAGTTTTGTTTTTAAAAACAAAGAAGCCAAGCCTTTAGAAAATTGTATGAGGACTAACATATGACTGATGCTCTTGCAATGCATTATAATCACTTTTGTGTTAGATATCTAGCTACAACATGTAGTAATACTACTAGTTTAGGTATGTTGGGAAACTAGGCCTAATTAAAAAAAAAAAAAAATTTAAAAACACTGGTTGGGATCTCAGTGGGGATGTAACGGAAAGCAATGGAAGGAGATGACTTAAATTTGAACTACATTTTTTCACTCTTGTGATCCAGAATACGTATCTGTGGTCTCAAAGGGCAGTGTTAACCTTTTACCTTCACATCATTGCTTTGCCATGTGATACTTTTATAGCGTCTTGTAAAAGTTTGTGAGACTCAGTGGGGATTGTTAGCTTTAAACGTATATAAATACGTATCTTGTGTACACTTACTGCAGAAAGCAAAATAATTTTGAGAATTTAAAAAAAAAAGTGAGGATTAAGGGGTGGCTATTCTAGTTCTCCCCTGAGCCCAGGCATTGTAGGAGGGAAGGGACTAAAGAAAACAAACTTATCTCAGAAAGGAGAGAGGGAGCAGAAGGATCAGAGAGCTACAGTCCACCCTTATTTTCAATCAGGATTCCTCTCTGAATACTCCAGCGGGGGTCCCTGGCCAGGGTCCTGGGTGACGCTACAGCTTCATCTGGCTCCCTTTGTGAAGGGGAGCTGGAATGACCTTCCGGGTGGGTCCAAAGACCTTTTTACAGCCTTTAACTTTTAAAAATTGTTTTTAAACAGAGGTTCTTAAGCAAGGTTTTCAAAGGGCTTTCATTGCAGCAGGACTGTAGACTGAGTGAAACTACTTACAGCTCCATTCTTTGGGAAATGGCTCATCGCTTCCCAGATTGATCCCAGAATTGGTGCTGGCAGAAGTTGTGTGATGGGGCAGAGACTTCAGAGTTGTTCTTTATCTTTTGATATTTCTCTCATGTTTGCTAGAAAGCATATCTGGCAGAAACCGCCATAAGTAAGTGAGGAAGCTGGAATTAGCAGTTTGCAATATTGCTAGCCTAACGCTTCTGAGCCAGCCCCTCTCTATTGCTTGAGGCAGGAAAAAATGCACTAAAGGTGTATGTCTGTGTGCTTAAGTTTGGAGGAGGGGGTGAGGATGAATTACTATTTTTATTGGCCCTACTGTTAGACATTCTGTTCTTCCTTCACAATCGTAAAGGCTATAAATACTTCTTTTTTCTTGATCTGAGATAGATGTGCGTTACAACAGCAACAGCTTAAAACAAACCCTACAACATACGCACAGCTACTTAGCATGAGGTTTGCAGTAAAACTGAATTCATATACCTTTAAGAAACAAATGAACAACAACAACAAAAAATTGGCTAGCCACCATTTTTTCCTCTTTTCTCAGAAAAAGTGTCTTCAGCAGCTCAAAAGAAGTGAAGTTTTTTGTAGGCTTTTCTTTTAAAATTGCCTCAGGCTAGCATGGGACTGTAAGAATGGCTGCTTTCTGTTCCTGCTAGTATTGAATCACAGGTCTTGTAGGACGTAAAGCATTACTTATTGAGAGGTTTTGAATACCTTAACCACCATTCTTTCCTCTTTTCTCAGAAAAAGTGTCTTCAGCAGCTCAAAAGAAGTGAAGTTTTTTGTAGGCTTTTCTTTTAAAATTGCCTCAGGCTAGCATGGGACTGTAAGAATGGCTGCTTTCTGTTCCTGCTAGTATTGAATCACAGGTCTTGTAGGACGTAAAGCATTACTTATTGAGAGGTTTTGAATACCTTAAACTTGTTTATCTATAATAATTAGACAGTTGTTATTACAATTTTTGAATAGTACAGTGAAAGTATTTAAGAAAACTATCATCAGTAAAGTAATTCAGAGGTTAAAGCAGAAAGCTCTTTATTTGGGGACTGGTAGCTAAATGTAGAAAAGGAAAACTGTAACGAGTGTAGTATTTTAAGCAAAAATGCTAGTTACATTAGTTATTTAATAACTATATCTAAAAACTTCTGGAGATGCAGTTCATACAATGTTTTTGGTGTCTACATTGGGAAGAGAATAGCGCTATGGAAGTTCTTGTTTCTTTCTGGGGACTCCAAAGGGAGCCTCGGGTGACCAGCTGTGCACAGATGTCTGTGTTTGATAGATAACCCCCTCCTTTTGGTGTGTTGTAAGGCTGGAGAAAGGGACACGCCAAACATGGCAATTCAGCTGGGCAGGCCTCTGAGAATAATGGTTTCCAGGACTGGTAGATTAATAAAGTTATCTGAGCTTATTTGGAATGCCAACAAACATTTTCAAGTATTCGGACTTTTAATTTCTTGTCAAAGTTACAGGAAAAAGGAATAGTTGCATGCATTTCAAAAAAACAAAAGGGCTGAACGTAGTTTGGGGTACTAAATCTTGCGTTCCTTCTGGCGTGCTGGAGCTCGCTTCTGCCATCGGGTGTTTTCCTTTCTGCCGTGCAAAATGCTCTATCCCACTGTATTGTTAATGGCGTTAATTTATTGCTCTTTATTTATTGCTGTGCTATGTCTCGGTTCCTAGATTCAGTTAAACTCTAAATTCATGCTTAGAAGGAAAGCAATTGCTTACCCTTTGGGGTGGAGGAGCAGCCGCAGCGTCTGCTGCGGTCTGCAGAAGGCTGCAATAGTTCTTAATGAGATGCCCTGAGAAGGCCTGTCAGTGGTGCGATTTTATTTTTAACTCGCGAGTCTTATGGTTTGGAGCCCTTCACCAGAAATGGATGTGTCTTGGCTGCTGGAAGGATGCAGTGGAAACTGTTCTGGGTTCTTCCACGGCAAGTATGCACGCCTGTGCGTGCCGCGGGTGGGTGGGGGCAGGCGGTTGGGCTTTCTGGCTGAGAAAAGGGAAAGTTCATTCCGTGAGAGATCTTGACATTCCAGAATTAGCTTTTTCTTCTGACCAAGAACAGAAAATCAGAACGTAAAGAACTTGATGTAATAAAAAACTTGGAGAAACTTTGAATTGGAAATGTCAGCACTTCTGTTGCAACGTTTTCATGGAAATGAAATAGCTTGGAAAATTGGAAAGGGGAAAGATCTGA
>NW_008795490.1:12891865-12962953 GCF_000699145.1 Aptenodytes forsteri
TACTGGACACTTTTTATTTACAACTCCAAACTATTTTAAACAAGTAGTTTAAACAATGTGTGCATTATGTAGAAGTATCGTCTAATATTTTCAATCTCGTACTGTTGCAATGAGAGGTCATTAAAGGTTTAGTGTTTCAAGATTTATTAGTTGATTACCCATAATTCTATTTTCTTGGTTAAAAGGTTTCCTATTTAATTTTGCAGTAGAGAAAAATATGCTTCTGTGCCATAGGCCCTTGAAAAGAATATCTAATGGAATATAGTCTGAATGATGATAATGATTCTAAATGAATAAGTTTAAAAATAAGGTTACGAATAAGCTACTTATATACTATTAATTTAAAAAGAAGGTTATTTACTAGGTCACTGTAGAAGGAAGAATTAAGAAAGAATTATCTGAAATCCTAAATAATAATTAAAAAAATTAAATCATTTTATACTAAAAGCAAAACTCATTTAAGAGGTCTGTGGAGCACTTGGAATGAAATTAATTTCCCCACCCTGTTCCAAGATTAGCTTTTGGAAAGAAGTGCTTTAAGGTGTTTACCTAAGGAGTTTTTCCCATGATGTTTTCTTCTACTTAAAGAACAATGTTATCCTAAGGTAACACATACAACATTTTAAAAAATTAATCTCCATTTAATCATGAAATAGAGTATTAGATTTCTGATCTATAATGTAACCAATGCAACATTTGCCAGTAGTTACAGACAAATAGGTTATATAGAAAAAGCCAAGGTCATAGTTGCAGCAGTCAAAAGAAAATGGGCATGACACTGTTTCTTGACCACTTGCAAGATACTATTCTATTTGTGCCTATTCCTTTTACAAGGGTTACAACCAACCATTTGGAAAGAGTCACTGCCCTCATTTAATTTCATTTCAGCCAACAATTGAAAATGGTATGATTTCAAGACAGCCGTACACGAGGAAGGAAAAGAGAGGGCTCGCTCTCATCCGCACCGCCCGCCAGTGGGCTTTGTGTAAGCAGCTCCCTCGAGCTCGGGGCTGCCGAGCGGTGCCGTGATGCCAGTGAAACCCGGGATCCCAGTGCTGACATGCCTGATTTATGTAACCGCTGCGCACAAAATGATTATTCGCTAGTAAATTACTGCTTTTAATCTGCATATAATCCTTTCCCTCCTATGTCAGATAGACACAGACTAATCCGTCTGCTCCCTTACAAGCATTGTAAACCTTCCTGCGGTGGTTTGGGCTTTTTTTGGGGGGGGAATTAATAGAAAATAAAGTTATTGGCTCAAAAATGGTAACAAAAGCATCCTTTTTGGAAGATGCATTACCCGCTAGGGAAGCCACATAAATGTATGTGCTCACATACATTTCATATTCATGAAATAGGTATGTGAGAAGGGACTTGGCTAAGCTTCTGAGAATCCTATTAGAGAAATAGATTTAGTTAAAACTCGTAATTTATCTGAGGACACGAGGATGAAACAGCTGAATGTTTTGAACTTTGAGGGATATTTAAAGCTCTGTATAGGTGTCAGCGTATTCTTTCATGTAGAAGAATAAGTGAAAATGTCTTTTAGCCGAACAAAGGTTTTCAAAAGAAAGAAACTGTGCAAAACTCAACTAAGGGGATATGTAAATTGTCAGCTGCTAATATATTCTGGGATTATCATGTTTTAAAATATTTTAACATCTGTTGAACACTTCAGAGAAGCATTAAGCTAAGGTTTTTGTTTGCTTGTTTCTTAACAGCCTTAAAATAACAATGTTCCAAATAAATTTTACTAGGCATGTAACGTTGGGGTATTTGCATCAAAACGTAAGTGCATAGGGCCAGAATTGTAAACATATTCATGAACCTTAATGGTTCAGGTGGATAGCAAGTGGGATTTTCAAGGCATGCAGTCACCTTACTGCTTTTGAAAACAGTGCTGGGGTGTAATACTCAAATTGAGGCTGTAAATATGCCTTGTGAGAAGGCTGGGTGAGCAGTTGTGCTCTATTTCTAATTGTTACGTTTAGGTTGGTGACAATGTGACTCCTGTTCTGGCAGAATCCTAAGTCTGAAGTTTACAAACTAGAAATGCAGATGGGTTTGTTTTCTTTCCGGTTCCCAGATGTTCACATGTGACTGGCAGTGAGAGGATACTTCTGTAAGAGCCCGTAGGTGGGTGGCAGAAAGTGCGCCCTTCCTGGGGGGACACCTGCCCTGGCTGGCCCAGGTCTGCCCAGGAAGAGCTGAGGTAGACGCCACAGGGGCTGTATTCTCGTAGCTCTTCCGCTCTCATTTTTCACCATTCATGGAGCTCTTGCTTTTAGGATTGAGGACCTGTAAGTCAGCTAGTACCCTAGGGAGGTGGGAGCAGTATTTTCAGCAGGAGAAAGGCAAGATCATGCTGCCTTCACCACCATCTTTTAAGAGACCCTCCCATCCATATCCCATGGGTGAGAAAGGCAGGCATGTCAGACTTGCTGCAAAGAAAGATAGTGTACTACTTAGTCTACTTTTACTGAATCCTGGTTTACACCAAAGTTAACCTTTACAGTCATATGACCTTGACTAATAAAGGACTTCATTTTGGTAAGAAATTTGGGGTAATCCTTCTGTTTATATTGCATTTTAGTATGTCAGTGAGTACAGGCTTGAGTATAGTATTAAGTGAGTATAGTATTGGAGTCAATTTTAGAAAATGAAGTAACAGCTATTTGAATATCTCTTGCCACGTCCTGCCACTTACAGTCACTTCTCCGACTACTTTTTGTTCCCTCTGACCGTTGAAAACCCTCAATAACTGAAATAAGCCGTTGCTTTTGAGGATCTGACAAAACATTTTCAATATTCACAACTGCAGGGTTTGCCTGCAGACATGTTTAGCAGCCTTGGCTTAGTAATTGCTTCCCTGCGTGTCGGTAGTTAGCACGGCGTCCTGCCACTTACAGTCACTTCTCCGACTACTTTTTGTTCCCTCTGACCGTTGAAAACCCTCAATAACTGAAATAAGCCGTTGCTTTTGAGGATCTGACAAAACATTTTCAATATTCACAACTGCAGGGTTTGCCTGCAGACATGTTTAGCAGCCTTGGCTTAGTAATTGCTTCCCTGCGTGTCGGTAGTTAGCACGGCTGGGTCCCGCCATGGGGAGCCCAGCTGGGGACTGCAGGTAAACAGCCGTCTGTCCATAAGGATGCACGAGGAAGTTCGGCTGCCAAGGAGCGATGAGTAGCTCCATTAAACAGGGACTGCATCCACTTGCAGTGCAGAACTGCCTTTAAGTTGCAATTTACATGCCTTGAGAGGTCTCGCAAATGCTAGGACCTACTTAAATGATCCTTTTAATTCAGCAATTTTGAGTTCAGTTTAATAATACACTTGGTCCAGTGTAACTAGGTTTCCCGCAAAAGGGAGCGTCCCACCGTGTCTTTCCTGCTCCCTTGTGTTAGATATGGTAATCGTACAGCTGCACAACCAGTCAGAGACAGGGGAAAAATAATCCACTCAGAAAAACCCCCGTTAGTTTTCTGTGGCACCAGTGAGCTGATCTGATTCACCGTGTAGTTTCATGACTTGATGTCATCAATGGAGCATCCAAAAGTAGAGCTGAGAAAAGGAAAGCAAACTGCAGTTTCACTGACAGCCCTGGTTATATTGGATAAATCTAACCCTTAGGTTCAACTACTGTCATCCTTAACGAACCACGCCAGTGCCAGTAGCCCTGCTGTTCAGTTGCCATAGAGTCATATACCACAGGTGCTTGTGTTTCTTTCAGTCCTGAAGCCACCAGTATGCTGATGCCACCCTAAGAGTCTTTTTCTGCTTAGTGGCAAACACTTTTTTATAAAACAGAGTTAGATAAAACAAAGTGACCTGCTTTAGGAATGGGGCAAATTCTTGAAAGATACTGGAGATGCCAGATTTTTTTTCCCCATGCAGTTGCTATGGAAACGGGCCCTTAAAGATCGCTTCAAATATGTGAGGAGACCCATTGAAGATGATGAGCAAGTCCTGAGGAACAAATGCAAGTTTGGCCACAGGCGAGGACAGACCAGGAAATCTTCATTTGCTGAAAACAAACCTGATGATGTCCAGGTGCAGGTAGAGGTAAGATTTTTGGTGCTTAACTGAGTTCTGTGTCTTTCAGCTCCTCTGCTGGCGGTAAGGCCACCAGCCGGTAAAGGGGAGAACGAAGTGATCTCGTCCTATTTAAACACATTTTGTAAAGCGTTTGTCCTATAGCCAGACCCTTGACTTTTCTCCTTTCTGGATAACTATCAACAGTGGAGCTGAACCCAATACTGGATGCCTTGCACATTTGTTGTCATTTAGAGTTGTTGCCAGTTGGACATAAAATTCTGTCTTTTTTTTTTAAATGCAATATTCCCATTCTGCTTTAGGTTATGCACCTCCAGTTAGAGTGAAAAACAATAGAGGCTTATGTCTAAGAGCTGAAACCTCTGGACAAATAAGAATGCGAAGTGATATTTGAGCTGGTAGCAAACGGCCTACTGTCACGTAAAAGCTGCTTGTGAAACCTGGACAAATAAGAATGCGAAGTGATATTTGAGCTGGTAGCAAACGGCCTACTGTCACATAAAAGCTGCTTGTGTTGATGTGTGATGTACATAGGGATGCTTAGGAATGTATGCATGCAGTTGCTGTATTTCCCTTTAGTTAGAGAATTCAGAGAGCTATCACTGTCCAGTAAGTGTTTGAAGCATGCTAATTAATTTATACACTTTCATAAATACATTCAGGTTCCAGTTATGCTTTGCTAACGCTCCTCACACTTCCTTCGGTGTTGCAATTAAAATGTGGTAAAACTTAAACAATTGTAAGAATGTGATAAAGAAGATATGTAAGCAGATATTTGACTTTAGTTTACGTATGTCCATCCTGCTGTTTACCAGACACATGTCTTCAGGGTAGCAAGAGTGGCTAACTGGATGCATTTCTGCATAAATCGCCCTTGTGTTTGAAGGTAGCTGTAGTTTTCTACCCAAAAAGCAGATACATGTTTTTGGTTTGGTTTTTTTAGAAGCTTCAGTAATTTCTGTTTATCCCCTTTTGATTAATGTATGCAGGAATAAACACTTCCCTCTTTTTTGCCTGCTTTAGTTGAAATGTTTGCAGAATGTGCGAAGTAAGAAACCTTTAATTTGGGTGCAAAACAATAAACAGTCTTGCATGTGCTAAAGGAGAAATGACAGGTTCCTGGTTTTGTGCATGCATTAAGAGTTAGCCGTCCTTTATCCGCTCATGCTTGGAAAGGGCAAATGTGGGTCTTTTTTGTCACATCAGCTAGTTGAGAAGGGCTTTGCAGTGATCCTGTAGGGACTGCATGCTCGACTTCATTTTTCTGTAGAGAAGGTGTAACTGCACTGCGCTGTGTGTCTGTAAATTGGGAATCACCGCTCTTTTTAACTGCATTGCCCAAGGCCATCACTGGTCACTCCTTGTTTGCTTTAGAAATTGAAGAAGAAGGAAGTATGTTCCACCTCTTCTAAAGTCTTAGGGATTTTCTGCTGGCCTTAATGTTGTAAGCAAATAAGGGTTAAACTGGAAGGAGGTGAGAGGATGATGAGTCTCCCTGAACAACTTTTACTTTCTTTCTCGTATTTTCCCCGCATCCTAAACAGCAGGGAGATATAAATGCAAGAATTAACACTTGTGGAGCCTGTTAAGGCTTAAGAATGAGTCCCACAAAATTGAGGGAATCATACCTTTCTTAGTTTTAAATGTGTTTCTACACTGAAACCAGGTATGTCTGGCTCTGACATCCTAAATTATGTCACTACAAATGGCAGCTGAACAAGACGTTTGTTTATCGTTCTTTTAAACAAATGTCGTGTGGGGGTTTTAATTCTGTATATTTAGGAACACACATAAAGGCACCTTTCTGCTAATCCTTGGCATTAACTACTTTGCGATAAATTTAAGCTGCTAAACAAAGAGTCTTAGCCTCAGAAAATAAACACTTGGTCTAGAAGCCAATACCACAGGCAAAACTAAATGATTTTCAAATTATCATTAGCCAGATCCCTTCGCCTTCTTCCCTTTTCCAAGTCTTGAAGAACAGATCAGCCTTGTGTGGACTAGAAGCCGACACATCAGGATTATTTAAGGTAAAAGGGTGGGAAATGAGTTCTGGGTTAAGGAGGCCTTTGGAGAATAATCAGTCAAGGATTCCTAGCCCCTTTGTGTCTCCACACTCTGCCTTAGATAGGCAGAGTAGGACATTTAGGGCATTATAGGTCAAAGCCAACTGGCAGGCAGTGCAGATGAAAGAGTACATCTGTTCCCAACAGATGACCTACTTACCAGCCACACCGCTGACTTCTATATTAAGCTTTGGTTTCTGAATAGTCATAAGATGTAACTCCATCAAATGTGCTTTGTGTCAGTATAACCTTGGATTGTTAATGGTATAAAACTGATAAAAAGATTATTTAGTAATAGAAAATGCCTCATTGGTATACCTGGCATTTGTTTTTATATAAAGAGTAACAAAGCTATTACCACTAATAAAATCCTTGACCACTCTTTCTACTTCATCATGTGAAAAAACAGTTTCTTGCCAGGACAAGCTTCCTGTGATGTTTTGGGATGTGCTCAGAGCCACAGATGGTGCCTGCCCCTTGGTCTGTCCAAGCCCCGTTACCTGCCAGCAGGCATTCCTCCTCCAAACACAGCACGAGTGTTACTTGGCCTCCCATGCAGAGCATTGCTTCCAGATGCAGCATCTGGCTTTCTCCTCCAGTTTCTTTAAAGCATCTGCTGATGTGTTGCTCATTACAGAGCATTATATTCAAGCAAGATTGAAGACTATACTCATTTTAGAGTGGCTAGCATCACAGGAAAGGTCTTGAGCAAGTGCAGTGCCCAGGGCTGTAAAATTATGTAAGTAAGCACATAAACCCATGCTGGAGGTGTCTGTCACTGAAGGAGGTTTTGCTTAAAATGATGCTCCCTACAAATACTCATCAGGTTGAGCCAGCACTGGAAAGAAGCTTGGACTGTGCCTGACATAGACATTAATATGAGCCTCCATGTCTGAGGGATGTTCAGAACTTGATCAGGAAAGCCTCCTTAATTAACAAATTTTCTGGCTACAGAGTGAGAATCCTCAGTCATTTTCCCCAGTCAGGCAAATATCCTGGAGCTGCAGTAATCCAGGGGAGAGTGCTTTGTAATGATAATGACCTTCATCTGCTGCAAATGGAAGGTACTTTCCATGAGAGGGGTGATCACACCGTGAAAATAAATAAGAAAGGCAAGCCAGTGCCCCTCTGCAGCCAGAGTGGAATTGCTGCTAAGGCAGCCATCCAGTGGCTTGTTCTGACTGATCTCCTTTTTTTTTAGCATCAAAATGGCACCATAAAACCCTTCCTCTGCCCTAAGGAATTATTGGGCTTATGGTACTTCAGGCTGTGAGAGGAACCACCTCCTGCCAGTTGTTACAGGAGGGGCCCTAGACTTGGGGGAGCCAGAAGGAATAGGAAGATAGGACACTCTTGGTGTGCATCTTTGGCCAGAGGATTATCAAAAGGCAAAAGGTGATGGAGAGGGAAGTGTGGTTAGAGCTGGTGACTGGCTTCCGTATGATGAAAGCATGTGGTTCAAACACTAGCTTAGTCATCACAGGGGTGGTGACCAAAGAGCAAATTGTCCCTTTCAGAACTTCAGGTTTTGAAATCTTGTCAGTCTTGAGCAGTGCTGTCCATGGAAAGCGTGACTTCACAATCAATTCAGTTAGCTGAAGACAGACATAAAAATGCCCACAGATATCCTGCATGGCTCCACCTGCCAATCCAGAAGGGGATGGGTCTCCCATAGGTCCTGTGTCTTATTCCGCTACTTCCAGAGGTTTCTGGGATACCCTTATGACATCTTAAATGCCACTAACTAGGTATATCTATGCAACTGAATCAAGCTCCTTCAATCCATCCCAGCTGTTGTATGAGAAAACCTGTCAGCAAAGGGACTATCCAAGGATATCTTAAGTTATCTGAATTTTAAGGGACTGTAACAGGCTAGAAGACTGTTAGTAGTTCATGATCTCAAACAGAAGTGGAGAGAGAGAGAGTGCAGTCCCTCTTCCAATGCCTCCAATTTCTTACATCCTATGACAGCCTGTTTGTGAGGTCATCAGGGCTTCTCTGAAGCTGTCACACAAATAAATGTGGAATTAGATGTGAAAAGGAGAAAGGCTCTGACAAGACGTTGGTTAAGATAGTGGTAGATGTTTGCAGATAACTGGGCATATTTGCCACATCCAGAGGAGCTGGGAATAACATAATTAAAATCAATTTTTAAAGGGGGCACCAGCAGGCCATCTCCTTTCTATGTCTATGGCATAGAGGTAAGAAATGTTTTGGTGAGTATTTAGACTGGGAGAAGTAGAAGGATTCTGCAGAAACTTAAACTCATGAAATTGGCCATCTGCTGATACCATTCCTGTACAGGGAAGATAAGCAGGAATGTTGGTGAATGTGCAAATCCTCTCCCAAGAGGACCAGATGAAAATCAGAGAAGACCTCTGGCCCAGGAGGCATCCAGGTAGAAGCTGGGCACCATATGTGCTTGTTTTTGTGGTATCATGTAGTACAAGAGTGGTGAAGCTGGTGAGAACATTCTTGCCATAAGGCTGAGGCTTCCCCTTAACTAATGAGACTCAGAGACTGAGTTTGGCTCAGAGGGAATAGATGGGCCTCCTGGCTTTAAACAAGGGGCGGGTTGTTGAAAAGCAGCGTGATAGGCTTCCTGAGTCTGGCCAAAATCCATATTAAGATCACCTTGGGTGCCCAGAGCCAGATGTAATGATGAGGCCTAGAAGGTTTAACCTGCACAAAGTACGTGGTTCAGGGCAGATGTAGAAGATAGTCCCTGAACCAGCCAGCACAAGGGAGCTAATTGTTGAAGGAAGCCAGCCATTTAATGGGGTGAACCAGATGATCTATGCTGTCTTCTGCCTTTACCCTTCCTCAGCCTGTGCAACCTTTTGCCCAAGTCAGACTGATACTTGAGGCTGGGAGTCTGCTTGAAGCCTCTGGGGGGTGGTCTTAGGGCTCATTCATTGTGAGGAGAAAAATGGTGATGGAAAAGTTGCTGCTTTTGGGTGCTTCGGAGAAGTTTACCCCATTGGCTTTATGCTCATCGTGATCTGGAAACTGTCTTTTCTGATGAAAGAAGGAATCAGGATTGAGTGATGTCTACCCTGTGAGCTGGAGTTTCTTTTACCTCAAATCAGGTAAATTAGGCAAGTTAGGCATTTGCTAGAGAGATGCTTTTCTTTGAGGTGATAACTAACATGTTTGTCAATGAGATTATGCCACTGCAGGAGTTAGAAACTTGAAGCAAGGTTTCAAGGAGTGTGGAGAGAATAGGATTTCAGAGGCCATGGCTGGAGAAAAAGGGATGAATGAGGAAGGGAAAAAAAAAAGGCATCAGCGAGGGAAAAAGGAAACCAAATGAATCAAATGTCTGTAAAACTCTCAAAGAATGAACAACTTGTGCATGAGATGCAGAAACTCTCTTGGCTGAGTCCTGTGGTTGAGGGGCACTATTGGCAGGTACAGCATTAGATGCCATCTATACTGTGAATGCTGTACACAGATGAAGCAGGAGTGATAGCCCCTTTTCCTCTAAGATTAAGTCTCCAAATCAAGTGCTTGAATGTCTGCACAGCCAGAACGTGTGTGCATGTACAAATGATCATTCAATGGCTGTACTGTTGTAATGTGATTTTTCCACTAAAACTTTGCTGTGCATACATAGCGTGTGGTGTTGCTTAGCTAATATTTTAAAATGCTTTTAGAGTCAAAGCGAAAGGTTTAAACACAAATCCCTGGTGTACACCTTCTGCTTCACCTTCTTACTTATGTCATTCAGTATCTCCACTGTTCAGTGAGTTAACATAAAGTGTGAAATATGGGTTGTCCCTTGGTAGAGGAAAACAGATTTCACCCATTTTGCTTATGCTGTGTGTTTGGCAGCTTACAAATCAGAAAGCAGTTGTGGTCAGAAATAAACTGACTTACATGGCTTTGAAAGTTTGCATTTAGCATTGGCATGTTAAGTCTAGCTCTGAAAGTGTCTGCCTGGCTCAAAAGAGTAATTATGTGTAATTAAAGCAGAGCCTGCTTTAATTAAACATCTCATTTGAGTACAAGTCAGCGTGGATCCTGCACCTAGGTTACATGCTCATTTTGCATGAAAGCAGTCTGCCCGTGCTGTTTCAGCTGTCTTTGTGTTCAGTGTTTGGACATGAGAGGTGGTGAATTGCGATGCCTTCTCAGCTCTCTCCCACCCTCTGGGGCCAGAAGATGGGCCCTGAGTGGTGTCCAGCTTACTGCCCGCATTTCAGATTCAACTTGTTCCAGATCAGTCTGGGGTCTTCTGGGTTTTTTTGAGCAAAGCTTCACATTCTAATGATCATAACCTGGTTTGAGCATTCTTTCTGATACAGAATGCCTCAGTGTTCAGCATACTAAATGTCATTATGATGAACCTGAAAGTCACCACAGAAAAAGGGCTGTCCCTTACAGTAGTGGTATTAAAACCTGTTCTGTACACTGTGTTTTTATGATGCCTTGTGTCTGTATGTATTCTAGACAAAACAGCAAGACCCACTTTTCAGTATTCAAAAGTCAAGACACAAGATTCAGATTATGCTCACTTAACTACCTGTGAAAGCTGTTTCTCATCCTGAAGAAGTTACAAAACCCAATTAAATGGAAAAGATTATCCCAAACAAGGGTCCCACCATACTCCCAGTGTAAGTTATGCAAGCATCATATTCTTTGTGTAGGCAGAGAGAAGACACTGAAACTGCTACTGTCAGGCTTTCTTGCATAAGTACCTTGAGCATTGATGCTAACTCTGATGCAGGTAGACGCAGCAATCAAGAAGTGTTATTGCATCAATGCTCTAAGCAATAACATGACTTGGAGTATGCATTGGCATCTAGCAAGGAAAATTTGAAATGTTTTTTTTTTTAAAAGGAAAATATTATTAGCTGTTGCTGGGAGCTGACAAGATACTGAAAGCAGCAATAATGAAAGGCAGTGCAACAGCTGTACCAACACTGCTACTCATCAGCAACCCAGTCCCAAAGCTGGTGTAAACAAGCTCCCATTCATTGCTGGCACCACTGAACCTTTCTATGTGGCACTGCTATTCCACAATACCGTTCTCATTACCATCGCATGGTTTATACACTTTCCAGCAAGCAGATTAGTCTCCATCCAAAGGAATTCCCTCAAAAGGAATATGCCCAAAGCATCCCAGGTGAGGGACCTGAATCCACGGCTGGCAGTAAACAGACCAGCAGGATGCAGTGCAGTGTCCCCATATCCATCCCTTTAATTCTACTGGTCCTATTTGAATTCACTCTCTCAGGCTGAGGAGTAAGTAGGTCCTGTTGGCATTCTTCAAAAAAGAGATCTTGATCTCTGGAATCAAGGGAACTGGTGTAAACCCTTGTAAAGAGCAAGAGGTGCCTGCTGTCCTCACCAGAGGACTTTTCATCGCTCCATGATTAGGCAGTCATGTTACTTTGGTGTTGAGATTAGTGGCTTTTAGGATTTATGATGCTGGCTTTCAATGGTAACTGAAAGCGTAGACCTTGGTGATACACATCATGCATAAGAATTGCTCCCTTCTTCCCCATAAAGAGATGTAACAGCTTCACTTCCTTGGCTGTGGCACTGACTAATAAAAGTGCACCGCTAGCTGAGGCTTTTTACAAGAATATGGTAATATAATCTCTAGCTGTATCTTGGGAAAAATCAAGATCCACCAAAAGGACATTAAGGAATTGGGCCTTCATTTAAACGCCTGTCTCCGACCAAATGACTAACTATCCTTTTGCTTCAGGAAATGGGAGACATGAGGGATTTGGAGTCTAGTTGTTTTATGTATGTACGTTTTCTTGCTTTAATGTGAGCATCTTAAAACAATCTACTTGTATGTGGTTCCAAGTACAACTGTGAATCTTAACTGGAGGTCACTATCAAAAGACATCTGGAGCGTGAGCAAAGAGCCCTACAACCTGTGTGGCTCCTAGATCTAGTGGCTTTAGTCACAGATACCTGAGATGCCAAGAAGTTAAGGGTAGTTGCGGGCATGGGCACTCGGGGATGGGCCCCCTACCTCTGTCACCCTTTGCATGTGAATCTAACAGAAGGGCTAAGAGCCTTGGCAGGACCATCCCTCGGGCAAGGTGTGGGTTACACTGACATACAAGTACTGGATACCCTCTGCTTACCTCATTAACTTCCTTTCTGCATCCTTTTGACCTTTTTCTCTATTCTGCAGCATGTCTCAGGAGCTTGTGACAAAAAGGCAGCTTGTTTTTTAAAGGCATTGAGGTAAATTCTCGTTTGTTACAGAAAGACTGTTTTTTAAAAATCAAACTTCTGTTATTTAAAAAGAAATTATTTCCTTGGCAATGTACATAATTTATAATGTAAGACAAAATTCTATATAGAAAAAACTCATTAAAGATCACCAATTAACATTCTCCTTATCACTACAAGGGAAATGGATGTTACTGGTGACACAATAGAAAATCTGGCCAGAGGAGTTTGGGTGACCTCAAGAATGAAGGATTCCTCATTTAAAAAGGCTATTTTTTAGTTCCCTCCTGTGTACATTCTGACCTGTTACCTTTGGCTTCTTTTCTTCAGACACTGAGGAGATCCTGGCTTCAGTCTAGCTAGGATTGCTTTTCCCCAGTGTTATTGAAATAACTGAGGTTCAACCTTATTGTCACAATTTTACTGGAATATTGCTGTGCTGTCACTAGCTTTCTTGCTTTGATGGTTAAAGTGGAGAGGATCTAGAGTCCTCGCTAAATTAGCATGCGATAGGCTGATAGACCAGTTGAGTAACCAGCTTTCCAAACCCAGATTCTTCCTGTTCACATCAGCAATGTTAAAGTTAACTATAAAAGATTTTAAATCACACTTGAACTCATTCTCCAATAAAATTTAAAATACGTTGCAAAATGATGTCCCACTGAGGTAACTTCTTTCCCCCAAAAGAAAGCCACCTCTCAGTTACCTTTCTACTTACCTTAAAAATCAACCTGTTCACAAACTAAAAACTAAAAGGAGAAAATGAAAACATTCTAAGTGAATCCTGCATTTAGGTGTGACTGAGTTAATATTCATTGCACTTTACTAGAAAAAAGGCAAATTTGCAAAAATAGGAAAAAAAGGCTGAAGATAATGGAAACTGAGTTATAAAGCCAGTTACACACGGGCTTACTTACAAACTATTGTTTGTATTCCCTAGTAGGAATGAAACTGTCCAGAGACAAAATGAAATGAAGTGATTAGATATAAAAGGCACAGACCTGCCACTGTATATAGACAAGGAGTCCCCAAAATCATAGCAACTTTGGTCGCTAATGCCAACCCTAGAACTCAGTATTCGCTTGCTCTTTCATTGCAAGCATAGTTTTACAACAGCCCAAGTGTTTTACATCATACTTACCATCGCCCATCCTCAAGATACTTTGTTTGTTATGTTTTCACTGCACTTTAATAAATGAGAAGTAAACTCTGAAACAGCACTGGCTACTAAGGCCAGTAGAAAACTGTTGTTAATTGGTATCCGAACGGTACTACCACAGACTTGGTATATTTCTGGAGCTCTGTTATTTGACTGAAGTTTTAAGATGGGTTTTATGGCTGGGTGTGTATATCCATTACATAGACTACTAGTTTAAACAAGCTATGTTAAAGAGCTTAAAGTTCAGAACTACCAATACCTTTCTTCAGCCTGGAAGTGCAGCTTAAAAAGGTGAAAAGCTTACACATAGTGATTGCTCTAAGCAGGCTGAACACTGCAGGAAAACCAATTCTAACACTGACTTTTGCTTGTGTTACATGTAATGGATGATTTACACAATGAAGTTTGGCCTTCCATCACATTGTTTTTTTCCTAATAGGTAAGTATGACAGCAATTCTTCCTTATACCACTGCTGTATTTCTATTGGTAGGTTCCCGTTGATGCTTACAAAAATGTCAAATGGTCTCATTTAGCTAATCAATAATGTCATTAGCTAAACTAGTTCTCAAGGACAGAGCTGACTACATGGAAAGTCCATCAACTTGAGCAGTGTTTGCCTTGACAAGGGGGATGGAGATAAGCTGGAGTAAAGGTCACAACTTGCTCTCCTCGGTGTTTGTTTCTAAGCAACCCAGTCAGTTCGTCTGTGGTTACAGTACACTAGGTTGAGTTTGTTTTGCTTTCCTGCCTCTGGAAGTAAGGCACTGAAGGTGACGGCCCCTCTGGAAATGAGCCGCTGTGCTCCGCATCAGGTGGCTGAAGAAGCTCCTGCTCCACGGGCAGGAGGCTTGGAAGCAGACCCACAGGGGAAGCCAGTAGAAACAGAGCTGTTTGGAGTCAGAGACTTCAAACTAGCTCTTCCTCAGAGTAAAAAACATAATCGTAATTAAAAAAACCCAAACAACAGTCCAAGTTTGTGTGTCTGCATGCGTGAGAAAGCACGAGCATCTTGAGACTGACAAGAATGGACCAATGCTTGTTTTTGTGCAGCGGTCACGCCGAAGCAAGAGACAGTCCATCCAACTTAGTGCAAGTTAACAGGTTAGGGAACAGCTGAACGGCCCACCTGGGGATGTGTGAATAATAGAATAGTATTCACAGTCAGTAACCAATGTAAATGAGATAGCAGAAGATACCAAACACTGATGCAGGGAGCTTGCAGAGATGACATATGCTAGCAGCAAAACAGGACTCTGACGACTGTGAGCGATCCGCTGGAGATTTACACAGAATTGGCTTTGTGGTTTTCTGCCTTTTCTGCACTGGTTATAAAGGCTTTTTCAAACAGACGAGAAGCAGGAAGCCTGATGCTGCTAAGGGACAGGAGTGCTCGGGGTGCACTCTCCAGGTGCAGGAGTGCTCACAGAATATAAAGCCATACCAGAGAAACCAGACAGACTTTGCAAGGCTCCTCAGACAAGGAGTTCAGGCAGTCGCGTTACTGGGACCATTCTTCATAGGCAATGTCAGGGCATCTGTCTCATATCGGTGAGTCAGTAAAGAGGTTACAGAATAATACACTCAAGTGAGCGGTAACACATTCCCAGGACCAGGCAATATTTGTGCAAAATTTTCAGATGTGTCCAAGGATAAAATAGGTAGTTTTCTAATTGTGATGTGCAATTTCTCTCATGAAACATGATACTAGAGACTTGGAGGTAGCTAATTTGATGCCAGTTTCTAGAGTTTCAGGTGAGAGCTAGGGAACACATTGACCAAGAAACCTGCTGTCTTTACTGGCCAAATTGGCAAGAATTGTAATGCGGACCCAAGAGATGAACACATTGGGAAGGAATCAATGACATTTCTGTAAACAGAAGTAATTCTTCATAAATTCGTCAGTGCTTTGAAGTATTCAACAACCCTGAGGACATGGGAAATCCAGCTGATATAGTTTACTTTGACTTCAGAAGAGATTTCACCACATGCCTTTCAAAGGCTCTTAGAGGATATAATCTGAGGAGATAAGCAGGAAGGTCCTTGCATGGATAAACAGTTAAAAGATAGAACGAAGAAGGCTAGGCAGAAGTAGTTGGGTTTTACAGTGGAAAAGATTATTAATGCTTAGTTTATGCAGTTCAATATATTTCTAAATGATGTGGAAAAAGGAGAATAGTTGGGTGACCGCATTTGGTGATGCTACTAAGGGTAGTAAAGGCCAAGACTGACTGAAGAATTGCAGAAGGACCCCATGCTACTGAGTGACAGGGCAAAAAAACAGCAGATAAAATTCAATAGTGATAGATGTAAAATAAGGCACAAGGAGAAAACCCAGTCCTAACAACATTTACAGTGATGGGCTCTGAGCTTATTATTACCATTCACAAATGATATTTTTGTATTACGCCAAAGAAAATTTGGCACAATGCTAAGCAGCAGTCCAAAAAAGTATACTGAATGCTCAGAATTATTTAAGAAAGACACAGAAGGGAGCGCATTATTCCACTGTATGCACCTGTGGTGTCCCAGCATCTCAACTAGTATTTGAAGTTTTGCTGTGCCCATTTCATAAAGGCTGTAGTGAAATTAGAAAATATGCAAAGACAATAACAAGGATAATTGAAAGTACGGACCGTTATATGTGGAATGATTAAATAGCTTAGGACAGTCTTGGCTGGAAAAGAGGTGGCTGAGGATAGAATATGACATATCTATAAAACTACAGTGGCAAGGAGATGGTGAATAGGTATGGAATCCAGTACGATAATTAGAAGGCAGAAGCAGCAGGAGAAAACAAACAAAAGAAGGCATTTCTTCTTACAGGGCATAGTTAAACTGCCAAATTTAATGCAGGATGTTGTGGAAGGTACGATTTTATGAGAGTTGGAAAAGTGACTGGGAGAAGTAACGGGAGAGAAAAATCTACTGAAGGCTATTAAATATAGACATAACCCCAGTTCAGTGGAGTCTTGACAGGACTCAGGGGAAGCACCACCACACAGTTGTCCTCACCTTATACTTTTCCCAGCACCCCTCGCAGCCAGGTGGAGGAAGGTATTGGACTCAATCATCTGACCTACCACTTCTGTTCCTGTGCGGTGAGGAAGAGGACAGGAATGCCTACTCAAGCTGGTCACAAACAAACATTACTGTTGTAATGCAATTAGGACTAAAATCCTCTATTAGGAAGAGCGCAGGCTGTGCCAATACAGCATCCTAGCAAGGGCCAGGGGAGTACTGCGTGGGTCGCAGTAGGTAACTGTCCTGCATGCAGGGCTGGTTTTCTTCTCTCATACCAATGGCTATTGAAATCCATGGATACAATAGGAGGGAGACAGTTTTTTAATTGCGTACCTTGTGCAACCATTCTTAGAATACCACAAAAAGGACGTTGATTAAACTGGAAGGTTTAATTGCACATACAGAGCACTGCGAAGCAGTTTTGTATGTGGTACGTTTTGCAACTCTGTCTTAGATGTTGTGGGGAACACGATGAAGTGTCTCAACTTGCTCTGGTGTTGACGCACAGGCCACCACTGACATAGACGTCAGATTGTCACAGCTGCATCAGTGACAATGCATATGGGAAAAGCCAGAGTAAATGCAGCCTGAGAGTGGTAACTAGAGGGAGACAGTTTTTTAATTGCGTACCTTGTGCAACCATTCTTAGAATACCACATGCATAATTTAAAAAAGGACGTTGATTAAACCGGAAGGTTTAATTGCACATACAGAGCACTGCGAAGCAGTTTTGTATGTGGTACGTTTTGCAACTCTGTCTTAGATGTTGTGGGGAACAGGATGAAGTGTCTCAACTTGCTCTGGTGTTGACGCACAGGCCACCACTGACATAGACGTCAGATTGTCACAGCTGCATCAGTGACAATGCATATGGGAAAAGCCAGAGTAAATGCAGCCTGAGAGTGGTAACTGTACTAACAGTGCATCTGTATGTTGTCTCAGCTTGTTTCAATGGACAAGTTCACTGCATCCTCTGATAGAAACTAAACAGCCCCAGGCTACTGCCACAGATGTACTGCTTTGGATAGCCACTCCTCTCCTTAGTAATTACTGGGCTTGGAATTACAGCAGGGACAATAATAGTAATTTTGAGGAAGATTGTTAACTATCTTCAAGTTAGTTAAATAGCTAACTCCATTTCAGAATAACTCTTTGAAAACACTAACAGTCAAACTGCTCAAAAAATGCTTTCCATTAATGGTTTTCTTAGTTCAGCTGGTCTCCTTGGGGGTAAATACTTCAGTTGCATAAATGTGAAAGTTAGTTGTCCTGCTTTTAGGACCTGTACGAGTAAGAAGAAAATACTATTTCTCTTGGTAATACAGAGCTAATATTGCTAAACACCGAGTCATCATTAGAACTGCCTACTAATTTCCAATAAACCACAACTAGGCAAACCAGACACAGGCGTAGGACTTTCATGAATATCCTCAAATATGTAATTTGAGCTTGGGAGACTTGGCTGATAGCTATAGTATTATACGAAAACAGATCTTAATGTAACTATTAGAATATGAGGGTGAGTTCACAGAGCTGGTACTGAAATGACACTAGAGGTTCTTTCTGCTGAGCTTGACTACGCTTTGACTACACTCAAATCACAGAAGCCACATCAGATAAAAAGGCTAGCTGATTTGTTACAATTCTGCCCTTCATTTCTTGATAGGAAGAACCCGTTCATCTTGAAGGCAGTGCAATGGATGTACACATTAAATGGCTTAAGGAAGAATATATGAAAACTCAGAGGAACTGGAAAGAAGTGGATAACAGAATGAATGTGACAATAGAAATACGGAGGAAGATGATCAGCAATAAGGCACCTTTAAAAGACATTCTTAGATTATTTCCTTTCTTAAGATGCCCTTATCAGGTAACAGAGCTATTTTTAATAATGACATTGAATTCTATGTTATAGATGTGATACAACTGTAGGCACATATTTTAGTGGATGTTTCCAGTGAAGCATCCATCAACATTGTTCTCTTTAACCTAACTCATAGTTTTGCTGCTAACTCCACTTTAAAAGATTCACCAGTCCTGCGTTAAACATGCCACATACAGCACCAGTGGGTTTTCTGAAGTATTTTAGTGTTACTTGATGTATTTCTTCCCTCCTTTGAAAAGAAACGAAACCACCCCCTCCAGTTTATAATCTTCTTTTACTGAGCTAGTCTTATCCTGTCTTCAAAGTGTGCACCTCGTGTTGTTTTCAGTTTTGGTTTTGAGGATTGCAATAATACCAAAATTTTCTTTTTCTTTTAGCTTTTTAGGGAGTTCCAGCTTCTCACACACATGGACATTTATAAGAAAACAGTTGAGATTTTGGAGATTTATTCAGAAAACATATTATCTTTGTATGTGGTGAGGAATAATCCAATTAACATTATGCTGCAAGAAAATCTGAAGCGGCACACAGAGGAAGACATTCTAAAATGTCAGTACAAATCTTCTATGCTCTGAATATCAGAGTTTTGTTGTAGCTAATTGTTCTTACCTACGTAACTAAACTAGCTCTGATTTTACTGCAAAAACATTTTAAAATGTCACAGTTGCTTGAAAAATATATAGAGATGGGGAAGCATTAAGAATAAAAGCTAATAAATTACTAGGAAAACTAAGTCAGTCAGGTATTGAAACTTTTTTTTTCTATTGAATAAGACTGCAGGTTTGATAAAGTTAGTAACTGCCTTAAAATAAGATGAGCAGAATTATGTATTTCTAGATATGTTAGAGAGTGCTTATTATTTCCTAAAAATACATGCAGAAAATGAATTTTCTGGTTTAGAAAGAGAAATAGTCCCATAAGAGACAGTTTCCTTTAGAAAGAGAGGTACTGTTTCTACGGTTGAAGTCTTCATCCCAGTGGAATAACGGAGGAAGTAGTTACCGTTACCTGTATTTCAAGTACCTCGTCTCTGCAGAGACACATTGCAGGAAAAAGTGCACAAACTGGTACCTCTGGAGAGCAGGTACCACAGTCATGCAAAGAGGTCCAGGTATCTCGATGTGCTTGGCTCGCTGGCTGCGAGGGAGCAAGCATCTGCTGCCACTCAACTTCTTTCAGTCTGAAAAGTCTGGGAGTGCGGTTCTGCAGGGACAAAACATTGAAGGAGTTACTCATAATCTTTATTCTTCCCAAACTGCAGCTGTGGATGCCTATGCCTGAGCTTAGCTCTGTGAGAAGTGCTCCTTTGACTGTCATTTTCTATCAAACAGGCATAATGCCAGGATGTCAAATCAGAGACGACGCAGTATGAACACGTGTGTTTCCTATAGCAGTTTCACTCCTTTTATTACCAGGTTGTTTCTTAAAGAAGTAAGCAGAGTAGGTTAACATGTTGGGTTTTTCTTCCTTTAAGCTTAAAAACACGAGTTCTCAACAGCTCATGGTAGATTAAAAAGTGTCAACAAACAGCCTAATCCAGAAAGCCTTCATAGACTTTCTACTCATAACTTTGGCCTTAGAGAGCTATGGGTGTTGTGATTTCCCCTTTTCTTACACAATATGCCCACAAAGATTTTAATTCATACCTTAGTGAAGTCCCAAGGCCTTTATTTTCCTGTTTTTTTCTTACAAGCAACTTGACCTGGCACCTAGATAATAAATGCCTGATCAGATAGGTTCAGTGAAACACATGCCACCAGAAGTCTCACCTGCAAAAAAGATGTTGCAGTCATTAATAGCTGAACCAGAGGGGTGGTGGCTACCACATCCCAGGAGGTCCTGCAGCACCAGCTTGTACTGCAGCTTTCAAAGTGGAGTCCTCTGGCAACAGGGCTCCCCAGAGACATCTGATTTACTGGGGAGAGAGGAGCCTGGGGACGGGCGGTGGGGGCAGGAGGATTACTCAGCTCGCGAACTCCACTAGAAGCAACCCAAAGGCCTACTTACTTACTGTGAGAGAAATTTAATCGTAATACTGAGTAGCAGAGCGTCATGAATGATTTGAATACTACTGCCCATTGCCAGCTGAGGCACCTAAACCTTCACTGCGGTACAAACTTACTCTTCAAAATGCACTGAACAACAGTTCCACTGCTGAGCTGTTAACTATTTCATAGGCTGCAATCTGCTTTTCCAGGACAATACTGCAGTGCCAGAATGTTTTCATGTGTAATTTAGCAGAAATCCTTGCCTTTGACAGATATGAAAACGACTGCTGCATGTTTACTCCTGCCAGATGTCTTTGGAGATGATTCCAGTCTGTTTGCTGCAGTGAACGAGGAGGTAGGAGACAGAGCGCTGACAGTCTTGGTCTGTCCTCCTCCTGTGAGCTGCCTGGGCATATCACCTGGCCTTTTGGTGGCTCAGCTTAGTTCCTGGAAAAGGACAACATTAGCCTGCCTTTTGGGTAGAAGGCAAATATTCATAGAAATACTAGCTAAATTCAAAGCAGTGTTATTACGCTTACTTACTTCTCTGACCTGTTCACCAAAGCAATGCTGTGACATCGTTTGAAATACCGGGGTTTTTTTAATTTAGGTGAAGGTGGTGACACCAGTGTTGGAAGTAAAAAATCCCTTCAACGTGAATTCATGCGAGTTTGCGCTGTACGTAGGAAGAGAAGAGCTAGCCCAGCTCGATGACTGCACCATGGCCCTGGCGGCGCTGGTGGCTGCATTTCACGTGTTCGATATCCCGTGCCCAAAGAGAATCCACAGGACGCTCAACTTCCTGGAGTCCCTGGTCTTTGAGGTGAGGAGCCCAGCATCCCTGCCTGCCCAGGTAAAGGGAGGGCTGGAGGTACCCGAGTATCCCAGTATCTGAAGGTGTACACAGCACTCCTCTTGGGAGCCTTTGTCAAAATAAATCCCTTTGTTGTGAAGATAAATCAGGGCCATTCTTTCTGGTGAGAGCGTATGTGTATTTATAACTCCGTTATGTTTAATAATGCCCTTTTTTTATTGTACTGGCTACGTTCCTAGAAATTTAAAACCTAAGCATTTTCGTTACTTTAAATGGGAATTCTAGAGCAGTCTAGAGGCATTAGAGATAATAAAATTTTCTAGATTACTGCAAGTGTCATGTATTTTTTTTCCATATGGAGCATTTAAAAGATTCGGAGAGTCTTTTGACTGTCAGAATTTAAAACAACATGCTTGTGAGTTAATGTGAGCACTTCGCTGCTTCAGATGCTAATACATTTAATGTTTTGAAGTGGCACAAATTAAAGATTTACTTGTTACCATCATTTCATTATATTATGATCACTAAAAGCCTACTGTAATAATTTTTGTGTTTTAAAATGGTGGGCCTGGTTTATAATTTGGAGGATGATGAGTTTTCACTATTTTCTCCGTGCATGAAACATTCTTTTTCTTTTTTTTAACATTAATCCTGAATTTGCTAAATAGGGATTCTGAGATGAGCTCTCAAAGTAGCAAGAATGACTTATCTGGGATGCTGCCATGTGCGTTTGCAACCACAGCTTTGGCAACGGGGAGAAAACTCATTTTCTTTCTGAATTTGTTCCCCAGAACAAATCGGCCTTCTCCACATGGTGATCTGCCCACACCGAGCGGAGGCCCTCTGCTCTCTTCTTCCACAACCTCCTCTTCTCACTAACACGCTCCTCTTAACTCCTGCATGTCTGGAAATCCCAGGGATTACTGCCTGACTGCACGACTTCGGACAAGCACCTAGTAATGGACAGTGGCAGCAGCCAGCAAACATGACCTATTACATTAATTAGAAGTTAAAATGGCTTTTTATTAAAACACTGCATTCTACTAAAGAGATCAATCTCCCACCAGTTCTAAAAATGTCCATGTAGGCAAAGCAGTGTTTCTGGTCACCGCGATTCTTTAAACAAACACACAGCCTGGAAGACCACAGAAGTTTTGTTAAAGCCTGGCTGTGCAGAGGTGACTCCAATGCAGAGATCACAGTGGGAGACCCTGCAGTATGAGGGGAGATCGTTGCATTTAATGGCCAGACTCGCTTGCTAAAGTCTTCGGATTCTTCACGTGGCTCCCATGGAAATCAGGGGACAACCTTTACCTGTGTGACGGCTGGGCTATCATCTCCAACACAACATACAAAACAATAGCAACTGCCACTTTAAAGACTCAGTAGGTCTCCTGATTTAGTTTCCGAGTGAATTTGTTGGGTGTAGTTTTTGTAACAGAGGTGGCTACGCCCTGCTACCTCATCACACGGGATACAAAAGTAAGAATTATGCATGTCCTCACTGTTGTAAGTGATAGCTGTATGAATAAAATTTGGGCTCTGCATCATTTAAGTGAGGTTTATTCTACATCTTGTAAACGGTATTAATTCAAACCCATTTCTTGAACCACAGTACTTTGTAAGTAGGTGTATAAAAATTCAGGGAGCTGCTAACATCCCCAAGTAATCTCTGTGGAGCAGGAAATCTCTTCATTGGTTCTCACTGCAGGCTACAGAGCGGGCACACGAGAGAGACACAGAGGGTGAGGGAAAACTACATGGAAGGACAGAAGGAGAGTAAAGAGAAGAATTCGGCATTTTACTCATCTGCATGGGCAACTTCAGCTGCTGCCAGTGACAAAATCCAGGTCCATAAATGGGATTCTGATTGTGACAGCAAGAGGCCTGTGAGCCTTCGGAGTAAGTGTTTAGGGAGAAGGCAGACAGCAGTAGCCAAGCTGCTCTTTTAAACTCATGGCCACATTGAGCTACAGTGAGGAATTATTCCACACCACCCTCGGGAACAGCTGGGTTCATCTGAGAATCCTGGGCACACACAAATGTAACAGACGGCTCCAGTTCAGGTTTTATTTGTATTGTAGTACAATAAGAGTGCAATTTGAATGTACAAATATTGAACAAAATGTAAAAATATTATTTATGCAATGCTATGGAAAGAAATTAACAGAGCAATGCAACTTACTTCATACTGACCCTGTTTCACCTCATATTATGGCAGGTACCAGTCACCTACATGATCTGGAAGGGGCACAGAGAGTTCTTGAAATCTTAAGGAACTCTAGCCAAAGAACAGCCTAGCAAAATGTGTGGGAAGATGTAAAATTCTCCCAGCTCTGTGCAACGGAAATGCTCTGTTTGTTCTCAGCTCTAAAGGCTGAGCAACTGCCCACCGCAGCGCTAAGAAGAGGGCTGCCAAGAATCTTGATCCAACTCTTCTCTCTCTTCTTGCAAAAGTAACATTCTGGAACAGTCCTCAGCATACAGGTAGCTAGGCTTTCTCCCATTTAAAGTGCATCTGGTTTACATCTTACGTATATATACCAAGTGCAACGACTTTCCCTGACAAATCGTTATAATAATCCTCCAAGAAAGAAGGTTGCCTCACCTAAGTACCTGCTGGTGGTATCTGCAGCCTGCTAATGACCCAGTGAAACGCATGCATTTTACACCTAGGATGTGCCGATGCACCATATGCGTTTAAGTCTCCTTTTCCTCCATGCTTTGTCTTTCCCCTTATGCCTTATTAATTTATAAATCAGACTTTCCAACTAGGCAGTCGTGGGTGAAATAATTCTCCCACCATTGGGAAAACAAACCTATGTTGAATATGAAGCCAGAGTAGCAGTCCTAGCTTTAGCACGCTATTTTTCTCCACTGTTGTGGTAACTACACTGGAGACTGGCATGTGCAGACATGAATGAGTATATTTTCTTCTTTGCTAATATCCTTACCTCAAAATACACGTATTTTCCTTCGTGTGCTGAAGGACTGTGGCAGGCTCCCATGTAAAAGGCTGGGACTCTATTGTGCAGCATAAACAAAAAGTCCTCTATGAAGTCAAACTTTATTTTTCAGTTGCAGCCTTCTCTATACTGATCTTTTGGTAAAATACATTAAAGATGCTGGTGGAAAAACTCACGTAACATTTTTGTAATCGTGCAAAAGTAAAAACATTCAGTTATCAAAAAAGCATTATAATTTCAACCCCAACAAGGTTTGTTTTGTTTTGTTACACGCAAACAGACAGTTTTATAATCTGTAAAGTTATATGCTGTGGCATAAAGTGTCATGAATGTAGCATTAAGTGTTTCATTTTTAAACTATGGCACAAATACATATTAGCCATAACAGTCTCATCTGGCTACCTGTAGCCTAATTTTTGGCTAATCAGTTTTTATTTTGATAGTATGAAGTAAAAGCTTCTGAAAAGTAAAATGGGTACAAGAAGTAGAATTCAAGATTTCGTAGAAAATATTAACGTTTCCTTATATAGTACAGCATAAATAATTAATGAAGGTTTTCTTGATGTCCAGAGAAAGTTAAGGATCCTAACCATCCATGGAGAATTAGCGCCATTAGTTTGGTAAATAAGACTAGCTGACTCGGCTGGGGGGGGGGATGTTACACAGTACCTTCTCAAAAGCTCGAACATGTCCCAGAACGATTCAGATGTGTACTGGCTCTAGGAGAATATAAATAGTCCACCAGTGCTGAACGTACGTTTCTTCCTTTCTGAGAGTCCTTACTCAACAGTTCTAGCGAGTCTTTGTGCTTTGAATAAAACATGAGCTCCAGTGGAGAAAGCTGGCTCGTACACATTTTCCATTATCTTCAAAGTTCATTGTGTGAGTTTTTCTCTGCAGCTTTGAACATCAGAATGGAATTAAAGATTTTTAGGGCTGGTCCCAGTTTAATGCTCATTATTTTGACTATGTCTGATTGGGTCATTAGCAGAAATGCTTCTCCATCAATTTGCTTTAAAAGAAAAAACACACAAAGCTATTAATAGGTCTGACAGTGCAGCAGTATAGATGTTTCAGAAAACATGAAAAGAAAATTCCCAGCAATTTCAGACAGTGTAAAGGAATGGCTGAATACTAACACTTTCAAATGCTTTCAGGATAGCTTGGATTTCAACCTTTTAGACAGATCAGCTAGTCAAAAGAACAGGATGATGATCTTCTTTCTGCTTGAAAACAACTGTCTGGCTAATTTTTAGCAAACCGGTTCTTATTTTCATACTGTCAGTATAAAGTAAAAGCTATTGAAAAGTAAAATGGGTAAATGAAGTAGAATTCAACTGTACTGCAGCACAGTAACGCTTTTTAACATCTTAGCTACTCCTTTTATGCAAGCCTCCAAAAGACAGCTTCTGGATCTCCCTCCCAACTACAGACCTGGAACCCCCTTCAGGCCACCCCTTTCTGTTCATTAAATAGCAAATTAAAACGAATTTGGTCCCAGATGTAGACAGGGGCCAGGCTGTTTACATAAAAAACAGGCCATAAAACTGCCTCCTTGACACAAACGCAACTTTTCAAAACACTGAGTATTTTTTCTGCCAGCTTTGTAGTGTTGCTATTTTAATAAGTGTTACAAGTGAATATTCTCCTGTAAGCAAATTGCTCTGTCAGCAGGAGTGCTAAATCCAAACATGAAGAGCCACAAGGCCCTCACTTCCAAGGGCTTAAGTGGGGCCAACACTTCTTGTGTAAACTTCAGGTCACTTAGGTATCCTATAGTAAGTGTTCAGTGTAACACAAGCAGGATAGCTAGGCCTAAAAGCCAACTGTGGTTAAATCAGGAGCACTGCTTAGGCTTAAAGATACTAGTTTGAGATAAAAACAGTGTAATTAAGTTTCTGTAGGACTAGAAGACAAGTTTTCTGAATCAGACACGCTGCAAAGGAAGCCTGCAAGGTACACCCCAGCGCTGTAAGTCGAGGAACACTGCAGTGAGAACAGCATCATGCAGTTACCACAATTACTTTCTACTCATTTCATGCACAAAGCCAGACTAGGTGGGCTCAGAACCAGAAGTGTGCGAACGTGGGGTTGCCCAACTTTTTGCAGCATCTTAATATAAGCAGGATGAGTGTTCATTTCCACAGCAGAGGTTTGAACCAGCACCTTCTACCTACTGAAAGACCTACTGATGCCAGCCAGTCCGTGCCGGTTGGCCTCACTGGGAGAGGTTTAATTTACTACTCACAGACAAAGCCTGAGAGGCTGAATCCTGAAGAGGGGAAGTATTTTCTTACACCTCTGAGAATGAAAGCGTTCAGGATTCATCCATCTCTGTGGCACTTCCCACCGGCTGACTTGATTAGCAATACGCCAGCTTTTATTGATCTTAAATTCATTGGTGAGACACCCTAAGTGACATAGGGGATGATCTAGGCCTGCATACCTGCTGCAACTGTAAAATGCTTAACATCTAAGCAAGTGCAAAATGCCCAGAGATGCAGCCTGTCAGTCCTTTGATATGCAACTGTAATAGTCATTACAATCTACAGCACAGCTTGAAAACTTTTGTTGCAGATTAGCAGGGCCATCTGTATGCATTTTCCTCAGGAGGTGCCTTCTCAAGTCTAAGTACCACATTTATTCTTCACTTGAAAGGCTGGCTGACTTGGGATATTACAGTATCAGACTCTGCCCATTCAGGTGGTCTGGCTGGGATAAGCACCTGAACTATTCACTCTGGCAATTTGTGATCAAACAGCCTTCTTGAAACTAAGCATTAACAGGAGTAACAAACCTCTGAGCAGAAAAGAAAAAGCCTACCTAGCTTATAAAGGCCTATTGTACCTAAAAGCCCTATCACTTCCTAATGACAACTTTGGCACAACAATCTTCTCAGATACCAGAAATGCGTGCCTGGCATGCTCGCAAAGTGAGTACACACTCCTTTGAACCTCATCAGAAGCTTTCAGATCTTCTCACTTCCCACTCACTCAAATCACATTTGTAAACTGGCTATATCAGGAGGAAGAGCATCAAGAGCTAAGTGTGATCAGACAAGATGCAAAGAGTTTTAAGAGGTGGTTATCTTGAACCACTGCTCTGCTTCATTTTACTTATTAACATCCCGCAGAACTAAAATAACACTTATTTATAAATGTCCTCAAACCAGGTTAAGAGAGAACAGTAGTAAATCACAAAGTTCCTCCTCTTTTACCATTAGTTCTAAATAATTTCAGTTGCAGTAACAAAGCTAGAGAAGCATGAGAGAGCTGGCTGACACTTAGCTAGTTTTATCTTCTTTACTTCCTTTCCACTCCATGACCTGCGAACCACCCTAATCTTCCATACATCTGCTTCTGACTTTAAACATACACTTCATCCTACTACTTTATATGTATTTTTAATGATGACATAAAATTAATCTTTCCACCGAGCTTTGTACTCTGTGTCTTTTTGAAATAAAATTCACCCACCTCATCTTTAAACACCTTGCCATGTTCTTCACATCCTGGTAAACTCCGTATAAATTCAGAGACCTGCCACCAAAGTATACAACAAAAGATTTAGTAAGACCTGTGTTTTCTCAAAATAGTCTTAAAGGTTGACAATCATTGAATTTTTTTAGCTATTGTTTTTACAGCGTCATATTACGTGTTCCACCTTCTTCTATAAGTGCACGGAGTCATGCAGCTGGGTGTTTAAGGACAGGATTCACAAAATCTGCAAACTAAAAGAGCACATGCCACCCCTGTCCACAGGACATCTAAGAGTGGGATATGGCTATTCCCTCAAAATTACTCAGGTTATTCTATCCATGCAGATCCAGAACCATGAATCTTCTCTTGGTGAATCACTTCTCACAAACCAAAATGGCTGCTGTCTTCCTCTTCTTTATTTTTTACAGCACAGATATCAGTAAATCCTTTTTCAAAGTTCATGCTTCTTTTTTCTCCGATTAGAGGAGATCCGACTGTCCCAGCTGCAGAAATCTGCCTTAGTCATAGGTACTTCTGAAAGTAAAGCAGGGACTAGACCCTGTCTGTCCAAGCATTATTGCATACTTGAACAGTGACTGGGCTCTGATCTTGAAATCAGGTGTCACGGCCTGACCATGTCCCTGCCGTTCCTCTCTACACTACATCCTCACCCTCCAAAACAGTGTGCCACATCCAAACTATGCACCAGGAATAGCTCCTTGGTTCATTCTGACCCCTAAACCATTCCTCCAGAATGTTTGTGTGGGTGCTAGATGTTATTAGTGCAGACCTGGAGCACCTGATCTGCTGGGCCATAGGTTTAGCACTTTTCTTTCCCTTTTTAACCCCAGTGAATATATATATATACACATACATGTTGATCTATATCTATACCTATCTATACACATATGAATTAATACTTGCTGCTTCCAGGGCTGGATGGCAGCTGAATGGGCATTTTGGGGGCCTTTTACATTAGGTCTGGCTCACTCTAATCCTCTGAGTACTAATGCATTATTGTTAATGTATGGGGCTGATCTAAAGCTCTGAATCAACCAAGACTTCAAGGGCAGTGGCAGCGAGATACAAGGTACAGGGGAAACCTACCTCATCTGTACTCCACTTAGAAACTTTACTGGCTGGGATCCCAGCTACACTTGGAAGGAGCTTGCTCTGCTGTTCCCAGCGCAAGGGTAGGCCAGGGATTTGCAACTTGGAAGACACAGTAACTGGTTGAGAAAGAGGCCTCTGTGTGTTGGGTTCTTCAACATCTTCAACAACAGGAAGCAACAAACAAGCATTAAATCCCTCAGTCAGGGATAAGATCAGTCACAGCAAAAGCATGTTCGTTTCTATTGATATATATGGGCCTCCCTACACAAGCTGTACAGTTTTGCGTACACCAGAATTAGAGGAGTACCATGACTGTTTTTCCACTACTATGACTGTAATTATATTGGCTCTATATAAATGTAACTACGCTTACATGGAAAAAATCTATTCCAACACAACACGGTTCTATGCCAACACAACTGTTGGCATGCCATGCCACAGGTCAAATAATTTTAAATATTTTGATAGAATAAATTGCACCCACGTTTAATAGTTGTACAGTAGTACAAGAACTAACTTAACTCCAGGGTTGAGCTGTTATAACTTCATCAAAAGCAGCACTGCACTGCTGCAAAATTCTAAGTGAAATCAGTTGTACAGTTCCAGCCCACTCAACATTTATGCCTCATCCACAACAAAATGTTTTTCAGTTCTTCTGAGGAAAACACACAAATGTCTGCAAATTCCCTGCTCCCACGTTAACTGAATGTTTTATTCAGAAAATGACTTTAACTCCTCCATGCTGCTCTGGGGTTTTTTACAAGGTCATTTCCCTTTTTATCTCACTTATCCATTATGGAAGGAATGAGCTCCCATCCCACCGGCCTCAAGGTAATGTACCAGTGGGAGGATGGCTTCAGCCACATGCTGCTGTTGCTGCTGCTGTCTGGAGAGCAGCAGCAGGCGCAGATGCGTGTAGGAGGAAAGAGTGAAGAGGCATGCCTGAAATGATGTCAAACTGCGTAAGACATCTATGTTCATTTAGATCCACTGCAAATGCAAAAGCAACATGCCTGCTATGAACTCAGGCCTGAATGCTTCCCAATTGTCAAGTAAAATTGTGGAAAACCTCTGGAATTCATTTCTGAATGGAACAGCCAACAAAGAACCTATGCCTAATATTCCTTACTAACGACTTCATGCAATCACTCACAAATCCCTGTGCTGTTTTTGTTTGGATCACTCACTTCTATTACAGCTCCATTCTATTTCCATTTTTGGGAAGTTGCTATTATTCACAGTTCTCCCTAGCCTTACTGTTCTAGTTTTCACACATTTGTGCCCAACAACTAGGGCACAAATTCCTATTATAGATTTTTGCCAGCACAGTGGGACTGGTCTAGAATATATAATGTGGCCAATATAGGATGTGATTACATTTGCTTGTGTTGTTCTGCTCCTCTAACCTAAATTTTTGTTACTTTCAAGACTTATCCTCATTTTATATCAATGTCGATTATTCAGAAGTTGACTCGTAAGCCATTTAGTCAGTATTGTCGGCCCACTGATTAAATAGACTCCTTAATTTTTTCCTGTCATCATACTCTTACACTCGGAAGTGAGTTCCCTAAATGTCTGTTTACACTTCACTGTGATTCTTCAAATGTTCCTTCGAGCTTCTACTACTACTAAAAATCTCAGTGAGAAAGGAAAGAGTCTTGTAAGGCAGCAAGCATGCTGAATGTAAAGCCTATTTTACCGAATAGTATCTTTCCCGTTTTCTCTTGAATCCCCTTCCCATCCTTAGCCCCTGATTTCTTCCTTTTAAAAAAGGTCTCTTAAGAGTTGAAAATGTGTTTAGCTATCTTTTTTGTTTTCCATTCACAAAACATGTAATACATTGATACTGTAACATAAATAGCAGATAACAATACTGTGTGAAGAAAATTCCAAGCAAATTGCACTCCATTTTCGCACATGCTTAAACATTATGTATACATAAGAGTATATAGGTACATGCATAGTGAGTAGCAGCAATGACAGCTAAGGTTACCTATCTATCCCATACGTCTCTACTTTCAACAGTTTACAGCTGTGTCAAATCCTCATAGTTCCAGATGAAAAATCTATGCTGGGCATCATTTTTTTTTAAACTTCAAGCAAACACAGGTCAGATGGTTATGAATGAGGTTAGCAGAAAGTAAGTTCACGAACGTGACACTGCATAACACTAAACCTTGTACTCCATCTAATCACATGCAAGAGCTCTATTTACTGACATGGAAAGGAATGCAGTGCCTAATGCCTTTGAGGATGCGGGCAAAAAGGCCTCTGCTTCTCAGCCTCTGTCGTATCTGCCTTACAGGTAAGATGAACAGCACAAAAGGAGCCTGTAAACTGCCAATTTACCCAACTAGATGGAGGAAAAGAAAAAAAAGTCCCCAACCCTGCAGCAGGTATAACCACATCCCTGACAAAAGGAAGTTTAGGTTTAGTGTGGGTAACTTCTTGCAAAAGACAGTGCAAAGCACAGTTTTGGCTACAATCTATGTCTGTAATACCAGACATCGGAAAGCTCTCCCTACCCTCGCTCTGCAGGCCCTGCTTTCCAGAGAGGTAATCTGTGTGGGCCAGAGAAAATCATAGAATCATAGAACCATAGAATCATTAAGGTTGGAAAGGACCTCTAAGATCATCGAGTCCAACCGTCAACCCAACACCACCATGCCCACTAAACCATGTCCCTAAGCGCCTCATCTACACGTCTTTTAAATACCTCCAGGGATGGGGACTCCACCACTTCCCTGGGCAGCCTGTTCCAATGTTTAACCACTCTTTCAGTAAAGACATTTTTCCTCATGTCCAATCTAAACCTCCCCTGGCGCAACTTGAGGCCATTTCCTCTTGTCCTATCGCTTGTTACTTGGGAGAAGAGACCAACACCCACCTCGCTACAACCTCCTTTCAGGTAGTTGTAGAGAGCGATGAGGTCTCCCCTCAGCCTCCTCTTCTCCAGCCTAAACAGCCTCAGTTCCCTCAGCCGCTCCTCATAAGACTTGTTCTCCAGACCCCTCACCAGCCTCGTTGCCCTTCTCTGGACACGCTCCAGCACCTCGACGTCCTTCTTGTAGTGAGGGGCCCAAAAAAAAACCCAACTTGGTGTCGTCTGCAAACTTAGTGAGGGTGCACTCGATCCCCTCATCCAGATCATTGATAAAGATATTGAACAAGACCGGCCCCAGTACTGAGCCCTGGGGAACACCGCTCGTGACCGGCCGCCAACTGGATTGAACTCCATTCACCACAACTCTCTGGGCCCGGCCGTCCAGCCAGTTTTTGACCCAGCGCAGAGTACACCTGTCTAAGCCGTGAGCCGCCAGCTTCTCTAGGAGAATGCTGTGGGAAACAGTGTCAAAGGCTTTACTGAAGTCCAGGTAGACCACAATTTATGTCTAGGTAGACTCCAATTTATGTCTCAATTTGGACATTTAGGAGAACAGTAGCTTGAGGTGCACCATGGGTTAGCCAGTTTCATCACAGAGCCACAAAGAGCTCCTTGAACCACGTCAGTGAAGAAACAAAATCCGCTTGCCAACCCCATGCGAGATAGCAGAGCCAGATGCAGTAAGTTCACACTTTTAACCCTGACCACTGTTCTTCTCTGCTGACATTTTGCTTCAGCATCAGCCTGCCTGCCTCTACATTCTTCTTCATACTTAATGCCACCTTGTTATCCCTCTCCCTGAACCATGACTTCCTTAGTTCATCTCTATCTTCTTAGTGAGTTACCTTCCAACAAAACATAACCTAATGTTTCAAAGAAGCTAAATGGCAAACACTTTCTGGCATTAACGACAGACCATTAACACTCCTCATTCCCTCCTGCATGTTCTAGCTCCTAGCGTGTAGCAGGTTTTTAAGCACAGGATTTATGTCCTTAAAAAAAGCTAGTATGAAGGGGCCATGATTTCAGCGGAGTTCTTTAGCTCCAGATAATCTTTCTCCAAAAAAGGGAAGATAGCAGTACATGTTTTATAAAGTATCACTAGAGAACTGGTCAAGCGAGTATGGCAAAAGTAGGTTGAAGAATAATAATGTAAGTGACATGCAGAAAAAATAGGGCAACAAGCACAAGTACCAGCAGTCACAGTCCACAAAAGTCTGCACAACTGCAATTATTTTAGCTTGAGCTTTCCATGACTATGATAGCAAGAACTCAATGATCCATTTTCATCCTAAAGATTAAGTATTAGGGCACATTTAAACAAATAATGGCACAAAATTACGTGTATAAAAAGGAGGTAAAAAGGATAACTGTTCAGCAATAATGTAAGACAAGTGTTCTAGTTTTATAAATCTAATTATGCAAGGCCCTACACAGAAATGTATCCTAGTAAGCAGAGCTTGTTGGTGAAACTTTGTATCCAAATAGTCAGTTCTGCCCAAATGCTTCACAAAATCAGGCCAGTTTTGTTAGAATAAAAAAAGAATCGCAGACAATTTAAAAATGCTCCGAACTATTTGATTTTAAATTTTTTGTACTGTGCTATATAACGCAAAGTCAACATCAAAACAGTGTGTTTCCATTCTGCTGAAACAGAATACTTCAAATGACCAAAACCTCTTTCTTTCATCTGCTTTAGAGAGATTCTTCTTTTAATGCTTCATTTTCTCCAGAATTCTGAACTATATCATGTTTCAAAACACCGTAACAAGCTGGATTTTTTTTACACCTTTTGTACAGCTTTTCTAATAGATGGAATCTTTCGTACTTCACACGCACTTCAGAGTGCCTCTTAGATCTATTTAAAAAGCGCTGGCAGACAAATGATGTTTTAAGAAATGTATCAGAGGTTAATAATTAAAAATAAAACACTACCTTAATTTTATCTTTATGCAATGCTCTACTAGTCTCAAAGGATTTCTTGGGTTTTACAAGGATGAGCTCACTTAAAAGGTAAGAAATGTAGCCCTTAAAGAACCACACTTACTTACTCTCAAGATTTTTGATGAAAGCCTTACAAATTTTGTGTTGCACAACAAATTGCTGAAGAAAAAAATCTAAAATTTTAGGGAATTAAATGATGAAATTAAGACATTTAGCTTCTCATTGAACTTGCATGAGTTAATAAAATTATTGCAGCAAAAGCTGCACTGAAACAATGCACTGACTCAGTCCAATAACTAGCCCGACATACTAAGTTTCACACACGCAAAATAATTATCAAATGTAAGACTGTGACGTTCTGGATTTGTGCTGTATTCTTTCTAAACAATGAGGATAAAAATGAATAATGAACAGCTACCTCAATCTGTCCAACTGCATCAGTGAACAGCCAAGAGTTTTGACACAGCAGTACACACAACCACACAGAAGCACTGAACCAAAGAAAAGTCCATGTTGGAAGGGACCTTTGGAAACTGTATGATGCAACCTTCTGTTAAAAGCAGGGCATTAGACTAAGTTATCCAGGGCCCTGTCAACCCAAGTCCTAAATATTTCCAGCAAGGCGGATTACACCTCTTTTCTGGGCAGCCTATTCCAATTGTTCTCATGGTGAGAAGCTTCTTCCTTATATTCAGACAGAATTTCCCCTGAAGCAACTTGTGCCTATTCCTTTTTTTCCCCACCACTATGCATCCTGGAGGAGAGGGTACCTCCATCTTCTCTATAACTACCTTTTAGTTACTGGAGGACTGTAACTAGATTCTGCCAAGCCTTCCCTTCCCGAATTCCTTCAACCTTTCTTCATATGTCAAGTCCTTCAACCACCTAATCATCTTGGTGGCCCTCCACTGGACTGTCTCCAGTTTTTCAGTGAAGTAAAAATTTTAACCATCCCTCTGTAACACTCATGAAAAAGAAAGGGCCCGTTCTGCATATGGGCTGCTGGAAAGTATCAGACTGCACAACAGACTGAGGTTGGGTTGAGTTAAGTCACCTTAACTTTGCATTATGCCTGTAATGTAAATAAACCCACATGGTTTAGTGGGCATGGTGGTGTTGGGTCGATGGTTGGACTCAATGATCTTAGGTCTTTTCCAACCTTACTGATTCTATGATTCTATGTGTAAATACTTTAACTTTCTTTCAATACGCTTTTGAAGCAATAAGTAAACGTTATACCTTCACAACTCAGACCGGTTTAACTACCTATTTTTAAAAGTCAGTGGAAAAATGTTCCTGAAATGAAACTTTTTATACCAGTATTCATTTTGCACTCATCTTTACAACTGCGATAAAGTTCTTGGCAAAGCCTTTGATGATTACAAGATAAAGAAACACAGTGGTAAAAGTGTTGCTGTCAAGAAATTTTTGGACACAAATAGTGAATGCGGAAAATACGTTGCAATGCAGTTTCATGAAGAATTTCAAGGACTATCACACTTCTTTAGTTCTGCAGACTTTAATACGAAACAAATGAAGTACTGCCAATTTACCTTTAATTTCATTTGAAATGAGCAGCTTATTTTCTGTCTCCTCTTCTTCACACTCTTTGTTCTTTATGGAGTCCTTTGTTTGTAGTACTCCACTGAGGAAAATAAGATGTTCATTTTTTATTAATACATCATAAAAATCACTAAGCATGATGACATCCCTTGCTAACAATGCTATTAACACATCAGGATTCCCACACAAAGGATGTTGTATCATCATAAAATAAAAAAATGAGAGGATCTAATTTCTGACTTACACAGATGGCATGACTACTGACATGCATTTCGCAAGGAAAGCTCAAGAGTAGCGTAAACTAAGGTTACATAAATCGTAGCAACACGCTTGACTTCATAACTGAAACTGGAAAATATACAAGTGAAGGCAGTGGATGTGTCCACAGCAAAAGATGGGAAGAGTGAAGAACACATACATAGCTGCATCTCCTACAAAGCCTTCCTGGTTATCCAGGCCATTTTCTGGAGCTGTCTGAAACAACATCTACTCCTTTTTCTCTGCCCAACCTCCATCTCCACCCCACCCCAACTCCTGTACTATACTGACACGTTGTTGTGCAGCTGTTAATGATCCCACTGAAAATACCTGTATTCTTTTGTTACTGTTTTTGCATTACTTCTTATCCAGCTAAAAGAGCCGCTCTTTGCCTGCTGCCTGTGGCTGCTCCCTCAGCTTTGCCAGCCCAAACACCTGCAAAGAGGGAACGCCTTCCCGCTATTGAGAAAAATGGGGCAAGAGAAGTGGAAATAAGAGAACTTCTCAAAGGAGGGTGGGTGTATTTGCATCTTGAAGTCAGCCCCTGGGAAACTCTGCAAACTCTGCCTTCAGAAGGTATTTCCAGCCTGGTTTTTTACAGAAATGAAGCTTATATGAACTTGCTGACATTATGTGTGTATTTATTTCCTTCTGCTTTTAAGACTTGAGAACACTTTGGCCAATTCTTACTAAACCATCACAGATGCAGAGCTCTCAGAGATACTAAGTACATAATGAACATTTTCTAAAAATAGGCACCAGACAGAATGATTAACTTAAAGTCAAGACTACAAGAAAGCCCACTACATGAACTCCTGCTTTACTATCTACCAGAGAAGCAGTCAACAAGAACCCCTTTACAAATGTCCCAAACACAAATAAAAAGCCAAACTAGAGCTAACACCTTGTTAGACATCAAGATTAGCTAACCTCAAAACAAAAATCCACAGAAGAAACAGACCTGTTTAATTCCATTGTTTACATTTATACTATTAAATACAATTTAAATATTAAATACTATTTATACTATTAAATACAAGTAAGCATTTGGGAATAAATCAGCTAGGAGCTGCAAGTTCACTGGTATTATCAGAAATATATTTAACACACTATTAATGGTGCAAAATGAACACAACAAATTGGAAAATCCAGCCTTTGTAGTACGGTAGGACACAAATAATAATGGTATGACAAGCAATGCCAGTGGAATGCATACAGCAGGCATGCCTTCTTGTGCCACAAAGGACTTCTCCACAGTATCTTCCTCAGAAATATCACCTGCATTTATTTACTTAAAAACTACTTTCCTAACCTCCACACACAGAGAAAACTTCTAAAGTAAGATGCTACAAAGTAGTGCAATTAATTCCAAAGCCAAAGTAAATGATTACTGTAATTCAACATAAGGAAGAGAGATCACCAAAACCTGTGAGGAAACATGTATCTTCATATTTTCTTGAGGACAATTTTCATAGCAACATACATCCAGAAATTTTATCTCACTAGTTAAATACAAGATAGTATCATGAATTGAAGGTTTTGGGGAAGGGGTTGGAAGATAAATTGTCTTTTCTTTTAAGAGGTAGTACCATTTGATTCCCAAGCCTGAGCGTTCACCTTCCTTCACTGTAAATATTTCCAGAGTGGAATTCCTATTACAGTGACATTCTTTTGCTACTCTGAAGATAGTATAAAGATACTTTCAAATTAAAATTGAGTCTGCTGTAGGCATGTAATTTTTATCTTGAATTTTAATCTCAGGAACATTCCAGAGGGACAGACTGCAGTTTTTACACACATATTTTTGCAAACCAAAATTTTCTAGTATAATTGTTTGCATGCACAGATACCTCTTACTAGTTAAAAAAGAAAGAAAGACAGGGAGTAAGTGGAACTGGAGATCAGCTGAGAACCACTTAGATTTAACACAGCAAAATAAATCTCACGGTTGGCTTCATATGTGGTTTGTTCCTCAATCAAGGACTTCTATGAAACAAAAGACTACCTGGAATATGAAGGTATACACAACTGTACTGAAGTCAAACAATTAAATGCACGCTACAAGCTCAGCAGCTAAAGAGCACACAAGCATACGTATCTATGCCTTCAATTATGCATGTGTACTTTGAATACACATCTAAAAAGATCCACTGGGTATTGCAATAACCAGATGCTCAATATTTTATAACTCTAGCAGTTCATATATACCTAATGTTGTGAACGCTATTTTTCATGCCTTTTTCAAAGGAAGTTTATTCAACTAAAAGTCCTCTCTGACTATGCTGGATACATAAAGAATGTGGAAAGCTAGATGATAAAATGCAGATAGTCATCAGTGTATTCAAACAGTTCAAATACAAACTGCAAAGCCTCTGGGTAGCCCAAAGTGGGCATGAGGCTGTTGTTATCTTAATGAAAATGACTAAATACAGTGAACAGATAGCACACGTATTGGTTATTTTAGGTCTTCTTAAAGATAACACCCTCTAAAAAAAAAGAAAGACGAAAAAAATTGTACTTCAATTGATTTTAAGAGATAGTCTGTAAAGTCAAAGTTTATTTCTAAAAAAAGATGCATTTACTACAGCTATGGTTAAAGTGATGAATGACAACTATTATTTAACACAGGTTATTTCAAAACTACACATGAAACAGTCTTCTGTCTTTTTTTGCTGTTTAAATTCACTTGAGTATGACTAGTGAATGCTGTTTATTTGTGGTATGCAAACTATACCAACACTGCTTGATGCTCCTACTAGATCTTTTTCAACATAACTTGAACAATATCACCTGACTGAAATAACGTGAAAGAATGTTCTAAAGAAAAGCTGACCAATTTTAAAAGATGCAAAAAGCTACACATTAGATTTTTTATTTAGCCTAGGTTTTTGCAATAAAGGAAACAATTAATAATAGTTCAGAAAAGAAAAAAAAATCTAGTGGAAAAAGGAAGGGAAATCATAAAGCACTGCCAGATTCAGTTAACCCAATTTGAAAAAAAAGTTTAAAAAAAAAATCTTGCAGAGGAGTTTCAGAGGATTCAACTGATTCTTAATAAAACAGTTACGTTTCAATCATCAGCTTTACTGTGAGGTATTTACCGTATAATACTAACTCTCTAAAGTCTCTCAAGACACTATTATTGCTAACACTTACAGTTCATATATTATGAACACATGATAATATAGCTGATGTAAATATACAACAAATGACACTTCTTGTTCCAGGGTGTCTTCTATTTCTGTATGAAAATAACCAATAAAATAATGCACTGATACTGTAACTAATTAAAAATGTAGTGAACCCTATTGCCTCACATATCCGCATGAAAACACTGAATTCTATCTTTTGAGTTTCAAAGATAGCCTTTTTATAGCATAAATATTATTTTCCAGTGCAAGCTCGGAAACTATCTCATGTCGTTTTCTGTCAAAAAGATACTCCAAATCCTGAGAGTTAAGGAATTACTTTTCATTTTTAAATGTATGTACATATTTGTACATATATAATAACATATCTGTACACAGAGGTAGAGAAGAAGGATCTCAACTTCCAATAATTTGTCTTGTAGTATTTTTCCTTTACTCTCTGAGGAGAGAGTATAAATATATATAAATAAATTTCTTATTTCTTAAATACACTGTGAACCTCCCTTCCCCCCTATTTCTAATACAAAGACAGCTGAAGAACTTCCACCTCCTTCCCCACTGCTTCCAAGAGTTCCACAGACAAATCACTGTACTGCATTGGCCGGTAAGTTGCATTGTAAACTGACCGACTCCAAACAACCCGTACTTTGAAAGGAACTGATAGTTACCCAGGTGCCTTCTTTTCTTTCACATCATATAACAGGGGCTTCTTGCAAGGAGATTTACTTTCTGCATCTTCCTGCTTAGTTGTTTCTGGTACAGTTCTCCCAGATGATCGATTGTGAGCTGAAGATTTGATACCTACGTGACCAGGGCTGGGGCATTTTCTGTCACTGTTTAAAACAAATTAACAAAATGTTTAAAACTGCAAGCAGCCGAGTTGTTGTTCAACCTATTTTCTCTATGGGTAAAGAGTCATTAGTGTAATTTAAGATACACAAGGTTTTTGTTTGCTTGTCGTAAGAAATACACGGAAGTTTTTTACTTGCCGCCAACAAAATTGTATACCTGGGATCTTCAGAAATCACAATACAGAACTCTCTTCCCCGTGAAATCAAAGGTAAAATGTTTAGGCAATTCAACAGGAACAGAATTTGCCTAATGCTATTTTTGATAATAAGCTATCCACTACAAATATTTGTTACACAAGTAAACTTTGAGGTATCATTTTCCTCCTACGCCTTCTCTCCCTTCCATGATATACCGCTGTGCAGCCAGGACCCTTTAAAAACGTTATGCAGTCTCTTAATTGGGACAATGAAAAAAGTAGCACTTCACACAGTCCCTGCCACACTGCTCAAACTGTTACTAGCTTCACTGGGACGGTACCCAGGCTACCTGTCAGAGGGTAATTCAGTCACTTCAGATTTCTACAACCCTACATCTATAAGAACAATCAAACCAGGCAGCTCTCTGACAGCTGCTATTTTGGTTTTTAAAGCATGAAGCTGAAACTGTTTCCGAGAATGTCATTTAAAATATCATCTATTGAAAATACGTGGTCATTACAGTGGGAACTGGAAATCTTCACTACAAACATTCACATTTTCACATTTATGTTAATGTAGCCCTTGAAAAGAATGGAAAGCTTCTCTTCTTTTCCTTTCCTTCTTAAATTCTCTATGTATCCCCACAGCCCAAAACAAGGACAGGAGTTAGTTGTCCACAACTTCTGACAGAAAATAATAATCTGAAAATCATCATCTTGGTATCACATCCCTTTGGTTTTTCTCAGTGCTTCTGCTAGAAGCTTCAGCTACAGACTTTAGCATCATTCTTGCAAAACTCACTCCCAGTAATTTGATTCCCCACTCCCACAATAATGACAGAATTTATAGTGGCTATTCTTCAGAGAGCAACATTAGTTTACAGTCACGTCAGTAACACCACCCCAGCAAACAAAAGAAACACAAATGAATAATTTTCTTAAGTGAAACCAACTGGCAAACAATCCATTTTAAATTCCAATGGATTTGGAATTTACTAACCACTCAGTAGTCTAGATAGTTACACTGAAGATGAAACCCAAACTCTTGTTAAATCATACACAGTAAAATCAGTATCAGTCTTTGACAGCTCGGTGACCTTTTCGATGAGCAGTGATGAAACCATTTCTTCCCTGTAAATGAAAATGTAGATAAAGAGGCAGGCCCTTCTGAAACCATTCAGCCATTACACGACTACAAACTACGTTGCAGAACACTGAAATAAAGTACTGCTGTTAGTCATGGACATCACTTCAATCGTAATTACTTGATAACAGGAGAGGTGGATCTTTCACTTGCTTCCACTTTTCTGTTTCTGGGGACAGGACTGGCTGCAGGCATCTCCCCACTCAACCGGTCAGGTAAGAGGCTTTCTTTGTTCAAGTTCATCTCTGAATACGGGCAGCTGACTGCACTAGAAGTTGAAGAAGAGAAATGCCTCCTTATTCTCACTTTACTGACTTCACTCAGTTCAAATGAAATGACGTCAGAGACCAATTTTCTAGAAGCAGATGCAATCAATTAATATAAAGATTAGAAAAAAATGCAGTAAGTAGTCATACTTTAAAATGTTAATAAATCCACCAATTAAAAACCTCAACCTGAAAGCTTTTTGCATTTCCTTTTGAAAGCAACTTATGTAACACAAATGGTATTAATTTATATTACAGCATACATTCTGGAAAATTGCTTGATGAATGTTTAGCCTGCTCTCTCATACCTTTAATGGTATTTTATACATAAAATACAGGGTGCCTTTGATTGTTCCCACCTCTCTCCAAATAAAGCCATATTCCCATGGTTATTTTTTCTGCAAAGGAGGGTATTTCTGTTATGTAATGTCCACACAGAAGCTGCATGGCAAGGGCACAATATGAGGAATGGTGCACATCCTCTTACCGCAGCGAATGCCCCATCTTTGCAGATGTCATTTTGTGATATTCCATTAAAAGACTGATATTTTCACAGTCTTTCCTATCATTCAGCACTCCCTATTTCACTGCACTCCAGCTAGGGAAAGAGAGAATTTGACACTGTGCATTGATATAATGACTTGTAAATATTACTCTAACAAACGTGAAAGTCGTACCTCCCGAAGTCAGAAAACCTGTATTTGCACAGGAGGTAGAAAAGGGAAGAACTGCCACACAAAACACATGGGGCTGAACTAGGATTTTGTCTTTAGAAGAATGCTCTGCAGTGTTCAACAGAGTAGTCAGGCTACATACTCACACTTCAAAGATAATATCCTAAACTCTGAAAGGTATATATGCCACAACAGTGAATAACAACATGCTCAAGTTTTCAAATCTCTATTTAAGATATAGGAGAGGCTGTACTAAACATGCTCTATTTGTGGCTCACGAGCGATGACACTAACTATAATCTGAAATTACGCTTTCCTACTCACCTGTATTATTACAAGGACCTCTATAATGGAAAAATGTAAAAAATCCATGTCCTGTGATTTTGTTTATTTTCTTTTCAAGAATATAACTACCTGCCTTTCCATAAACCACTGCAATGTTTTATTTGTTTCACTGATTGTTACATGCATGATTTCCAAACAGAACTGTCTAATATAAACAAGTCTACCTTCCCAGCCATATGCCCTGCCACCTCCAAATTACAAAAAATAAACAGAAAAACAACAGCTTTCATTATCATGTTCGTTTTACAAAGCATAGCATAAAAAAAAAAAAGGCCTTTTATAAAATACGCTGTACATTCTCCTTTTCCTTTACCGATGGAGCTTTGGATTCAGAGTGAGTATAGGCCTTTTATTCAAAATACGCTGTACATTCTCCTTTTCCTTTACCGATGGAGCTTTGGATTCAGAGTGAGTATGAATCAACTCCTATCACGAGGTTGGACCAATACTGGTGATCTAATTTTGGTCTCACCAACATAAACAAAAAGTTGGTGGAAATTTACATTTCTCTCAGCACTAGCATAAAAGGAGAAAATTCCTTAAGGCTACACAGGCCAAGTCAGTCAGTCCTTGCTGGGGCTATCAAGACAGGAGTCCAACGGCATGTCTGATTTTTTCAGTTGGTTCATTTGAAAACAAGACAGTATCAACCTTTTGGTTTTTTAAATCCTTGTATAGCTGTGCTGAACTTGAATTATGGAGGAAAAAACATGCCAGTAGAATACAATTTCTGCTTTTCTAATCGAGATGAGATCCCTGTTTAAGGCCACTCCAAGCTGATGTTGTTCCACAACAGCCTGTACAGTGTTTTCAAGGGACATGCAGCCGTATCCCCAGGTGACCTAATGAAGCACAGAACAGTTATCTTTGCCTTCTTCTGAGGAACTGGGTGGTAGTCCCAGCACCTTCTCTGAGACACAGGCACTGAAGTTTTTTACCGTGAGACCCTTCATACCAGGAGTTTACACAGCCGAATTAAGATATAGCCAAATGGGTGGCTGGACTCTAAAGCACTACACTTGAAATAGGGTACTTTTTTGTTAATGAAATTGTTTTAAAGACATGGAACAGAATATACGAATAAAAAATTAACTTGGAGCATTTACCTTTTATTTCTAATTTCTCTTAAGCAGAATTTGGCATTTTTAGATTTATTTATATACCTCTACTTACATTTATTTCTCAACCTACTGGTTTTGTCTGTCTTAGGACTAGCCTCTGCCAGATGTCTTAAAAGAACAAAAAAACATTAACTGAAATATGGGGAAGAAAACAGGAACACTGGGAAAGAGGGGAAGTTGTTTTATATTCTCAGTTCTTTATACTGCTGCATCTATCACAATGACGTCTTTTTTCCCTTTCAAATGAACTACAAGATGAAAGATACAGGCTTCTATTCAGAAGAAGGTTTTAAGGAGCCAATGCTAGTGGGATTTAAGTTCTTGCTGTGACAAACTCATACCATTGTGATGAAACACAGTTATCAGAAACTCCGGAATATATTGGTTAATCTCAATTCTGCCATTGCTAGAAGGCAAAGCATGTAATCTTCTTTTGGCTTCCTATGCTCACAAGAATGCTTTGAGGCTTAGTGTTCTTAAGCGGTTAGAGGGTTGTCTCAAGGAAACACTAAACGCTACCAATGTGGTATTTAACTTCAATTGTGTAGTATTAAGCAAGCCTTACACCACAATGAAATCTGACAATACAATTTCATCTCCAGCAGGTCTTCTGTTTACCAACACCACCAGTAATATGTTTTAAATTAAAAAACAAGAAAAAGCCTCAAAATTCAGTCCTTCATTAGAACTTGCCTGTTTATATACTGCCTTTTCCTTTAGTATTTTCTGGAAAAACAAAAGTTGAATGACAATTTCAGTCAACAATAGTTATAATATTAATGATGCTTAATAGTTATAATATTAATGATGCTTAATACAGTTGAGTTTTTCTCTGCAATTAATCACTCGAGTTGCTGTGTAATTTTTTAAAAACTCCTTGATAGTCCTTTGACGTCACTACTACTTGGGGCAACAAAAAGAACCCTCATGGTTTCCACTGTTAGCTTTGTTTCAACAAAACACGCCATGAATGAACCTGTGTGTGAGTTACATGGATCAATCAGTAAATCCTCCTAAATGTCAATGCCTCCAGCCTTCAGTTCAGTTTAACTTGTCTACTACAAAGAATAAAAAATTAATCTTCTTATTCCTACATAATAGAAGTATTTGATTCTGTAATCAGAATCTGTAAGTTTTAGAGACAACTCAAGGGCTCAGAAGTCTAGATGTTAGGTTATTTAATATTAAATTAGGATTTTTAACTCTTCTGTCAACTTAAACCTGGATTTCTGCTCCAGCTTGCAGTTTGCCTTAGCACACTATTTTGAAAACAGCAGAAGTTCAGAAGGCAGTTTCCAAAATGATCAGATGTCCTTGACTTGGGGTACCAAGGTCTGCCAGAGGCACAGGGAGAATGGCAAGAAGCAGAAGCAGCAGCAGGTATTCAATTTGAAACCTCTGCTATACATCTGACAGGGCTGTACACCCTCCAGCACTGCTTCACAGCTTTGAAACCAGTCCACTCAATTATCATCTGAGCTGCTTCAGCAGGCTTCAGTAAACAAATATTCACGTTAATACCACCTGACCCCCCCGCACAGGAGAGTAATCAGCCATCTCTAAACCTTGAAGGATCAACATAGCACAGCAATTAGCTATCTGCAGTACACTTTGCATCCTACTGAAATGGCAGCAGAGTGGCTGGCAATACACGTGTTGGTAACACAGTTTTCTGAGGAAAGGGAGCCACTGTTTCCAGAGTCCTGCATAGGCTGAGTAAAAACTAAGCATTAAAATAAGCTTCTGTTTTTATCGAATCAGGAAAGATCAATAAAGGAAAAACCCAATGCACCAATCACTACTTCTTGTATACCATTCTGAAGAATTCCCAGGATCACAGCCCTGGGATTTTCAAGTCAACAGATGTTTTACATAATCAGCCCTCTCCAGAACTGTCCGATGGAACAGAAGTGTTGAGGTAGCATATCCCATTTGTGGTTATTTTGCAACTGCTCTTCTGTCACTCTCAAGATATAGCTCTAGGTAGGGTTACACACTATCTTTTTTCTCTAAAGTTCAAGGATAGTAGGATAAAACTGGGCTACTAGTGGGTGGGCACGGACCTTGGTCTTCTCCAGACATCTGGAGATGCTCCTATCTTCTAGTAGTATGCAAGGTTTCTGAAGCACAATTCTGAATCCAATTGGATTACTCGGCCTCAGCTACACCTAATATCAGAAGGGAACATAAGCCAGGATTCTCTCTTAACCTAAACAAGAGGAGTAAGATGGTACTCTGTTTAGTAAAAGAACATTAATACTAAAGTATTTTTTAATATAGATTATTAGTCTTTATGACTGCTTGGAATATTTTGCAAACCTGTGTGAAGCCACAGGCAGGTCTCCTGGTTTAGGTACTGGTTGGGAATGTTACCAACCCCAGCTCCTCATTGCCTTTCAGGTGCAGGTTATTGCCAAGCACTGCCAAGGATGAGGTTGTATGGCAGCTCCAGGAACATTCACACAGATTTGCTGAAACTATCTTCCTTGATGGGTTAAACAAATAGCTTGGACTAACTGATGGCTTAGACATTATCTAGAGCAGCCTATGTCTAGATGACCGCATCTGCTGGTAGTGAGATGTGATCAGCAAGAAACCTCCAGCAAAAAGGTCCTGACAACATCAGGGGGATGTACTCTTTTTTTTCTGCTGGATTTTTGTTAAGTGATGTCTTTACTTTAGCTGACTTTATGAAAATATTTTTAAGTAGTCTGGAAACAAGTGATACAAATGTTCTCTTTCACAATTTACAACGCATGTTTATCATCAAAGCATTCTTTTTTACGAGAAAGCTGCTTCAACAGTCTAAACCCGACTCAAGAGTAGCTTATAACGGATTTGGCTGGGGCCAATGACCTTACATAGAAGATAGAATGAAACTTGAGACTGGCATCAAAATCAGATGAGAATCACTTCAACAGACACTGAACGAATAGATGCGACATCCTGCTGAGCTGAGGTTTCCTGCGTTTCTGCACTGCGGTTCTCTTACAACACAGCCTCCACCACGGCACATTCAGTTCACTTCAGTTTACACATAACGCATGTAAAGTTTCTGGTAAAAATCTTTATTCATGGAGAGTTGACCCAAAACACTAATGACCTGTTTACAACTGACCACTTTGCATTACTCCTTGAACTTGAAAATTATTGCATGCATTCAACATCAGAGAGCATACAAATCACAATCATAAACATGCAGGTGATCTGCGTAATGCTACCAACTTACACAGCAGTCTCAGTTTCAGCTGCGCAGCACAAAACCCTAGATAAACTGGTGATAGATACCAAGTCCTTATTAACATCAACTTTTCCAAAAAGTAAATGCTTTAACCCCACTACATAATTAATCACCGAGGCTTTCATCTGCTTCCTAAGGAACAAGCTCTCAAAATCATTTCAGAACTACTTAGCATTTTAAATTATCATCTTTTCTGCACACAGGCATTCATGCTGTAGATAGACATTGTACCTCATCATGAAAAAAAAAGATAAGCATGGTTAAATACATTTCAAGGTTGCCAAGATAAAAGAGCCAAGGGACTGCTACCTGACGTGGATAATTATACCAATTTCAAAATGTCTTTGTTAATTCAGGAAAAAAGTGATGGTACAACGTTAGGGGTGACCTGGACCCTCAAGTCTGTGGACTCCAGATAAATAACAAATCTCATTATTTTCCTCAGAAATGCTCAAGAAAAAAGTGACAATATTAGCACAGAGGGCAAACCAATACAGTTAGTGACTAAGATACTTAATGGTGCTAATTTATTTGCTATGAAACAGCAAATACCTGTCTTATGATCAACAAAATCTCTTTGGTTACATTTTTATCCCCTAGAACTATCAACTAATGTGCAAATAATAGGATTGCTAAGACCATAGTAAAAATAACACACAATAGATTGCCACGAGTTTATTTCTTTTCTTAATATTCAGGACCAGTAAGTGTAACAACTTTAAATACCATGGAAAATCTAGTTATAAAAGCAAAGGCTACATGAACTAACTAGACATACAGCTCTTACTCATCCCTTCCCTGTGAAGCATTAGAAGTTTTAGTGTGAACATTTATTTAGAGAGATCATGAATTAAAAACTTTTCTGACACACTCAGAGTTTCTTTTCTTTTTTTTTTTTAAAGTTTCAGCCTTGGGCTAAGCATGGGTATGTTCACCTGATTCTAAGTAACTGAGATAGCACATAGTAAGGAATTGGAATTTATTGCCTTATAGATCAGGTGCATTAATAAATCATACAAGACTCAGTCTACTGAAATATGAAATAAAATTGGTTTCAGCTAAGCAGCCAGGAAGCTTTTTAGGCAAGTCTAGTTTACTTCACATTTTGCAGTGGACTAAGAACACGAATGCAGTAGGTTACCATATGCTAACTGAAGGATGGTAACCTCTTAAGTACTAACTTGACTGTTTAAGGAGTTATCCTACTGATTGAGTGCAACAAAGCTTTACAAAAGGGAAGGTAGAAAAACCTGAAAAAAAATGAACCACAGAAAAAGAACATGGACAGAAAAAGACAAAAGGAAAAGGGTGAGAATAGTCTGAAAGACAGCAATGCGGCATACTGTGTCGTAACAACACCACCACAGTTCATACTGCAACAGGTTTTGTCACTGGAGCTCATCTAGCCACGTCCCTTCCTGGAGATAAAGCTTGTACTAGCATCAGGAGTTCTTCTGCCTCCTAACACCACAAACACAATGACTCTGCTGTAGATAGGAAAGAACTTCTTGCAGCAAAAGATACCTTTTGCACACTAAACATGTAACAACACAGTGAGTTTTGCTGGCAGGTATCTTTGTTAGGGATGAGTCGGGACTTCAACCAGTGCTGATACGCCATCAAAACCTTGTAGCATAATTCTAGTCAACAGGACGCAATTCTTTCACAAAAACCATGGAAAGATTGCAGAGCTAACTCTTGGATCATGGTAGTTTAATAATATACTTAAAAAACATGAATAGACAAATAACCAAAGAGCAATCCTCTAACCATGTGAGAGCAGAAAGCACAAAGTGATATGACATTCGAGGATTGTATGACTGTGTAATGGAAAAATTCCAAGAAAACTTCTGGAAGCTCTGATTTGCAAAAAGGTAATAGGATGGTATTTATGATACTTAATTTTCAACTTAACATGTTACATTAGCTGTATATCCCTTACTGAAATATTCAGGATTCACCTCATACTGTAAGTATTTTAAAAATAGTAACATTTTGACTTAGTAAGTGTTTCCCATTTACTCTGTCATTGTCTCTCTTCTCTGTCCCCCATCCCATCCTCCCATGCTACTGCTCTCCCTATGTCAGCTTTCCTCTAGGACAGCTTGGGATGTCCACATTTCTGTATTATATTTCAGAAGGTGTTCCACAAAAACATCTTTAGAAACACTAGGTATGAACAGCAAGTTGTTCAGGCTGTCATTCAGGAATACTTCAACTGAAATTTCCTTCTTAGCATTTTTCCAAGCCAACAAGCAAATCCTCACCCCTACCAACCAAGCAGAACAAAAACATCCAAGCCATAATCAAATTAGTGGCCTCATATTTCAAAAGGTTCAAAAGTTATTGCTTTATACGTATCTGTCTGTAACATTTTGTAATCTGAACGGCAAACCAAGGAATCCTCATAGGAACAAAATACAGAGTAACTCAATCTATCAATTGTGACAAAAAATGATATTTGACAAATCTTATCTTGGCACACCCTGGTGAAATGAAGTTACAGATTGATTAGTGGCCTCATATTTCAAAAGGTTCAAAAGTTATTGCTTTATACGTATCTGTCTGTAACATTTTGTAATCTGAACGGCAAACCAAGGAATCCTCATAGGAACAAAATACAGAGTAACTCAATCTATCAATTGTGACAAAAAATGATATTTGACAAATCTTATCTTGGCACACCCTGGTGAAATGAAGTTACAGATTGCTGATGTTTATTTCAGCATGCTCACCATGGCAACTGAAATCATTGCATATTTAGGTTTACAAGATTTCCTATTTTTTCCAGCTTGGATCCATTTTCTTGTGAACAACAATCAAAAAAACCCCATGTGCACACATCACTCAGTTGAAAGAATAAAATTACAGTTTCATAGCACATACCTATGATGGCCAATATGTCTTGCTCTTTTAATGTGCCCAACTCCTTTACATCCTGCTGTGGGACACCCTCCATTCTCTAAAGCTTCCACCAATTCCAAGGGACCTGCATGTCAGAGGAAATTACATCTGAGATAAAAAAAAGTATCTAATCTTTAAAAGTTATACAAATATGCAGGAATACCAGAGTATCACAGTAAACATGAATAAGAAATAAATAAACAAAACTTAACTTTAAAGTACTTTAAAAATGCATTCTGCAAAAGCATGATGGAGATTCAAACAACCTAATCCACTGGAGAAATAATTTCATTCTGTGTGAGTAAATCTCTACAGGAAAGCTACATCTATATAAAGAACGCAAATCTTGGAGGAACTGTATGACTTCAAATTTCTCTCCTATTAACTACATGTAGCTGGAACCTGGTTGTTTTGCAAGAGCACAGACAAAGTAAGTTACCCTGCTATTCCTGAAGACAGGGATCTGTTCTTAATGGGTACTTTTAGCTCAAGTTTTCCAGTGAACAAGACATGAAAACAAAGGCTGAAAATACTAGTAAAAAGAACAAGCCATCAGGAGATTTTTGACATTTTTACTTGTCTAAATTTATGTGTCTATCTGATTTTCATCAACCTGTAACAATGACGCCTGCAGAGACATTAAAGCCTGTAGCTGTCAAAACTAGCTTTGACACTCAAGCAAACATAGGATATAACCCATAGCTTTATAGCAAGTGAGAGACAGACTTACTCCAGTATATGAAACTGAGAACACCTGCTGCACATCTGCAAACGTGCACTGTCTCTCTAGTACTGGTTTTACTTGAAAAGTACATGAACTTGTATCTCCCCCTACAGATAACAATACTGACATAAAAAGGTTTATTTAAATAAATTTTCCTACATGAAAGATAGATTCTAGCTCACAGATGGATAATGAAAGGCGGAGAATTATTATGTATAATTAGGACAGTCCAAAAGCATTTTTTAACAAATGTTCCAACTATGCTAACGTTACAACACTATGACTACACTGAAGTCCAAAGACTTCTATAGGCTTTAAAATGGTGCGATGGATGAGAGAACAGAGAATTTAATCTTTTTTACCTTTATGCAAAATTGATGCCTATAACGTAACAAGTTAGTGGACTGAGAGGAAGAGTTAATAATAGGGACACTTTTGTAAAGGGAAGCCCTGCTTCACTGATGCTCTGGTTTTGCAAAAACTAGCTCCCTACAAATGTTCTCTCTTCACTTAAAAAATTCAAACTCTCTAAAAATGTAATTTAAAAGAGCTGCAACTGGCTGTCCACATTCATGCAAGAAGCTGCTGCTTGCGTCACTGTGAAACGGTATTAAAATCAACACCAATACATAGTTCTTAATTCCCTAACTGCTATCAAAAAGGTCATAATCCATCATGACAACTTCACTACATCTTAAGAGAAAACACTATGAATACATAAATAGTGGGAGCGTAAGACCATTATGAGGACTGCTCTAGACTACTATTGCTAATATCGCGCAGCGTTCACACAAAGCTTCTGGTGTTAAAGACAGGGATCTGAATCACATCATTAAAAGGACTATCTTACTGACGGAGGAAAAAATATTTTGTCTTGCAAAATATTTTCTTCCCTCCTTCTGAAACCCTTTCATAAAACTTGAAATGCACTTTAACTTACTTGGAAACAATATTAGTATTTTTATAATAGTCTATATTCTATACCACATTCTACGGTAATAATACAAAGCCATACTGTTGGAAGAATATATTATTCAGTAATCATCCTATTTTAGTAGTATTTGTGCAGTTAATTATTCTTTTTCTATTTAATGGACGGTCACTTTCCTTCCTGTCCCATTGTCCATCTTTGGTTTTATAGCTTAACTAGTATCAAAAAGTCACTTCCACCAGCCACATCCTAAAAGAGATGAACGGTGCCTCCTACACCACCACCTAGAGGAGATGACGTGTTGTATGTGATGGGCATCTGAATTTTGTTTCTTTTAATGTCTCCAACAAAATGAACTTACATATTTTATACTCCCACCTAGGCTAAGATTTATTTTTTTTCCCAATCTTAGGCAATAGAAATGTTGCAACCTTATTCAGCTCTTTTGCCATATGATAAAATTTTTATTTATGTGGCCACAGACTACTTTTTCCCCACTGGATTATTCCTTCATTCAGTACGCTGGATGCACATATCAGATTAAGAAGCAGATACGCAGCATCCTATCTTCTCCTCATTATTCACTTCGTGCTTTGGCACTTATGGCACTCTATTCAGACTCTGCTTTGAAGGCAGAATGATTAACTTCCTAACAGGCAGTCATCACTGTACCACTGCAGTGCTCAGAAAACTAATGAATATACTCTGATCACGCTCTTGATAGGAAACATTTCTTCTTGACATTTTAGAGACGCTGAATTGAGGTACTGAGATTTTCAGGTAACACATTCACACAATCTGTATGTGCCTTCTCCCAGTTATTTTACATTTAATTTTTTCAGAGTACTTGGCATTGCTCAGCATTTCTTACTTTCCAAGCACAGCTCTTTCTGATCTCAGTTACAGCTGTGAACACTCAGCACTTGTGCAAACCATACCTGAGAGTCACAATATAAAAGAATCCCAGAGAAGAGCACTCAATTAAAAATCATCTGTTCAAAGTTTGGCTAAAGTGATTTCACTACCATTATCCAGAAACACAATGGCATAGGCAGGCATATCTTTACCACAAAAGCCTCTTCTCCCTGCAACTTTCAGTCTTATTTATGACAGACCTCCCACTTCTTCAACAAGTAAAACAAAATCCCCAGAGGGCAAGCCGGTAAATACAGCATTATTATCGGTACCATGCTTCTGTTAGCTTTATCTTCAATGTGGGCACCATTAGCCCCTCTTTGCTCAGCTGAAGAAAAGGAATTTAGCTGGTTTTGAAGATTTGCCCCGGCATTTGAAAGGAGTGCCTTCTCAGCGTAGTCTGGACTCCTTTGAGCCAAAAAGCACACTAACCTTCAAGAGGATGTGGACAGAAGATTTTAAGAGTGATAACCTATCCCTACTGAGTGCCACAGCAGTTTCGTCACTGGCTTCGGGAAGGCCAGGATTTTACGCAACAGATCTTTATCATTACTTCAGGTTTTGACTGTGGTTCTTATGCATACAGAGAAACATTGTATTTCCATTACAGTAAGGGTCAATAAAGCTATCTACTAAAAAGTGATTAATTACTGACTGTTGATTTTGCACTAAATGTCACATTTACATTATTTTGCATATCCTAGTTGCTACTCTTCCTCGGACAGTGCTGGCAGGGAAAAAGATAGCACGGTACATGTGCCTCTTAACATCATTACATTACAATGTGATTTCTCTTACTAAGTGGGGGCTGAAGAGGGTGTCCAGTTTTTGTACACCAGCCTGCAGGATGGATGTCAGGGCTATCTACATCAGTCCAATAATCATAAATACTATCCCAGCCATCAAAATGGACCTAAAAGCAAAAAGGAGAACAATGCATTTTAGATCATAAAATTCTCTACAAAATCAGTTTCCCTAAGTAATCTCTAAAAATGACATGTCCATTAGAGAAGTCACTTTAAGAGAACTATCGACGTTACACAGAAAATACATGTATGTTAGATTCTGGACCCAGACATACTCTCACTGAAGTAAAGAGAGAGGTGTCATTTGGTTGTTTATTATGTCTTGCATCACCAGGCTCAAATCCCAGGAATAAAGCAGGACAAGTTTAGTTCTCACATTAATCCTTAAATTAAGCATGAATTTCTGCCTTTTTTCTCTCTCAAAAAACCCCAAAATCCAAACATTTTTTAATCTCCTGTTTGAACAAGATTTAAGAATAGCAGTAAAGCAAAGGACTAAAAAAATGGCATTTATCCATAAAAAACAAAAATCCCCAACATACAAGTAACAATTTTACTAAAATCAGACTATACAGGATAAGGAGTTGAAACTGAAAAGAAAACGAAGTATGTGACTTTCCAGAAAACCACTAGTATGAGCAATACATGCGTTTTTTTCAGGCGAAAGCTAAGTATCTTCAAATCTTACATGATCTTTGTGCTAGTAAATAGCTCCAATCTCTCATGCGTGCATGTGTGGATGCACATGCACACAGATACATACAAACAGAGCTCTTTCAACATATGCTACAGAGTCAAGTTACCACCCTAAAAGTTACAAATCCTGTCATTTTAATAAATTAGACTGGAGAGGGTTTTTTTTGTTTTGTTTCGTGGGGGTTTTTTTGCATGACCAACTTAAAAGTTTAGATAGAAAACGTGTAGATGTGAAGATACTAGTTCTGATCACTCCCTACCACCAGTTAATTCAGATTCAAAATGAAATGTCAGCTGCATATCCTGCTTGAAATACCAGGTATGCCTAATAAATCTGTACAAACTGCAAACACAACTATCCTTCATATCCATCTAACTGGATATCTGGAATATGCTAGCCCTTCTAACAGTTAAATGCTTCAGAGTGTAAACTGGTTTTGTACAATGAAAGAAAAATAATTCAAGTATACAACTTCTGGAAAACTGCAATTTCTTAAAAACACATTATCTGAGATTAATCCAACCTAAAGCCCATAATTAATATAAACTTCAGAATTGCAAAAGTCACTGACAGGCACAAGAGATCAGGGTTATTTTTTCATACCTCACTTACATCTCTCTCCTCTCCCTGGAAGTTTATAGAGACCGATTCAATTAACCCAGGGCAAATATTTTATGGGCCCTAATACAAACATCATAGTAGCCCTTTGACACTTGATATTAAATCATCGCATTTCTTGATAGAATCGACAACTGTCTTATATCAACTATTCCCAAAGCAATTTTCCAACATGTTCAACTCTGCTCTCTAATTACCTACGTCAGCGAATGTAACTAAGAGGATAATAAAACAACCCCTTCCAAAGGAATTATACGCATATTAATCAGTGAAAAGGAGGAGCAAAAGCTTAGCAGGGCACAGCAATGCAAGTCATTTCTTCCTGTGCTTAATTGTACAACTACAGGATTTTGGATTTACAAAGTACTCATCAGTCACTCAAGCAAGATAGTACAGTGAGACAGAGAAACTTACTTTTATTCTATAGTCATCAGTATCTACAATGGTTGCTACTCGGATAAATACTGGATTTCTCTTGTCAACCACTTCAAGTTTCATGTTTTTCTGAAAGCCATGAGAAGGTTTCTAGACAAGAAGAACAGCATTATGTGAAACAGAAGAAAACCGCAAAAATATCACACAATTGTAAAGTATATAAAATCCATAGAAAACTTTCTGCTTTCATTTTCTCAAATCTGCCCTCCCCCTCCAACAAATCCAAGCACAAAAATATCATTCAAACCAGCGTTATTAAACTAGAGAAATAAAGTAACTATTTTGGGATTCCAGGTTCTCCTGGAATTGACTGGGTTCAAGCCATCCAAGCAAGTAAGTGGGGATCTTTATTTTAATCAGTTGGGTTTTTTCCTAAATTCTCTACAAAAGTCTTCCCAGAGATTTTGGCCAACAGTTTCAATGCAGTACTGAATGAAGTATTACATACCAGCAGCCTGAAATGTCTATGAAATTGTCTACAGGAAACATATTTGTGTTTTTTAGTATGTGTTTTCGCTTTGTGAATCAAACTCTCTTTTTCAGTCTCCTACTGAAAACATAACTAATCCACGGTATAACAGTAAATACTCACTCAGAACAAACAGGACCAAATACCTGTTTTGTAATATCATTTTGGCAAAAAAAGTGTCTTTGTTAGGAGTATCAGATTTTATCTTTGCCATCTATAGCCATGAAATCTAAAGCAAAGATTTTTTTTCCATTTTAAAGGAACACAGGCACAAGACACGTTATGTTTTTTATTCTAGATTTCTAGGAAAATAACATATCTGTCCCTCTAAGACCTTCCAGAACATCGGTGCTTTTTCCTCACAGCTGCAGCTTAAGAACTCTGTTTTCTCCCATAATACAATACACAATACTGTGACTGTCTTAGGAAGACTTCACCCAACCTCCAACACAATCACCATTTTATTCCCATTAAATCTGCTTTCTTATTGTTTATCACAATTAGCATTAATATGGTTACCATAATATTAGTACACAAAGCAGGGAGGTGATTTTCTCTGGCTGTGAAACCAGAAGACAGAGCACAGCTGATGCCCACGCAGTCAAGCTCTCCTTTCCCTCCATCCTCAAAGCCAGATGGCCTTGTCTAAGCTACCTTTGGGGACCTACACCATCCCCAGCCGCTCTCTGCTAGTATGGTTTCTGGAACAGTGTTGAGCCAGGCTAGCTAGCGCTCTCCCCATTTAACGCTGTCAATGCCTGCACGCTTGTGGCACGTCCTCTTCAGTTTCCTGGTGCAGACACAACCAGACAGACCTTGCTGCCCGGAGGACCCTGTGGGGCATTCCCACTGCCGAGCCCTGCGGGGTGGCTCTTCCCTGAACCCCAGGGGGAGCAATTAAAACATGGATGCTCTGAGAGAAAAAGAAAATGTTTGCTTTTAGCTCAAGGTCACAGCCCTCCACTGTTTTGCCATGGGCTGTACCTCTCAGATATAACCAAATATCTTCCTAATCCTTACTCCCGAGTATTCTTGCCGAGAACATAAGATTGAGACACGTTATTAAGCCAAACGCATTTTGGGGTGATAAACTGCAGGTCAGTAGTAAACTCTGGTGATCTACTGACCCCAGGAACTGCTATAAGCACCACATTTCTGCTTTCGTTACTCGAGCTCTTAGCAAAGTGTTACTCAGAATTAGCAACCCTAATCCGAAAAGCTGAGGCAAACCAGCTTCAGCGCGCTGTGAGACAAGGGGCTGGGAGCTACCAGCCACCTGATGCTGGCTCCTAACAGCAATCCTTTCTGCACTACTGACCAGTCCACTTTCCTCACTGAAATCCGAAGAGCTCAAGAAAGACGGGCGTCACTGAAAGAAACTAACAAGTACAAAGCTAAAAGAAAAGGATGTTGCCCACAAACACCATAGTTAAGCTGGGGAGCTGCCTGTGGATGCTGCCCCATGTACCCTAGTCACAAGCTCGCAGAAGAAAAAGTCTACTGAAGGGTATTAAATACAAACTCTCTTTTGGCTACTGCCAGAGACAATGGACTACACAGGCAACCAGACTGACCTCCTACAATCATTTTTACATTCCCACTGTATTTATTGCACCATTTAAAATGTACGGATAGAAATACATATGTTCAAAATATGTTATGATGACTCAGTAGCCATCTCATTATTTCTAATAACTAGGCAGTAATTTCCATAGCAAATTATATTCATTAGTAATATTTTGTAGCATTTAATCCCATTTATAAAGATTAAAATAATAAAGTAATAGTGTTTTATAATAACAATTATCTGATTTCTAACAGTGAACTGCAAACTTGCATAAAAATAAACCACCTATTATGCAACTAATTAACTGCACCATATATTATTCTCTTCTTAAACTAATTAATTATGTGCACTTAAAAGCATGAAAAAAATATTCTCACCACTTTAAAAGCCCTTGCAGGTGCAGGTAATGAGGTAATGACAATTATAAGCATTTTCTCACCACTTTAAAAGCCCTTGCAGGTGCAGGTAATGAACTGGTTTCTTCCAAATACTTCTCCCAAGAAAAATGCTTAGCATGTGGATAATCTGGCACAGAAGAAATATGAGCAAAATTAAACACTGGAGTGCAAAAACCAAAATTGATGTCTAATTTACAGATTGCCTAACACTTTTATAATACTGTTCTAATTTATGCTGCAGATTTATAAAATAATTACAAGAAAGGCTATTCTAAATTGTCTCTGACACATTCACCATGTAGGTTAAAAAACCCAACATCTTCTCACACACAATACTGAGTAGCTAGCAGAAAAAAGTCACAATTGCTTTGGATACAAGAATATACATAATGTGGACTGGAAAAATCTGTCCACTTAATTCAAGAAATTCATTCAAGTATTATAAGCCTAATCCTGTATTTTATAAACAGTAATTTACTGGCAAATACAATCTAATCAGTGATAGCTTTGTACCACAGCAGAGCACACCTCACACCTGACTACTCGCTATTCTTTTAGTGAGTTTGTTTTAACTAAATTCCTAAAAAAATGGCCTGGACATTTACTGTATGAATAATTTACAGACATCATCAAAGAAGATGTTGCCTTTCTGAGAAAGCATCATGTCTACAAACACTTTATGCAAGAAACACAAAGACAGCTTTGCTCTTAAAGAAAAGGCAGTCCTGTCCTTTGCCTTTAATCTGCACTAGAAGTTTAACTTGAAGTTTAACCATTATGATTCATAATCTAGAACAGAACAAAACCAATTCTGATTTATTTTAAAAGGGATTTCACTGAGTAATAGGCTGTAATTAACCTCCTGACAGACAGATTGCTTACGACTTTTCAAGATTGCTGGCTATTAGAATTTCTGTCAAAGTTTGTTTTAACCAATTAAAATTTTCCATGTTCTCAGACCACAGATGGCAGTTTCTGCAACAGGGCATTTAGATCATCCAGCTATACACAACAGTCCTGAAATACAGTGGTCATCTTATATTTTGTACTAATGAATATGCTTTCATTCTTCTGTATCATCTCTCTCATTGTGTTTTCCTCCCTTCCAAAGAGCCCTTACAAGTTTGATTCCTTGATCACATAAGGCAATTTTCTCATCAACCCTTGCATATTTAGTTCACATGAAGATGTTTTTCCTATCCAACAATCTCACACACCTGGTATTTGTTTTATCAGCATTTTCACAATGTGAGTCTTAGAATAAGTGAATACATTCAGCCAAAAATACAAACTTGTTCAGATTCCAAGGGGTATCTTTCATGGACAGATGTCTTTTTACTAAAGCAGCATACATGTGCATACTTAACACCTAATGTCTACTGTACTTCTACTTTCAATATATTATGTTCAGTAAAAAAATTTAGAACTCCCCAAATACCAATTTTTAATTACAGAAAGAAAAATCCAGGAGAGGTAACAATAAGCTTATTGTAAGTTTTAATGCTGCTAGCTGACTGTAGCCTCCTAAAATCTTTCAGATGTGTAATAAGATACAAACCTGGTGGGGTGATGAGAGTTCTTTTATGTTCCTTACACCACCCAACAGGATGAATATGTGGGCTAGCTGCCTCACACCTGGAGGAGGGGGAGGAAAAAAGGGGATTGATAATGCAGTTCTTCAGACATCCTATTCTGCTTAGAAAACAAGACATACAAAAAAGATTTAACAAATTCCAAATAACCTAAGACATCTTCAACTTACACTTAAACTGCAAACATAACCTGAAGATATGAATGCATTTAACATAGACTTGTTACCACCTAAAGAAGCATAAGGCTTTATTTACAATTTCACTGGAAGATCAAAAAATCAAGTCCTTTAAGTTAGTGGTAGATCTCCATTGAGAAGCTATAATGCTGGACCTGAAAAACTCACATGTAGAGACTCTTGGTAGAAACATGTTGGCTGGTTGCAAGAATGCAGTAATCCCATCAAAGACAGATGGAGTTTTGCAAAGCCAAGACTGAAACTTTAAACCAAAAGCTTAAAGACCTTGATCAATGATCCAAGTTGCACCTGGAGGCAGATTAGAAAATCATGCATAACTGCAATGCATTGTCAATAACAAGTAAAAACTCAAACTCAGATTCTGAGTGGTTTGAATGGAGCTACAAACGTTATTATAACCCAGCAGCACATAAGCAAAGTACGTCTGAGAAAAACTGTCAGCAAAAAAGAATAAAATAGCATTTTAGGCCCCAAACTGCCTGAAAGAATCCAGAACTAATCAGTGATCCAAGACTGCAAATTGCTCTAAAAAAGCTGATCAAACTCTCTTACTCGAGGGACTAACAACTTCCCATATTTTCTGTCACATGCATCAAATTTTGCACTAGTGCTGTTGCCTGTGGCATGCCACAAGAACCACAGAAGACTAACAGAGGCAGGGTGAGCTACACTTGATGTGTACTGGCATCTGTCTGAAGCAAGGAGAGATCGCTCTCGCTGTGCTCACTGGTTCAGTTACACTGTGCTTAGAAGAGAGTGGCAGTGGGTGCTGGCTATCGAGTTCTGTTAGCAATACCAAAAAAAAAAAAGACACACTGCAAAAATGTAATTGATTTAAAAGCAGATGAGAGGAAAAACTGTTTAAACATTCAGTATTATTAAATTATTATATAGAGCTATATGATTTTATTACATATTGTTATATTATTTCATAACATAACACATTATGTACAACATATCTTGTATATAATATATAATGTATATACTATAATTATTACATTATTACTGAATATTATTAGGAAAGGCAAAAAGTAAGACTGATCCACAGGAAAAGTCAAAAGCCATCAGACTCTGATGTGAAACATGCACCATCCCTATGTCTGCATCGATACTTAATGATTGCTTTTGAGTTGGCTGAACAATTAACAGTGCTTTTTAAAGAAGCAGACAGTACTTATGTAGTCAGGGTGACTAAGGAACATCATGCTGACACAAAAAGCTAGCATTATTCTGCACGGCACTGCACTACGCTGTGCGAACATACTGTTTGCCTCTATTTAGCTGGAAACTCATATATAACCATGTAATCCCCATGTAGGTCTGTCCTTAGGGACCTCGCTTCTCTTAGGAGCCTGTCCCACCTGATTTCTTCTTTAGTGAGATAAATTCAATATTATAGTGCACTATCTCTCTCTTCCACTATTTCCTAACCCTAACTGTGCTTCAGTAGCTGACATTAAATATTCCCAGCTACGCGCCCTCTCTCTTCTGGAGAATCCCATCAGCGTTTCCATCTCTCCAGTGGCCACGAGCCCAGCGCCTCACTCACTCCATGGACCCACCGAGGCCAACAAACTGCAGCCTGAGTAAGTTGAAATAGCTAAGGCCTTCATTCCCCGTTCCCCAGGGAGGGATCAAGACACCAAGCTTAAGTAGCCAAGCAGTACTCTAGATAGAAACACTGTCTCTCCCTCCTGCTGAAGGAATGCTGCTTTCCAAACACTTCTCAAATATTTAATGAGAAATGAAGACAAGCAGAGAGCATCCATGCATGAAGACATGTACTTCATACACAATAATCATTGCATAAAATACTGAAACACTCATTCTGATCCAGTTTCTATTTAATCCCTCTCTGAAGTCAATGTCTCAACTGTTAGGCTGGTGAGTAACATGTATTCTCTCCCTTTTCCTTCAACCCAAGAGTTACTAAGGCAAAATACCTGAACGGTGGGTCTGCCCTCCCTGATTGTTACAAAATAATCATTATCTGTATCTACCCAGAAAGTATTAGCATGCTGGAAGTTCATATTAATTAAGTTCCCTTAATTAGCAGTACTAATTTTTTTTTTTTTTTAAATATCACAGGTCGATAATCTGTAATACCTAAGAGGGTGCAATGAACTGTGCATGACAGAAAAAGAAGTTGAAGGTAAATCAGCAGGCACCCTAATGTCTTAAAGGCTCAGATCAAAATGCTAGGTCTGCAGATCTTGAACACAAACATGTTTTAAGAAGGTAAATCGCAGGCACCCTAATGTCTTAAAGGCTCAGATCAAAATGCTAGGTCTGCAGATCTTGAACAACATGTTTTAAGGACTGCAAAAGGAACACAACACAGAAAAGACTGTAGACTGAACCCTGGGCTACTGCCACATTGTAGTTTTGAACCTGTACTGCATAAAAGAAAAATGAAGGAGTATATCATATTTGGAATACACAGAACAACACTAATTAAAAAAAAAAATCTGAAAAGTGATTTTACCGATAATCTGTAATACCTAAGAGGGTGCAATGAACTGTGCATGACAGAAAAAGAAGTTGAAGGTAAATCAGCAGGCACCCTAATGTCTTAAAGGCTCAGATCAAAATGCTAGGTCTGCAGATCTTGAACACAAACATGTTTTAAGGACTGCAAAAGGAACACAGCACAGAAAAGACTGTAGACTGAACCCTGGGCTACTGCCACATTGTAGTTTTGAACCTGTACTGCATAAAAGAAAAATGAAGGAGTATATCATATTTGGAATACACAGAACAACACTAATTAAAAAAAAAAATCTGAAAAGTGATTTTACATGATGTCTAAAATTCAGTATGGATGTACTTCAACAACAGAAATGCAGGTTGGGTGTCTCAGAAGCATCGTCTCACAACAAGCCTCTAGCCTTCTACCTAAAAGGACTCAAGCACTAATGATAAAAAATGTTGGCCAACCTACTACAATTACCTTGTCGCTTTATGTATGAAACAGGTCTGCTAGTATTTCTTTGTAACGATGCCAAACAGATCAATTTCTAGCAGATAAAACCTACCTTTGATAGATTCTGTAATGGCTCTGACAATAGCCAAGGATTCAACTCACTTCAGGAATACCAACCTTTTGTCCTACTACAATATATAACGCTATACTGTATGTATTTAGTATTTATAGTATCACACCAGGTACCCTCTGAATCACTGAAGTTGCCATTAATAAAAGAAAGTGAAAGGACTTTTGTGGTAATATTGCACTCTTAAAACTCAGCATCTGACTCCTAGAAACGCTTTGCCCCAAACAAATCAGAGAAAAGGTGAGTGCTTCATGCTCCCTCTGTCCTCTGCCCTTCTCTTTACAGTAGCTGAAGAGCAGCTAACCAGCAAGGGGGGCAGCACTTCTCTCTTCAATCCCTCTCAAGTTGGAGTTTTACACAGAAGAATTCTACATGGATGAGGTATCCTTCTGCACTGGAAGGACATATCCTCTTACTTCCTGAAATGTTTTGGAGTAAAGTCCACAAATTATTTTCAGAAGTCTCCTGAGTTAAATTTGGGAACAAGGCCCATGCTCATGAGTCACTAGGGTATTATCAGTATTATACGTAAAATAATGAGGTAGACGTGTAAAAACACTTATCAGGACAAAACTTCTAAATGCATTTGTTCTGTTTTGCTTTTTCAAGCATAGTTTGAACATACATTTTTATAAAATTCTGAAAAGTAAATGCCACTGCACACACTTCCTGCCTTGAAGATTCAAGAAGCAGCAAGTGACCAAGGTATGTTGCAATGAAAGATGCACTCCTGGAAGATGCTCTGACATTACAGCAATGGGAGCGAACAGGGAACACGTAGCCACAAGTGCTACACACCACAGCACTGCTAAATAGCACTATAAAACATCCACAACATTTTGATTTGCTTTAAAAGAAAAACCCAGTCATTACAGATGAGCCTGTAAGAAAATTCTGTAACCACGGTGGCCTCAGGAAAAAAAACCCACCCTGTTCCAGCAAAACCAGGTCATACAGTCCATCTTTACCTACTGATTTCACACAGCCTTTTAGCTTCTAACAGTCCATTTAACAGTAAAAAGTAGAGATCAGTAAAAGTCACACACAATTTAAAGTAAAACTATCATGCTTTAATGTGTGTTATTTCATGGACATATTATCTAGTTTGGAAGAACAACAACAGTCTATCAGATTAAGCCCAAGACTTGTCAGCTGGAATGCTAAAGGCTACTCTGATTTTTCACAATCAATTTGCTGCATCCCACAGCTTTTTATCTCCTTTGTTCCAAAACAGAAGGCAGATCACCCGGCTCACGCGCTTCATAAAACACGATGATCCATGAATTGTGAGGATGCTTGCTAGGCCAAAAAAGGTTACCATGACTAGCAGGAGCTGAAGGTTTGCACCTCCAAACCTACCTACCCCCAGACCGCAGCGGAGCACCACCACCTTCCACCAAGCAGTTGAGTAGTGACACGTGCACGCTCAACTAATAAAGCAAGACTATAATGTCCACACAATTCATGCCACTTGCGATCCATTCTTTCTGTCGTGCGACAACACGCAGACAGAAAAAGACATCTATTATCCATACTGGAAACTGAAACTAATCCAGAAAGCTGAAGCAGAGCCAAAAGCAGCAGAGCACGCCAGCTGAACCTGTAAGAGAGCCATGCAGAGGGACAGAACAAGCGGCAGCTCCACTGAGTTATGGACAGCTTAACTACATCTTAGAAAAGGTGTCCAAGCAAGGAAGAGCTACATGATGTAAAAGGCCAGGAAGAAGTTCTGCAATAAGGAAAGCCGAGGGCAGCTGACAATGTGAGCCCCTGGTGTGCGCACCACTCTGCGTGAAAGGAACACATGTGCAGTTCAACAATCCTTAACTCAGAGACTCAGATATGGAAGAAGACTTAGTATTTTTCTATCGGTCACTTTCAGCTGTCCTCTTAATTTTTCCCTAAAATCTGTTTCATAGATACAGCTAATTAAATTCAGATCAAGAGAGATGGTTGATAATGCTTGCTGTTAAAAAAATGAATATTCAACTCTTTTAGAAAAGTACTTTCCCAAATGGGTCTCCACCTGAAGATCTGGACAGAGTTTTTATTTAGTAATCAGCATTTTCTTTAAAATAAGCTGTATGTGTTATACTCATTTTCTGTTTTGAAATAATTTCTGATTTTCCCTTTTGGGGAAACAAACCTTTTGGTATTTTGATTTTCATTTTATTAAATGTAGATACAATCTGAAATGAAAATGGTATCTATCAGAAACCACTCATACACACATGCATTATACCCATAAATAATAATATGCCCTCAAGAATGCTACTTGTACAACTTCTTGATTGTGAGATGTCAGTCATCTAACCGTGCATAAAAAAAGAAGGAAAAAAAAGAAAGAAAAACATAGAAACCATCCTGCAGCCCCATCTAGTGCGTAAATGAGAATACTTCATCATTGACAAGTGTAAAGCTGGTATTATTTTAGGTCAAGTCTTCCCAAACCGTGGCCCATGAGGTTATGGTATGCGTCCAGAGGTGGTATAGCAAGCCACATTACCCTATTTTCTATTTGAAGTCTGATAAGACAGCTGCATGGTTATTTGCATGAAATTTTAGAGCTTTAGGATCAGATAATGGTCCATTATCCATTTAAATAGTTAAAAGCATGCACTGTGACACATGGTTCTTTAAGATTGTTTTATCTTCTTTGTGACATAATATAAACCCTTCAAGAATACTGTTCCTTTCAAAGAGAGAACGGAGCAAAGTTAATTATCTCAAAAATGAAAGAAGCAGATCACAACTTTTAAGGACTCGGCTTTTAGGAAAGTAGCAGATGCTGGTGGAGAGCAGAACTGGCCTCTTAGTCTCACACCAAAATCCAGCCTGTTCCAAAACTCATACAGATCAGAAAATGTTTCAGAAAATCAAAAGCTGATTTGTCTTCACAAGGCGCTTTGGAAATCGTTTTTTCTATGCAAGACAGACTGGAACAGAACAGTGAGTGAAGCATGGGACATCGTATTTTCTCACACTCCTGGTAAACTGATCCCAAAAGCTTAGCACCTTCTCTGCAGGGGAAATTCAGACCAAGCCAAGGATGAGGGTAGCCAGAGCCCTCTGGCCCAGCGAGTCTGGGCTGCAGCAAGTTCAGCACGGCCATCGCTCCATCTCTCCCGTGGGCAAGTGGCAACAAGCTAGCACAGCTTCACCTCCTGCGCAAGCTCTGGCTGTGTTTGGGTTTGGTCACAAAAAATTAGGAAGCTGAGGCAACGTAAATCTTTGTATAAGCAGAACAGATGCAAGAGAATGGAGAATTGAAAGCCAGCATGGACCTGCAGTTAATTCATAGTTCAGACATACCCAAAGACTCCCAAATGCTATTTCCAGATTCAGACAACCATAAGAAAATTTGGGAATTCCACTCAGAGGGAATGTCTTTGGCGCTCAAAGAAATATTACTTGTTTCATCAAAAAAGATGGGACAGATGGAAAGGACCTGATGGCTTGTGTTGTATAGGTCAAAATTCTCCTTCCTGAAGGAAAGTCTCAAATTTATCAATTTTGTTCACTTTTCTTCCCTCTAAAAGCCACTGCCAAAGGACAATTTAATGGGATTTATAATACATTGAAAGTATCACCACCATGCATTAAAGAGCTGTAGTAATGACTCATTGTAGCCAGGGTACTTATTTTCAACCATTAACGTATTTTCTAATGCTCAGGAAAAAGTCAGGAAAAGTATCTTCACGCTGAAAGCCCAAAGCCTAAAAAAGCTTAGGTGATGGTAATAGATTTCTGTTGCCTGAAGTCCAGTAAAATCAGTCAACCGTCTTCTAGTTATCCAAGAAGAGGAAAGAATTTTTAACCTCAATGAAAAAGTTCAATTAATTCAAACTAACTAAATCACAAAAGGTATACAGAAAAATAAATTGTTTGAATAAAATAAATATTGTTTGAAAATAATCAACCACATACACTAAATACATAATTTCTCCTCCATTATAATTCTGAGATTGAAACATATATGCAACTGCAGGGACTGTGAGGCTCCACTCTGAGTAATCCCAACAGAACTTTTCATTTCTAGTTACAGACACCAGTTGGTAGATGTGAAACTTATGCACCTAAGATATTTTAAGGCCCCTACAAACCTGGTATCTAAAATTACAAATGCAAGTGGGATGCATCCAGGATGCATTTTCAGGCTCTCTTTTGGTCAGACATTCCACTGCTATTTTCATTTGCTGTTCTTTTCTCCCATTTTCTTTCCTTCCTCCTCTATTCACTCTTGTTCTCAATCACAGCAATGCAGAGAGGTAGGCCACGCCACTCAGAATTTAATTTCCATGCACAGTATTTCCAGCAGCATCTTGCTCCTTCCCGAAAGGTATTTTACGATTTCACCAAAAGAACAAATCTTCAGCTTGGCTTCAGTATAAATACAGCTCCAGTGATTTCTCAAACACCTATACATTTTCCACTTCAATTTTCCCTCATCCTTTAAGAAGGTACTATTTCATGTATTCTACATATGAAATTCAGAAAACCCACTTCAGAATACTATGACTGGAAAAACGTAAAGCCTGGTTATGTAGTTAAAAGCTGCTTTTCCCTCTTCTGAGAAGATTGGTGGACAAAATTCCTGTTGACATGGGAATATTAACAAGCCTGAAATTCAGTGTATGCCTGCTATACACAGTGCAATGTTTTAGAGAGATACCTGTGCTACCTCTGAACAAACTACAGGTTATACTGCATTGTGTTTGCCCTAAAAGCCTTGCCTAACTGCTGTTTCCATTATTAATTAATGGCATAACTGTTATTAGTGAGCACTCAAGTATCAGGAAATTCAGAATACCTTTTCCCAGTCCCCAGTTTCCTGCTGCTTTGTAGAGGAAATGTATGTTCTGTGTTACTTCTTCATGGAAATAATCACTAATCTTTCTGGTCTTTGACTCATATGGCCTATTATCTTGATATTCAGTTCTCCTACAGCTTATTTGTCATGTAGCCCATACAGTTATTATTTCAAGAGGTGGACTCACAAAGTTTTGAAGTTACATAATAATTTCATGTCATTCTCATTGACATAGTGCCTAAGCAGTCATCAAATACAGATAAGAAAACTTTCTTCATTTATTTTCACACGCTCAGCTATACAACTAAGTTGCCACTGCTGAACCCAAGACGTAGACTTACAATGCTCTACCTGTTCTGCAGTAACTTACTCTTCAAAGAACATAAGATGTATTACTTTGCTCTAAATGATCTGCCAGAAGAAGATGCGAGTGCAAATACAAACCTACACTGTGACAGCCAAAGCCTGAATTTCCTTCAGTATCTTTATGCTCATAGTATGTCCTGCTCCATCCACTGACTTTTCTATATAGATACACAAAGCCCCCCCACCATACAATATGCAGAAAGGTCATCTCTAACACAGGTCAGGATAGCAGGATCCCAATTTTCAGAGGAATGTAGAACACAAGACTAAAACCAGGTTTTGCCACTATCCTGATGCCTTACAGAAGATGGGCTAAGGTTCAGTCTGAACAATGTAAGTGGATCAAGAACCTTATGAAAAAATGCAGCCTTTCTATCAATTTATGTAAACCTAATTCCAAGTACAATTAGACACATTATCACGGTGCATATTCTTCACTAAAGATATCAACCTCAGAGATGCTATGTAATTGAAATGAGAAATTAATCCACAACTCCACATGTAGCAATACACACAAACACTCATTTAGCACAATCTCGAAATTTTGTATGTGCAACCTGACATGGGAAATTTGATTCCTCCAGTCTGCCACTGAGACATACTTTGGTGGCCATGATTACAAATCTAGCAAAAGTTGGTATGGTAACTGTATTGACAGTCTGGAAAGAAAATAGTGTTTAAAGCTAACACATTTCTGATACCTCTCACTAGGATACAAAACAGAAACATCATACCAGTAGTCGTAACTCTCATCCCAGTTGTCAAAATGAACCAGAAAACGATTGTCCACCATGTCTGTTACCGTAGCAACACAAATGAAAGTCGGGTTCTTCTTGTCTACGGCTTCCAGCTTCATCCCCACTCGAAATCCCGATGGAATCACTGTCTACATAGAGAAAAGACATTTAATTGAAGATAAATACTATAAATCCAGAAATCTCCCCAGTGTCCACAATCAATATATTCACGTCATTTCTAAGTTTCCCAGTTAGCTGCCCCAACAGAGTGGCAGCAGCCTAATTAGTTGACATGAGAGATGCTCAGAGAGACTCGTGGTTTATGAAATAAAAAAGCCCTAAACATGCTGCTAAAATTAAATGTGTTGATTTTAACTGTCTTAGATACTCTCTCTGAAAGACCGTGCTTGTTCCACAACATTATGGTGCGAGACACAGTACTAATACAAGTCTTAAATTTCATTTAATATACCATTTCTGAATGTGCCAGATCAGATGTTTAAACAGATCAGTAAAAAAATTAATGGATCAGAATTGCAGAGGTGAACTGAAGATTGTCATTGAATTTGTTGTAAACATTTTTATCTTAAATTTGAGGTCTCAAGTCTGCCATCACTGAAACGTGCTGTGAGTCTCTACCACACACATGAGCATACTAGCAACTTTCCACACCGTTAGTAACAAGCAAGTACTTACTGCATTCTGGTTTTCAAACAGTGATTTAGGAGCAGCTTGAGCCTTGCATGCCTTTAGGTATGAGGGCCAGCTGAATTCTTCTTCCTTATATCCTACATGAGGGTCATAAAAGAAGGGCAAGAAATGATAGGCATGAGACACAAGATGCATGCAGATGATTTGATCATAATTGATGAAATTATTTTTTCCATCCAGTTCAGAACTGTTTCTTACAACTTCAAAACTGAAAAGATTATGCACTGTTAACTATTTATTCTAATTTTATATAAACTACATTGGGAAAATTTACTTTAAAACTACTTTTTAATTCTACCCCAATATGAACTCAATGAGTCTCTGAGGGAGCACTGGTTTGGATTTATTAGAAATTTTAGCAGGACACCCTTTAGAGGAGCTTATAGAGTTCAAAAGAAAGTTGATGAAGCTTTTCTATTTTTATTTGGGCATCTGGTATTACAAAGAGGAATCATGTTCTTTATTTAGGGCTGGCTGAGCTTCCTTACCAAAATGTCAAGCTTTCTTTACACTAACTGAGCAAAATACTCTGCTTTCTTGAGCTGCACATTATTAGTTTCTTACAGTTGGCTAGGACTGACATTTGAACTGTTCCTAATCTTCATCTGGAAGGAAGAATAGTCATATAAATAAAGCACTAGGCAAGAACTTGGGAGATTTCAGCTCCGTTTCAACTTCACCTTCAAAACAAGCTGGAGAGCATTTCTTACAAAATCAGTGCTCTACCCCTGATCTCCGACCTCACAGTCCTGCCTGTCAAGGGAACTGAAGGTCCTCAAGGGGCAGAATGTCTAGGGGGAGCCTGTAAACTAAAATCTGTAATTCTACCAGGTATCAAAAATCAGTCTCAGTAAGATAGCAGTTTTATACAATAATCTCCCTCCCTTCGAACAAATCTCTCCAAGTGGCACAGGCTACAAGTCACCTCTCTGTCTCTCCCCAAGAAAACCGCACCTTACCACCTCCCTGCCTCGCAGGTACCAACCAATTTCCCTTTGGTGGTCTGACTGAGACACACACAACCAACAAGCTGGGGGCAGGTGCCCTCCAGCTGCTTTTCAGTCTGCTGCTTCTACTTCAGAAACAGCAAAGGGCCTACAGGCCCCAAAGCTCTTCCCACTATGCCAGTCAGTCTAATAAAAATATTCCCTCCTCCTACAGACTTTACCCTACTACATCCTCAGGCTATCACTAATACAGCATGACCACTACTAGCTTTAAAACAAACTCCCTACGTTATATCGAAACAGTTGCTTACCCCAGAACCCCTTATGCATTTACAGTGTAAACTGTCCCCTGCACGGACTTTCCGCATTTTTTATTCTATGCATACAGCCCTTGGAAAGAAATCTAGATTTCTGTTGATAGTTTGCCTCTTCTAGTTTCTTAGAGAAAAAATAATTCATAATATATTGAACTGCATAAAATAATTCACAAGAAACCGTTTGTACTTCTAATATATAAAACAATCCTAAGAGTTGTAAGCAAATAGTCTGTTTCCTTTATTCGCCTATTAAATAATACTTATAGGAACATCTATTTTAGTTCACACGTTACAATCCAGTAAAACAAGACCAAAATCATCACCAATTTCAGTAAGTGATTGCCTTAACTACTGACATGTGTCGCCTCTTGACTATTTGAAGTGTTACTCAAATACACTACAGACAAGCTCCGTTTAACTTTCTAAATATCTCATATTTTCCAAGGAACAAGTAAAGAATCCTTTAACTTCATCTTCTCCACATCTGCCTTACTCAGTTTTCATTTTAAGTATCAGCTAACATAAATTAACCTCCAAGTCCAAACAATGATACTTTTCTTTATATTCCAATTGCCTCTTGTCTTGATATACTATACCTGTAGACCAGTTGAAATAATTGTTAAAGGAATGTGGTATCGAGGCTTTAATTTTCCCTTTGTAATTCTAGAGGATATTCAAACCTAGCTCAAAGCTCACAGCTGACAACACAAAACTCCCACCTACTGCATGTGTGATGGGATCAGGTACTGGTACTGGGACAAAGTCCATGGAAAAAAAATTGGTTTCCGTAGATTGTGAAACAGTTTCTGGACAGCGTGGGTCTTCCAGTCACCAAGTGAGAAAGGAAGATCTCTAGCTCCTACCTCATCTCTCAAAAAAGGACCAAAGGTGGATTTGATTTAGTCACTGTAGATATAGAACTAACTAAAACTACAGGCTTTATTAATTTCCAGTCAATTTACAAACACATAATGTGAAGGCTAACTGGAATGATATAATTCATCTAAAGCATGTTGTTAAGGGCATTGTCCAAGTGCCTCTTAAACACTGACAGGCTTGGGGCATCGGCCACCTCTCTAGGAGGCCTGTTCCAGTGTTTGACCACCCTCTTGGTAAAGCAATTTTTCCTAATGTCCAGGAGGTTGCCTAGGGTGAGGCAGTCAGGCAGTCAGAACGAATTATGCCTGCCTCTACTAAGAAAAAAATAACTGTCATAGGCGATTCCCTTCTGACGGGAACAGAGGGAGAGGGATGCCGACCGGACCCATCCCACAGGGAAGTCTGCTGCCTCCCTGGGGCCCGGGTCAGAGACATTACTAGGAAGCTCCCTGGTCTGGTACGGCCTTCCGACTACTACCCGCTGTTGGTTATACAGGCTGGCAGGGATGAGGTTCCAGAGAGAAGTCCTGCAGTGATCAAAAGGGACTTCAGGGCACTGGGGCGACTGGTTCAAGGATCGGGAGCACAGGTAGTGTTTTCCTCAATCCTTACAATGGCAGGGAAGGATACTGAAAGGAACAGGAAAACACACCTGATCAACACGTGGCTCAGGGGCTGGTGCCATC
>NW_008795490.1:12966270-13004071 GCF_000699145.1 Aptenodytes forsteri
AAGAAATTCCTCCTTAAGGCCCAGTCTAAACCTCCCCTGGCACAACTTTGAACATTCCCACGCATCCTATCACTGGATACCAGGGAGAAGACACCAGCACCTCCCTCTCCACTTCCCCTCCTCAGGAAGCTGGAGAGAGCAATGAGGCCCCTCAGCCTCCTTTTCTCCAAACTAGACAAGCCCAGAGTCCTTAGCCGCTCCTCAGAGGACATGCCTTCCAGCCCTTTCACCAGCTTTGCTGCCCTCCTCTGGATGCATTCAAGGTTCTTCACATCCTTCTTAAATTGTAAGGCCCAGAACTGCACACAGTACTGAAGGTGAGGCCACACCAACGCTGAATACAGCGGGATAATCACCTCTTTTGACTGGCTGGTTATACTGTGTTTGATGCACCCCAGGATGCGGTTTGCCCTCTTGGCTGCCAGGGCACACTGCTGACTCATATTCAGCCTCCTGTCAACCAGCACCCCCAGATCCCTTTCTGCACGGCTGATCTCCAGATAAAAGCAGATAAGAATCTTGTTTTTTAATAATATAGCAATACATTTTCATCTTCTGTGAATCTGAATATTCTCACTTTGATCCTTCTTTCTTCTTAATTCTTCTTAATGATTTGTTGGCGAAATTTTATTTTCAGGAGTTTGTGAAACTACCCCATTAGTAGGACTACATGGCTTCTGGAGCAGAACTTCAATGCGCCTCCTATTTCTCACTAATGCCTGTTTTGATGGTGATAGGTTCGTAAGTCCTGCTTTTAAAATTAACTTTTGGTTTGTTTACATGGTTTCATTTATATTAATTTGCTAACACCTGTTTTTGTTTTAAAAGGAACACTACAGAGCTGTATCAATTTTCCCAAAAAAAGTCAATGCAATTTTTACTTCGGGACCTTCAGTGACAGACAGTTTTCAAGGCTCTCCCCTTCTCTGCTGACTGCAGAGCAACTCCTCTGAAGAGGTTTCAGAAGACCAGGCGGCCTCTGCTGCACCAACTTCTCCCTTTGGCATCCGAACCATTCTTGGCTTAATTCAGGCAAAAACCCAGCAGTATTACCATGGCGGAGCCCATGGTAACTCTGGCAACACACACACATCCATCCCCCCCTCTGCAGGTTTCACCTCCACGAGAGAGAAAAGTGACCTCCTTTGCACACAGAATGAACAGCGTCCTAAAAACACCATCTTTTTTCTTCCCATGAAGCCCAGTTTGGTTTTGCAGCTCTGCTCCCCCATGTCTACTGGAAGCCCAGCGGCAGCCGCCTGTTGCCTCTGCTGCCATGAGGATGGGAGACACCCTGCCGCAAGCCCTGTCCTGCCCGGCAGCGCTGAGAATTACCTGCCCATTCCATTTTAATAAACAAGGATACAAATAGGCATCAGAAAACATCTAAAACAATATTCTTCCTTTCTCATGTCCCTCACACCCCCCACAGTCCTCTCCCATCACAATAAATAGCCTCCCATCCCTCACAAGGAAAGATTGACCTAAGGCTTGTTTGGAAAGTTACCCACTTTCAGCCCTCTCAGAAAACAAGTTAGGTCACCCGGCCCCAAAATCCTTCTGGAGCATACCCTCCTTACAGCCCCTTCCTGTGAAGCAGGACACTTCTGCCCAAGCTTGCAGGAACAATTAACCGGGGCTGCACTACACAGAAAGATGGCAGGAGCGTCTGCTCCTTTCTCAGGCCACTGGGTTCCAAATAGTTTATGGTTTACACCATAAAGGTCATAAGTTTGCATGTATCTGGAAAACAAATGTCTACTAATGCAAACCTTTGAGTTCTTCTGTGAGGTGATATTTTATATAAGATACTGTGCCCTACGTCATTAGTGGTATCAGCTTTAGTGTCTGTATGATTTGCAACGGGCGCTAAAAAGAAATCGTTATTAAAATGTCATACCACAGCAAAACATAAACAATCTGTCCAACCCAATAAAAACACACAAAAAGCCCCAACAACCTAAGACTGGCATCTTCTCCCTCCCCTTGGAATAACAGAACTCCACAAATATCAGTAAAACATAAGTAGTGAAAGCCTTCCTGCTGAAAAACTAGAAAAAATGTTTAACTAATGAACGGCTGTTTGCCCTCAGCCTTCTTCCAATGCATGACTCCACCATACTGCTTGTTCTTTCCTGTTCCTCTTCCATCCCACGTGCAAGCTAGGCTTGCACTGGGACAACGGAAGAAGTCCCACGAGTACAAGAGCAGATTTCAGCAATCACACCATACCTCATCAATGATGAAATGGTTTATCACTGAGGTGAAGTAACAGAGCCAAGCCACGCGACGGGCAGAGCATTTCGCAGGTCTTGGATAAAAATACCAGAGAACAGCCTTGCTATTCAAAATCAAGAATATTTCTTGGGGATGGTAGGAGCACATAGCCGTGCAGGTTGACAACCAGAACCCTGAGAATTACCATCATATGTCCTCCTAACTTGTCCCCCTCAACACCTCTGGTAAGCTCCATGACTTTCCTAAGTAAAAGACCTATCCACTGCTTCAGTATGGTGAAAAAAAATAAACACAAAAGAACAATCTTCCCACCAACTTAAAACTAGAAGAGAAATTGAAGAAACTTCTCATGAAAGTGACTCAGAGACAGACAGTAACCTTCCTCCAGCAGCGATAACTCGTTAACAAAAGCTTAAGCTTTCTAAACCAGGCATTTAAGATGGAGAAGATGACAAACCTTCATCACGGATATAAACCGTGCTAAGCATGCTGTAATAACATCAATAACTCTATAACTGGGGACTACTGATTTGCTACATGTAACTTACTACTTCAGTGGAGGCCAACCTTCTGAGAAATTCTGATTTATGTTCAAGAAATTGCTACTTCTGCAGAGCCAGTTATGCAGAGCTGTGCCCAATGAAAACTCTCGTACTGGAGCGGCAGCACAGAGCACTCCTGCCTGTACCCAGAGTGGAGTTCGCAGCGTGCTCAGAAGAGCCCCACATGCTCCTTCACACTCCTCCAAGGCTCAGGTGCAGAAATGCCACCCTCTCCCACAGTGGCAGGCCCTCTGCCTGTACACTTGCAGTGGCTTTACTCTCACTTTCCACACCCCAGCAGTTACATCCACAGTTTTATAATTCTCCATAATGCATCCTCTTGACTCTGTACACTCACCATTTTGCAGCCTTTCGAAACCACATTATCCTACCCTTACTCTGTATGTCAAAACATCACATTCATTTATTTCTCACTCTCCTGTCTTCACGACTTGCTTCCTTCATCCCCACATATTCCCTTCCTACCCCAAAAGGGAGCCCGTTTATTCCTTTTTTTATGGTACAGTTCAGTGCAGATGTACTCCATCTGCCAAAATAAAGGAGTTACGTAGTCTGAAATAGAATAATTAAGCAAGCAAATTACACATATTTAAATACATGTACACCATTTACATAAGCTATGTACAAATTATGCTTTCAGGCTCGTAATCTTACCCTTTCTTCTCCCTCCTTATCTGTTCATTCCTCTTTTGCCTCTACTTCAAGCTTGCTCTTTGTGGCGAGAGCACAATCTTTATTAGTCTGTGCCAACACACGTACAATAACGGTGATCAATACCTAGTATAATGAAAATATCCCAAGACCTTCTACTCAAGGATTCTCAGCTGCCTGTGAGACCTCAGTTTAAGCATACATGTCACCAGTATGCTGCCATTTTACTTGCAATAAGCATTCATTTGGGTCTAGGTTTGTTGCTTAACTTTCTTTCCTAATGCCTTATGAATTACTCTTACGGTTCATTTTGTTTTCTTGTTTTCTCTGAATTCCCACTGAATAAAAAAGGTAGGATTTCAACCTCAAGATTTTAGCAAGACTTCAAGTAGAGTTTAGTTTGCCATGTTCAAATACTCTAAATGAACAAAAAAGTTTCTGCCAAAAAAAATAATTATGGCGTTACACAGATAGTCTCGATCTCAGAGCTATGGAAAACGCACACATTTCAAACTAAACAATACCTTTAGGTGGATGAAGCTTGTGACCTGTTTTCTCACACCATCCAACAGGATGAATGTCTGAAGAATCAGCATTTACCCAGAAATCGTAACAATCTGGGTATCCATCAAAATGGAGGCGTATTCTGTAGCCACAAACCTAAAAGCAAGAACGTACAACATACACCACTATGTTTTAAGATGTTTGCCCTACACATAACAGCTTCTGCTCAGTATTATACATAGTAACAGTGTGTTTTCAGTCAGCCTTTTACTTCTGCTCAAGCCAACGCTGGATGAATAAATTCATTTGATAAAAAGGAAAGAATAAAAAAGCAAAGCTATTCTCAGTCTGAGTGCCTCTTCTTCTGGTGAAAAGAATTAACTAAAAGCTGGATATTGCCATTAGTGTTCAAAAAGTTGAAAACTGTTCAACCCAACATCAGAATAAAACAGAAACCCTACAGAAGAGCATGAATACATGCGATACAACCATGGACAAAGCGCAGATAATGATGCTCTCAAGCTATCCCGATTAATCAATATTCAAGAGAGCACTCAACAATAACTATGTTCAACAGGCTCTCCAGAGAGGTACTGAGAACTGTTATTAAAGATGAGAAGTCAGGGGAGGTATCACCCAGAACTTCATTATTCCATGAAGTAGTAAGTTAACCACCAAGAGGAAGAGAAAAACAGGACACAGTCCCTCTCGCTGTACAAAAGTTCCCCACATCTTCCTGAGTGTCAAATGCCATACCTTTCCTGCAGTCATCAGTGAAAATCTCTTGACATCAAGGTCACCCTATTTATATTTAATTTATACTCTCACATAGCTTTCAGTTTGCCATCTCAGAATTTTGTGGAATTCAGGTCATCCTGCAGTAAAACATGCCTCATCACTTAGTGCCGAGCACAAGGTACACAGGAAATAGTCAACCACTGACACACCATCCGCAAGAAAATGGAAGAGATATCCACAGAAATGGGATACGACTATGGGCCATGAAGAGATCCAGAAATGGGAACACAAATGCCTAGGCTATTAAAATATAAACTGCAAAATTACAGCTGCCTAGAATACCAGTGATACAGAGCAGAGTACCTACCTATTCCTGTTTCCCCATTTTCATTCAAAAAACAAAACCAAAAGAGGATCCTTGGTAAAACTACGTAAAAACTAATATAAGTTATATTTGAAAGACACACAAAATGTAACTGAGAAACAGGTTCTCATTTATACTATTAAAAGCAAAGAAGCTACTCATCAGAAAAATGATTTCATAAACTGCAGCAAAAAGACAAACTGAGTTTATATTGTATACTAACTTGTAGAAGTTGCCAATACAGGCAACTTCTGAGGCCATCAGCCTTAAAAAATTGTAGCACAACTGTAACATAAGAAAGTGTTAGGCATTTGTATCAGTGAATGGAGCAACCGTAAATACTATCAAACTTCTATAAAACTGCTATGTATCAGTTGTCATACTTAGGATTTTTCTACTTATTTTCTCTTTTAAATATAGATTTAAACCACAGGATTACAGAAAAACCACACATCATCCAACTAGTGTAATACTATTTTCTCTAGCTGCATATGTTAAAAATATGTAAATAGTCACTTCTGCATGGCACCGGATATAGTCTTTACATGTCTGTCAGGTAGATTTAATACAGCATTATTAATTTAAAAGCCATCTTCCTACATACAGTTTCTGTCTGCTTGTTAGGGAAGAGCGAGCACTTTCAGCTGCTGCTGTTTCGGTTCAGTCTCTCCTGTAATCCTGCACCACGGCTGCTCGCAGCCTCTACTTACCTCGGTCACTGTGAGAACACAGTGTATTGACTGGTGCTCGGGATCCACGCCCTCCAGCTTCATCCCTACTTTGAATCCGTTTTTGTTGTATGGGAAAGACTGATACTGCAATGGAAAAGAACAGTTTCAACACTTCTGAAAGTGTACCAGAGAAAAACAGAGTATCTTTATAAGGAAAAGAACAATGATTATTTATTATTCATGTTTCTGAAAGAACTAATAAATCACTTTAAAATAAGTTTCACGTTCTTAAAAACATACAGCGGAAAAGATAAATTTATGTTTGTTCAAAAAACACGCTGATATCGGAATGACTTAAAACTTGAGAGTATGTAAGAAAATTATAAAGAATTAGCAAAAAAGTTAACCAAGGGAAAGAAGATGACATGATTTGCCCTCAACTTTTTTCACTAATTGTCAATAAAACATTTTAACAACATAATTATTTATTTTTCAGCCTGTACAGTGACCCTTTGACACCTTCCTGGTGGTCATCATTCCTATAATAATCACAACAATGATGCTCTATTTTGCCTTTTCATCTCCACATCTCAGGCCATCAGAGATGAACTGTAAGGCAGAAATATGAAACACTGTTTGTATATAGGGATGGCCTCTTTGATGTCATTTTCTCCTTTATACGTTGAGTCCAGACTAGCTAGTTTTCCAGGAATATTTTTGCATCACAGGAACATGACTACCCTTACATCATATTACAACAAACCCAGAAGAACATCTTTCAAAAAACAGAAAGTGAAAACAAGGCTAGGCAGAACGGATGTTTTCAATCAGAAGGCATCAGCATCCCATGTATTATGCTCCCTGCCCTCTGTTAAAGAAGGAAGGAAGCTAGCAGGTATTAAGGTTAAACTGTAGGGAATATCAGAAGAATAACTGACTAAAACCGAAGAGGGTTTTCCACGGGTTAACAAATTCACAGCCAGTTTTTATGTTCCAAATGGTTACAGACAAAACACAGGAGAAGCATCTTATAAGCTCCCCCTTCCTTCTGTTCCTGTCTAAAAGCTACACATGCTCCCTAGCCATCTGCAGCACCTCTGCAGCCAATGGAAAGAGAAGGGTACCAAGGGAGGTACTCAGAGAGGTCTCACCTGCTTGGAAGGAAGGGAATCCTCTCTTTGGTGGCTTTGCCTGCAACTGATATAACTGAATAATAAACCCAGGAGAAAAAAACGCAGCGCATGGCACAAGAGCAGGAATATGCAGTCAAGGGGAAGGGAAATGGAGAACCAGACCAGTTTAAATCAGCCTAAAGTGGCCAGCTAATAGATGCCTAACCACAGCTCTAAGTCCCTATCTAAAAATAGCTTAGATCATTTTGTAGACCTCAGTTAAGGGATCAGAGTATCTGACTGCAGTACATGCATTTGAAAGTTACTTCATGCTAACATCACCACATTTAACATTTTTATTATCAATGAAAGTTTAATGAAGTTACACTATGCATAATTCTAGATACCTCCTCAAGAGGAATGTAAAAGCAGAGCATTCTTTTTTTTAAATCAATAAACTGAAATTTTTAAGGTTCATCTTGGTGCACAGACTTGCAGTTAATGCCATCTGTATCATAAATACCTTACAGGTAAAAAACCTCAGTGGAAAACCGAAATGCTAGAAATACTGACACATTGAGGAACAGTGGCCAAAAATGTAACTGACATTTTGCGAAAGCAAGCACAACTAAAATTACAAAGAAAGGAAGCAATTAAAAAAGTCACACATCTGTTTATTCTTTCATTATTATAATAAATATTACTGTACAAACAGTACAAAATTCTACAAACAATACACTAAAAATTAAGCAATCATCACACAGGTATTTCCTGAAATTTAAGACATGAATTATTCACTGTTCTTCCAATTGTCAAATCTAAAACTGCTAAGGCAACACAATCTTTAGTTTGGTTTCTGTTACAGCAAAATAACAGGCAACTTTTAGAAGACTAATAACTTTAATACTATTTAACAGATTTCAATTTTGTGCGTTATTCTCAATACATCACCCACGGTAAAGCTATGACAAACTTAGTAATGACACATTATCTTTACAACAAACATTTATAGATACTTTGTTAAGGAGAGATACAAGGACAAAATAAGAGTAAAGGTAAAAGGAGTCAGCAAATGAGCAGATGGCAGACTGAGGATTAGAAATGTTTATGTATGGTGCAAGAACATACACAAAACCCAAAAGATTACATCAGGGGAGTTGGAGATTGAAAAAAACAAAATTCAAGGGTCAATAATTTTGTTTTACCGGAGCAATAACAGCTCGTCAGTCACAGCCTAGAAACAATTCTGAGATTTAAGTACCAGGAAGTGGCAAGGACTCTCCATTATCCTGACCATTCCTAACTAAGGGTATGAAAAAACGCCATGAGACGTACTGCTTCTGAACTGGAAAAATAAGAGGAAAAAAAAGAGTAATTCTCGCAATCCAAATGGAAATCAAGGATTCAAAATCGGTGATGTTTGGGCTTTGTTTTTTTTTTTTAACCTTACTGTTCCTGTGGCTTGCCTGTCCATCTGTAAAATGGAGAAATATTACCTGGCCACTTCTGGATGTTATTAAGAATTCTCTCTCCGCTACAGGCTTGTAACTACTGCACACTAAATAAAAACCTAGTTACCCAGGGGCTAAAGACTTAAAAAGAAAATATTAAATAAGACGCACTGAATGAGAAAAGTACACTGTGGAGAAAAATACAGGAAACGGTATGGCATCACCTAACGCCAGACTTTACCACCATGTGCAGTGCCCAGAAAGGCTGGTATATGCCTGTGTGCTGCATTTCATGGAACTTCAGACAGGCAGAGCAACACTTTGTAAATCTACCTTCCAGATAGAGACACTACCTATCCAGATTTTTTTCTTGTTAATTTTTCAACCAGTATATAGCACAGGGGGTTATAACTAAGGATGGTCAGGTAACTGTTGTTCTTGTACCTACAAATCTATGGATTCTGTACATTGCGATTCTAGTTCTTTACTTTTGTACCTCAGTAACGTCTAAAAGCACCAATTAAAGGTCAGCATCACACGCACATCTAAGCTGAAAAGCTAATCCCTGCACAAAAAATTTAATAGTTGAAGTATAAAGCAAACAGAAAGAAATGGATGCAAGAAACAGACTACAAGTAAGAACAGAATTATCAAAAAATAATACTGGATATACATAGCAGAAGTACAGCAGCTGAGACATGTTCACATGTTTTGCCAGGTTTTGCAAGAGAAGAGAACAGCATGGAAGCTTTGTGGATTTGCATACAGAGCTCTCTTCCAAGCAAGAGAGACAGCACTAGAGAAAGCACTGAAATGACAAATGACGACGAACACCATAGCAGGCAAAGGACAAGTAAGAGATGATGATGTGACATCCAATCAGACGACAGGCAAAATGGGAACAAGCCAAACTAGTATCTGATGTAGTAACAAAATATAATGTCAGCAGGAGCTGCAAAAAGACAGGTAATATAATCAAAGCAACAAGCCAAAAGACGACCTTTGTACCACCTTTCTAAACATATTTAAAGAGAATGATACAGCATGAAAAAATAAGGCTATGTATCAGATTTTTAGCTTCAGAGATTAGAAGGAAAGGCTAGAACTTGCAGGTTTTGGAAAAGCATCTGCTTTCTGTAGTCTCAGTTGACAGCATTCATCTACAACTACAGAATTCTCTGAAAAAGCAGAGAAAGATAACTAGTTTCACATGTTTCGGCTATGTTAACGATTGCTGATGGACAGCATTATTTTAATCATGTAGGTTTTCCCCCAGAGAAGTGTAAAATCTTCAAATTCTTTTTTGTAATTCGTTTCCTAGAAATTTCATTATCTTAGGTGGTTGACTGATTTAAACTTCAGAGAGTTGTACCTCTTTAAAAAGCTTAGTAGGTACTGCAACGGCCTTTTCTTCCTCCAGATAGGATGCCCAACACCATGCCTGCCTTCCTTTGGAGGGTACAGCTGTAAAGAAACACACAATAGCAAAAGAATTCTGTAACTGTTAACTTCTCAAGAAAAAAAAAAAACAGAACACTTTGAAGTTTATAATATACCTATCTCAAATCTACATTTTACTAAATGCATTCATGGTGTTTCTCAGGACTTATTTGAGGAAAAGAAGTAGCTCTATAGGTTTAATGGCACCAGGAACAAGAAGGTTCCTGGTTTGTATAGAAAGATTTCCAGCAGTTCAAATCTTGATTAGTAACAAGAAAAAACTCTTTCAAGTGACAAGAACAACTTACGAAGTCTTGCCCCCTGTCCCTTTTCCCTTATTGCTCATAAGAAGCATTAAGATATACAATTTGCAAATGTGTAAAAAGATCAGTTCAAATCACACAGTAGCTCAGTATTTTAAATTTTTTTTCCCGAGAATTTCTTTTCCTGGAAAGCATTTTCAACTGGACAGCACTTGTGACATATTTTTTTAATGACAGTTGAAATACTTTAACAGCACTCAGAATGTTTCTAACCTACTCCATCACTTTGTAGTTTGATGGTTTTGGGTGGAGAGGCAGTGATTTAACAGTAATTTCTCCAAGCCATCAAAACTGCCACCAGTGCTTTTTTCCCCCATCATGTCATTAGCATATGACAGAAACTTCCAGTTTCAGGTTTGCTCATATAGTATGAACACTCGCATACACTTGCGTAGTAATTGTAATATTGGCTACAGTCACGTCAGTGAGTAACAGTTTTTAGGCCTTGAAAATAAGGCACTAACTGCACTGGCAAAAGCCAGGAACTTCAAAAACAGATGGCTTGTGAGGCTGGCCATGTATGTGTCTACTTTCATACACCTCCACTCCGCTCTGCCGATCTTCACCTAAAATGCTTCCTCTGCACATGCAGCTTAGCATTTCAGACCATAAGCTCATGCTGCCAGGAGGATTCCTCACAGTCCACAGTGTGATTTTGGCCTGATCCTGACTGTGGACTACTCACAAGAGAAATAAGCCCCTTAAGTAACAGTCTGGCTAAGCGTTTTTATGATTAAAACATGAACCATAACAATAGTGATGCCAAACTCTCCTGAAGAAAGCTGATAATGTAACCAAAAGATAACAAATTTCAGAATGACAGTGATCGCTCAACACTATTAAAGCACATCCATTTTATTTGTGATTTACCCAGTTTTTATCTATTCCATTTAAGAGATGTGTTGCTCAGCACGACAATACACAGTTATGTGCTTGGTTCTGAATATAAATCGGTCTTTTATACCAAATCTCTTGTGCTGAACTGACACCTTCCCAAATAAAAAAACCAGAAGAAATCTGTACAGATCACACTGTGGACAGCAGTGATTTCCATACAGCATCGGCTTTATGCTTCTATCTCACACACTTCTTATCACGTCAACTTTGGAAACAACTGTAGAAATAATATTTGTATTTCAGGAGTAATTCTATCTCAGGAGGGGGATCTTCCATAACTTTTATATGTTGCATCTTCAATCAGTAGTTCATCTGCCTAGAGTGCAGCAGAGCTGCTTGGAGCTCTGTGCTGATTAGTGGCCCAGCAACTTCTGGTAATGGCTCCCTGTCTACCATAAGAAACACTTTGGAGGGCAAGATGTAGGTTTGTGCTTGATGTACCACTGAGGTGTAAGAGCTGCTGATTCTCCGATTCTTCCTCGAAGTATCTATCATCCAAATAGCCTGAAAAAACCAGCACTCATTTAAAATACGTTTTATTATGCCGCTTGATGCAGCTTATGTCCCTTTGGACTGATTATAACAATTATTCCTAAACAGTTCCATACATGTGTCTATTTCCAGCACACACTGTAGATACAAAATTGATCCCCAAGGAAACAAAAGTAAACTTTCACTTCTGCTTAATATATGTCTTTCAACATGTGGGAACTCAATGGGCCTGATTCCCTTTAATACCGGCACTCTTTAGAGGGATGAAAAAAAAGCCTAAAATGTGCATCAATTACATTTACACTCACTATATCCTCCTCCACGCTGCCAGAGGTATATAAACTGGCTCTTTGTAAAAGGTAATCAATCTCCAAGTAATGGGTTTTCTTCCCAGTTTTCACTTGGCGCTCTCAGTTCTTCAATCCTTAAAACTTAATTGCTGTAAGTAACACTGGCACTCTCTTTTTACAGAATCGAAAAAAATGTATTCAATAGGGAATACAAACTCAGTGAAACCATGCTGGCAATTCACAGTAAGAGATGGATATTACCTAAAGAATTGATAGTTGAGATTTTTGTTTCATAATCTAACTTACTTTGTTTCAAAACTGTTATCTCCCCCTTTCTTTTTCTCCTGGCTCTCTGTGAGACTCTCAAGATCCTTCCTTCAGGTTTGTCCTCCTGAGTTAAAAAAAAAGTACAGTAACCTCATTAGTTCCGAAGTCTAGCACAGTAAAAACAGAGACACCCAAGGTTTAACTGTGACTTCATTTAAATGGCTACTGACATAGCTCTCCACTACCTCAAACAAACCTGCAGATGTCTAATAAAAACAAAAAGAGCCATCAGTGACAAATCACAGCAAACACGGTGAAAACGACAGACAGGACTCTCAACACTTAAAAAAAACAAAGCGAGCCATCAGTGACAAATCACAGCAAACATGGTGAAAACGACAGACAGGACTCTCAACACCCGGCACTCAGCCAGCCAGCCTTGTCTAAGCCAGGGACAGATCACGAAGCCTTCAGCAGGCCTGGCTGAGCGGCAGATAAATAGCAGTATCTTTGATATGTTCATGCTTCCAAAATAAAGGAAAACCTCTCACAGCTTTAGTCTGCTTCTTTCAAATGTACAACTGCTTTACTAAATATAAAATGGCACTGATCCTTTTTATTTATTTCACTGTTTGTGTATTAACATTTTTGTTAGCACCTGAATAGATTAACAGAATAAGTACTGATTTGGGAGGGCAGATGCATGGAGGCAAAGAAGGCGTTCCCTGACTTTTGCCTAAAGATACTTCTATGCAGAGAGCTACGAATTCCCTTCCGACAACTCTAGTGTCTTCAGCCTTTTGACAATACGGCAGTTGCAGAGCTCTCCCCTTCTCCCTCAAAACTGTGCTCCTCCCAGCCGTGTCACAGCTATTGGGAAGAAAACAAATAGTACAGGAAAACAAACATTGTGGGAAGGTACTGTGATAAGTTTATTCTAAAATGAAGAATAAATCCAAAAGGACAAAAACAAAAGGTGCCCCAAAGCACATTACGCTGTAACACAAAACAAAACCAAATCTTTAGCTATGATTTTCTAAGGCAAATTACATTAAGAAAATCAAAAGTATTCTCTTCTTAACTGTAATGTAGCTTTCTTTGTAAATAAATTATTGGTCTATAGTCATTTATTCATGTGCAGAGTGACAAAGTAACAGGAGTTGGGAAGTAGGTACTCCTATTTTTCTGTGCTGAAGACATAGCAAGTCTATGTTAGTATTGTTTTTCCTCTAAATTCTTTTTGTTCCGTTCTTAAAAAAGGAGAGAAAAGAAATAAAAACCAGCTCTTATCAGTCCATTGTCAATAATTACAATTTACTGATGAGGCATAATTAAATTGGTAAGTGAACCACCTAATTATTGTGGCTGTGATAGTGATGCCGTCATTTCTCTTTGTAGACTGATGAAGTTACTGACATTGCAATATAAAGCAAAACTCCCACCGAAATACTTGCAGGAATGGGTTTATGATGCATACTAACAGTTTCATCGGGATTGTCTTTCTTCTCCCCATTATCCCTGGACTCTTCTTTGAGAGGTAACTTTGCTTTTCTTTTCCGAATGCCTTTGGAATCATCTTCCCCATTGCATTCCACGCTGGGCTTTTCCTCCTTTGGTTCTCTACTACAAGAATAACACAATGACACAAGGCCAATATTATTTCACTTCCCATATTCATAAAACAAGTAAAAAGCGAGTAAATCTGAAGGTCAAGTGTTTGTAGGTCCCAGGGTATTATACCAAATATATTCTTAGAAATACTACTGAAAATTACATCTGTCAAAAGAATTAGTCTGAAAGACACTGTAGCAACTGCAAAAGGAAAGCTGTCAGCTTACGCTGAACAAGTTCTGCATGTTTTAAACAGTGTGTCTTTCCCCACGTACCACCAAGTCTCACGGAGAAGCAAACTGAAATGTTTAGGACTGCAGGGCAGTTTACAGAAAGGAAAGCAAAGGTAATTGTTAAGACTGACAAATCCAATTGGAGAAAGCTGGTATGTGACTGTACAAATTGCTAAACAAGCAAGCAGAACAGAAAACTTGGAAGCAATTAGCTAAAAATAAAGGAAAATGCACAAAATCATAGATGTTAAAAACTGCCGTAATGCAGTAATATGCAATACAGAATGGATACTAACACAAACCTTCTTTTATGATGAGATAAACTGCACTAACTGAAAAAAAAGGAACTGAGAAACTACAATACGCTCACGTTTTCACTCACTGTCAAATGGACATACTAACACAAACCTTCTTTTATGATGAGATAAACTGCACTAACTGAAAGAAAAGGAACTGAGAAACTACAATACGCTCACGTTTTCACTCACTGTCATCTATAACACAGCTCTTGCACTTACTTATAATTAACTTACCACACCAACCATCTCATTACCGATTATCTTAATTCCAATGATTATGAAACAGGGTGGGAGTCTGACACTGATTCATACATCCCATAGACTGTTCTACCGCTTGCATCTGAGAGCAGAACACAGCACACTCTGAGCAGAAAAGACTGCCCTCAACATCAGCGTTAGACAAAACCAAATGTTGTTAATGCATTTACATGAAAAACAGTGAAAGAACATTATAAACCAATGGAGACTCACCAAAACATGGCTGCTTAGTATCTCCCTTTGCCCCACCATTAACGTTTTATCCCACCACTTTTATCTAATGTTGCATTTACGGCAAATTCTTTGTTTCTATGCTTTATAATAGCACCTACTTGTTTTTTACTTGCTGGGCACACTTCTGGCTGCAAAATTTCCCTTCAGGAACAAATTCTTCTATAGTACCATAGCGGTAACAGTTTTCACAGAAAACAAGTCCATCCATTTTCGCAGTTTCCTTCAACCTTGTGGGGATCCCTGTCTTTTCTGAAAAGGCTGCACAATGAAAAAAGTAACTTCGCTTAGGAAGAGGTGATACATTTCCAACCATCCTCAGCAGGCCTCGCCAAGCAAACAGAAAAATGGAAGTCACACCACTCTTGTTAGAATGAAGAACTGGTAGTTAGTGTCTGTATGGGGTCTGTATTCCTGACAAGCAAGTTGGGTTTTCATATTGCAACATGAGAGAGAGGAATCCACTGATTTCATGCTTCTGTCATCAGTGGCACATCGACACTGCTTGTTGTGGCTACTCGTGGAAGGAGTGAATTTTGTGACAGGCACTGCTCTGACTGCCCACAGAATCATTGCTGCACGGAGTCCATCACCTCATCTCCTGCTGACTTGCCTCGTTTTTGACCTATATATAGGGTCATTTGGGAAAAAGGTTTGGGTGGGGAGTTATTTTTCAATAGGTGAACTTATTTCTGGAAGTAAATCACTGACTACATTCTACAGTCTCTCACAGCAGCAGCTATTGCTTAACCTGCCTGAGGTCTACCAGAAGTAAAAAAATCACTAATTTTGTAACAAAGAAATTTTCAAATACTAAGTTACTCATTCGTCCTAAGCTACAATTTCCCCACAAGAGGCATGTAGCCTAGGAGAGGATGCCGTTTCTTTCACTCACAGGCAAGTATGAAGCACTGTCAAGTTCTCCAGCTTCTAGAGCAGGTCGTTGACTCTGCACCCCCCCGAAAGGCAAATTACAAGCCACAAACGATTTCTTTTGCTTGAGCACTGTACTGTCTTTGAAAGCAGAGTCAAATGAACTCTCATGTGCAGACTATCTCCACTAGAAGAATATATAATTTACGTGCTACATTTACACTCCAGCACCATTAGTGGTTCAAAACAACTATTTCCTCTCACAATGGAAAACCGTAGCAATATTTTTCTCTTTGGGGAGCATTAAATTAATCAAGGACAGTGTAAGGTAGTAGTAGGATGCTTACTTGGTATGTTTATGTACCCATAAACACACTTTAATTCAGTAGCAACTTTTTTTTAGGTTTACCAGACCATAGGGGATGATGTTGCATGCTTTACTGTAGATAACTGTGATCTCTCAGTCTAAGGAGAGAACCTGTTGTGCCACTATGCTATCACACCGTTGCCACTCTTATCACAGATTTGAATCTTGATTAACTATCATTGTCTTGGAGACAGACCTACAGAACAGAATGGCTGCGATCTGAAGCTTCAGACCTCACAGCTGAGCCCCAAACTACTTTCCCACCAGTGTAAATATTTCACCTATTCACAAAAGTCACATGACAATTAAGACTTAATGGTGGGGGGAGTAGCAAAGGAAAACTTTCATTGACTTTGTTTATTGTGCTTATACTGATGATTATTAAAGCAAAATTTTGAAGTCTGCTTTTCGAAGGACTTACAGAATGCATATTTTAAAAGAAAATTGATAAAATATATTATCAACAAGGAAAAAACCCTAGGTAGTTGTAAGTAATTGCAAAACCAGTTGTGATATTCTCTTTCATGCTACTCCATCATTGCTGGAGTCAGTGTACCAAAATTTTCAGAATTTTTGACCACGTAAACCAACTTTTCTTGAACAAAAAAGGTGTTTCCTTACGTCAGTGTTTTAAATCCAGGAAACACCTTATTTGGTAGAGAGATACTACAACTATTAGAATTTGATCATTCAAGATAAACATAAATGGTTACTACACGTTAATTCTAATACTGTAAAAAAGCATAGTCAGCAGGAGCAAGGCAACAATGCAGACATACATTGACATCGGTGGTAGCAGCTGAGCAGCAGCCAGTATCATGTGAAGGCAGTTTACAGTGCGCGGTACTTCAGTCACAAATGAACTGCACGCAGTTAGTGAAGTCTGTGGGCAGTCTAGAGAACCAGCTCAGCAAAAACAACATCTAAAAAATTCTCAGTAATTTAAAGTAAGAAATTGACTACTTTGCAAATTAGAGGGAAAATACTGATTCTAAACTTAGAAAAAATTACTGTTAGAAAAAATTGTGGCTGTAATTGAACTTCAGATGTTTAACAGTGGAATTATTTCCTTTTAACTTAAAATTAATTTATTTTCATACTTATTCACACCCCAAGAAACAGGTAACATCATCAGAGATACTCTGTGCATTAAAGCAAATAAGGAGGTTTTTTTGGGGGGGGCAATCTTTAAGAAAAACTGATATATTAAACAAAATACAGTCTACCACAGAAAATGTTTACTGCCTCTTAACTGACCTTCTTGAGCAGTTGGAACCATCCAGGTTGTGGTAGCAGTTGCCTTTTTAACACTTTCCATCTCAGTGTCATCTGTAATCACTTCCAGGGCCCCAAATTCATTCACTCTAAACTGTAAGACAAAACAAATGGCATAGAGTATAGTAAAAAATTTACTAATACTCTCTTACAGCGTCTTCTTTTACCCACCAAGATAGGTTTTACATGGTGTCCTCACCATATTACCTAATTTCTATGTGTTTCTGCTTACCACATGGAATTGGAAACAAGCCTTTCTTGTTTCTATCAAGCAAAATGCAAAGTCATTTTGTTATCTAAAATAATTTGCAACAGATATTGATATAGATGCCACCACATGCTGATCGATATCTAACTTCAACACAAGAATCAAAAAATCAGTAACAGAAATTCATGGGAAAATCTCCAAACCGTATGCTTTTCATTGCCAGCAAAATAATGCACTCCAGTCACTGAGTATTTTTGTTGAGGAAAAGGGAACTGAACGTCAAATACAAATGCTTCACAGAGCACAGAAATTTCAGCATCCTCCAAAAACACAGTACTTCTCCACTGTAAAGTGCACATAAACAAACATCTCAAGGCAGTTTATGAGCTGTTTAATTACATGCTGAACGTGATATTACTGTCAGCCAGAAGCAAGGCTCAACAATACCCCACACGCTGTGCTTACACAGGAGCACCGGGAGTTATATCCATCCTGCTGCTAGCAGAAGAGAGTCTTCCAAATGCTGTAATGATTACAGCGCTACCAGATGAAAATAAACTTTGGCTCCCCAGTCACTACGTGGTTTGCAGGCCCAGCTGGTTACACAGGCTGAGCTCAAGGCAGCGCTTTGTCCCTGATCGTCTTCTCTGAACAGCGAAGGGGTGTAACTCTCTGAGCTTTCCCACAGAGGACAGGTCTCTAGCAGCGAGGTGCTCTCACCAACGGAGATCAACAGGAAAAATTAAGCCTGAGAGAGTCTCTCAAAGCTCCCCAGCACCCACTTGTGAGAATATTCCTTCAGGGCAGTAGCATGAAGCCTATTTCTGTTTCTCTGGTCAGGCAACTTTACCTTGAGAAAATGAGAAGAGGAACAATTGCCTGGCACTACATTGATCTTCTCTGTGCCTCCGGAGGCTGCAGGATGAATCACTCCCACTCACTTTGGACCCTGCTATGGTATAGTACCGAAAATAAGCCATTCTGACTGAAAGCAAAGGTGAGCCCCATGACATACATACCACAACAGTGTGCTTTCACCAATACAGTCCTTCCAGCTTCAGCATTTGCAAAGAGCCACCAGGTCCTAAGGAATGCGAGCAGCTCAGAAATAATAAGCTGAGGGGAGGGATAGGAAGAAGAGGAGGACCTCACACAGTCATATGACTTCTGGAGCCAAGATTTTTACTTGTGATCAGCTACGCTCACAACAGATACGCAAGTGTGGACAAACTGTCGATAAATCCATCTGGACTGAAAGACCAGGAGTTCAGCTTTGAAAGGCAACCAAATGCAGTAACACCATGTGCTCACACTCGTTTGTGGACAGACATTCACGCTGTTCCACCCAAAGAAAAGCAGCGGAGTTACCATTCAGAAGAGGATTCTTGTGTCTTACGGCTGAATTACGCACCCAGCCTGGTTCCTATTTCAGTTAAGCTCATTTTTGCTGTTGGTGCTTTGCTGCATCTGCAATAGGTGGATGCCAGAGGGAAAACCTTCCTTGCTTCCAAGAGTTCTAACTCTGCAACAGCTGGCTCAGCAAGCAGGCTGCGAGCGCAGACTAAAACACAGTGCTGCAGCCCACCAACAGGTCACAGGAAAGTTACTAACCAACTTCTGGAAACACTCTCCTGCACCTTCATACAACATCAGCCGGAACATACATACACCAAAGGTATTTCTGAACAGTCCAATTAATACCTGGGATATTTCTGCATGATCTGATCGATGTTCAGCCCTGACGCTACACATACATTCCTCCTCCACTGGGTCCTCCCATGGTAAGGCAAGGAGGTCACCCTAGCCGGTGCAGCAACCTGCCATCCCTTCCAGCTTCAGAGGGCTGACTGACAGGCATCAAATGATGAAAGACAGACGACTGCAGGGAAGGCTGCTCCCACATACCCTTTCACTGGAGGTTCTTCACGCACGGCAGCAAGAACTGAACCGTTAAGGAAGCAGCTCTTCAATAGTCAGGCCACCATGCTAAGATGTGCCCAGTGATGGAGAGTAACCACTTGCTACTACCTTAGCAGGCAGGAGGGCACAACAACGCTCATGGGCCAGCTGCCTCGTCTGACCTCTGTATCTCCTGTTTTTGCCCGCAGCCTCGCCTCTATCAGCATCAGTGGCCTCCACCTCCTGTTCGGATGCCAACTTGAAGCAGATATGTCTGCTTTCACTCACTGCTTCCCCAGCTACAGCTTCAGCATTACTGTGCATGCTGAGCTCTCCGTAGCTGACCAGAAAAATGCCTCAGACCTGGGAAGTCGTACTCTGGTTTTAGCTGGGGAGGAAAAGCAACGAAAAACTTGTGACAGAGTTTAATTGCTTAAAAACGGGATAAATAGATGTACAGAGCAGCATGCTGGACAAAGCCATCACAGGATGAGAGCTGCCAGAGCAACGTGCCAACTAGTTGGAAACATGACAAAAAAGGATCTAGATTAATGGTGGTTTATGTGTCCATGAAAAAATTCAACACTTTCGTAAGCCTCTTCTGCTCAGAAAGTAGGCGACAAAAAACCTAAAGGTTCTGTCATAATATTTGCTCTACTTTTGGCGATCCAAGCTAAAATATAGTAAGAGCAGTTCTCCCATATACTTCCCTAAATGTCATGACAGTCTGGAAGTTCGCAGCAGGTGATACAGAGGGAAGGAAACAGTGTCACTGAGCTAACTTCTGAGGATGGATCCATAGCTTTCTGAGAAGTAAAAATTTGTTTTTAAGTCACAAAACTCCTTAAGTAAATATATAAATTTGCACTGGATGAAGGAATTTTCCTTAAACCTGTCTTCATTAAAGCAAACAGTACAATTCCCATTGATGGAAACAAAGTCAGGCCATTATCAAGTACTTCTTAAATAATCTCACAAAGCAGCCTGATTTTTGTCACTTCCATGTTTAAAAGATAATAAATTATAAAGCTTGCTGGGTATGAATTTAATCCACTTGACTTCTGTCAAATGCCTGTTTGCAAATTTTAAGTAACCTCTTAAGAAGATAATTCTCTATCCCACCCAATGGAGTCAATGGTCTTAAAAGATCAGAAGGCAAAGAAGAAGAAGAGAAACCTCAACAGCTTTCACGAGCGAATCCACAGTAAGATAAACAGAAATAAATGTAACATTTGGATAGAAAATTTAACTTTCAAAGTTTCATGTATAGGTGAGCAACAAGGGCAAAAATACACATTTTCAAGTTACTGCAGTTCTTTTAACACAAATATATCATAAACTGAGCTGGCAGGATGAGTCCAACTGTTAGTGGGTAAGTATACAACACAGAACTTACTTAGCTGCCTTGCTTAGCAGTTTCCACAAGGATCAAAAGGGAATTAAACAGCACCTTCCATCTAAACATCATTAGAGATTCCTTCCACTCAGAGCTGAGAGACGTTTTCGCATTCTTGGGCAATGATGCCCTGATATATCAGGACTTCAGCTTATATGACTGTTAATTTAATCCCCAGGAACATTTTAATATTCATTCAAGTAATAAAGAACACATTGAGGGAAATCAAGGCTTAAATAGGTAATAATCAAACATTATGAATACTTTCTGAACCATTTCTGTCTGTCCACATACTAAGTTCTTCTACAGGGATCAAAATTACTATCAATAAACATTTTTTTAAAAATTAAAATGGCATTCAAATTTACACAGGACTGGAACAAGTATCATAAGTCACTGAGACAAACCCTTTGTTTATTGCAGGCAATAGTACCACACAAAGTATTTCATGTTTCAGCTGCAATGGAGAAGTGGACAGATTTTCTGTTACCAGTGCCCCTACTGAAAGTCCATTCCTGAATTTCTTTCTCGAAAAACCTTCTTCTAACTTTTCATTTACGTCTATTCATAGTCAGTTTATACCCATTTGTTCTTAACCCAACATTACCCTATGGATTACATAGCTCTAGTACCCTAACACTTACTCTCTGGGTATACATTTGAAGCAAGAAATTATGTACCCCCAGACTTAATTTTATTAGGCTAAGCACAAGCTCCTTCTGTTCTTCTTGTGAAAATGGTGCTCCACCTTCTTGATCAGCCCATCATTCTTTGCCCACCGTATGCTGGGCTTAACCATGGAACATAACACCGCAGGTGGACTTCTGCTGTCCCTCCTCCAGTGGCTTTAGGACCTTTCCATTTCTAACGGAAGTTCTTTGCCTTATCATGCAGGCTAGAAGGCACTCTGTAGTTTTGTGCAGGGGGGAATTATATTTGAAAAGGGCCTTCAGTTCTCTTTCTCCATATTTCATAAAAATACTCTGTGTATTTGTCACTACGTGGGATAAATTTGCAAACAATGCAAAATGTCTACCACACTGCAGATTAATTCTTAGAAACTCAAACCTATCGAGAAGAAATACATACGATCCAGTTTCAAATTAAGTCCTCGCTGTTGCATGTGTCTAATTCAGAGCAACAAAGATCAGACTATCTCCGTTTGCTGTTACTTGTGCCCTTTTGAGAGTGTACAAGATCTTATCAGTACCCAGAGATCAAATCAGAATAAAGGCTACTATCGTTTTCTACAAGGTAAAAAATATTTTTTGGGAGAACAGGCAGAAATAAAAAGGAAGAAAAAGGAAGAACAACTGAAGTGCAAAGGACAAAAAAGAAGAAAAAACCCCACGCATCTTAATGCACGGCTTTAAAATAAATTAGAAAAAACAGCCAACACTACCATCTACTGGGCAAGATAAGGACAAAGAGTTCATTGCAATAGACAATTGTTGCTGCATTCTGACAGTAACTTCAGAAATAAAACTCATCTTGAACCCACAACAGTGTGATTGTGGACTAGCTCAGAAGAAACCTGCAAAATTTATATTATCCAAAACAAAAGTAAATTGAGTAAATGCTCTTTATGCCTATGAAGTAACTAAACTTAAAGTAGCAGGGTTAGACAGCAGTCTGTCAAGAGGACCAACACCTGGGACTCCGGGGATAGAAGCCAAAGAACTACGCTCAGATCTCTGGTTAGTAAACAGTTTTCATCATTCTTGATTTTAATTACCATTTAATCACAGTGATTTCAGTGGGACTGCTCAGATAAATCAGAGCCCTTCTGGCATCTTACAGCTCCTCCTCTCTTTAAAGCCAAGGAATCGCCTATAGACACTGTATTGTCCAACCGCATCCTGCTACATGCCAAACTATTTTTTACATATTATTTAAGTTGAATAAGTTAGTAAATGCCAGAACTTGTCCATTCAACCATTCTCCTCTTCTGTGTGTGTGTGATACAGTCTTTACATGCACAATCACATACTATTTTTTTCCACAGAACCCCTGCCCCAGGCAGGGGCTGGATAGCATTCAGAAAATGAGGCAGCTGTTGGGTATTTTTATACTCTTTCTTCAAGCAGTAAAGCCAGTCTTATTTACTTTGCAAGGTTTGAAAGTAGAATGACTGTTTATTTTCTTTTAAAAAAACTCACTGAAATAACAAAAAGCATGTACCAAAAAAAAGCTTTAGGCACTCTAGCAATTACTGTTACAATGCAGCGCAAAGTAATTCCTGAAACAAAACCTCTGTTCTCAACCATTTACAAAAGAAAATATCCCTTCCTGGCTCTTCATCGTTCGAGTACTCTGCTCCCAGCTTATTTCAAAGCACTCAGTAAGCATGTGACCCCTGATGCTTGCCTGGTCACAAAATTTGGACTCTTTCAAGAATTCAGAAGGTTAGGGGAACGTGTCCCTGCACCTGGCTATTCCCCTTCTTTAATGATGAGAAGGGATCCTGGCCGCACGCTCCTGCTCTGGCAAGTACAGCAAAAGACAAACAACTTAAGTAGGATCCCAGGCTATTTAGGGCTCCCTAAATCATAATCAGCAGAGATTAAATTCCACACCACGACCACGGGGCAGGCCCAGACCCTCTCACTGGAATGATGCTGTCAGCAAGAAAGTCAAGCACTTCAAGCAATATTCAATTGATTTCAAGATGCTTTACTAATACTGCAATAGGCTAATCCCGAAATAACGAAGAAGAGAGAACAATTTGCGTCCAAAAGAAAAGGTTTTTTCCTATCTGGGCAGGCACAAGCAGGAAAGGATTACTACCAAATTACAACCTTCAAAAAAAAATTAGTAACGGGAACATTCTCTTGTCACTTCTGAACTGAAAGGTTAGGTACCACCGATACCTCAGTCTTGTCTGCAATGTTTATCTACTTTATTCTTAGACACTCCTCAGGCTCTTCCAATCCTGCCCCCCCTGCCCCGAGTGCTCAAGAATTATCTTAGTACCAGAGGGCTTCTCAATGATTTCTCTCCGCTGCAAACTCAGTCTGCCTTATTATCTCCGCTTGAGTAGGAAACCGCAGCTAAACAGACTTTCTTAAGGTGACACATAAATCAGCGACCGAGCCAGAAGTCAAGGCCCGCCAAGACGACGCTTATTGATCCAGAAGTTGACCTACAAAGCAATCCTGGCTTTGAATTATTTCGGCCAGAATATTTCTAAATACCAAGCACTAATATCTCATGGGGAACCCAAGCAAGTGACAAATAAAAAATGAATGGCTACCTGCCAAAGTTTTGGTTCCAGTGAGTTGTTCGGCACCGCACAGGAAGGCTGTGGTAGAAGCAAGTGCAGCGCTAAGCTTTCCTGTGTGGGATTTACCTGCATTAATCACAAACTATTCCTTTTCCTTCCTGAAATCCTCTGCCCAGTTATTTACAAGTCTAACAGCATCTACAGCAAACGACACCCTAGATTTTGTGGTAAAATAGCGTGTGATCACATAAGAGAAGACACTACCATGACTACACATGAGGAAGCCCAATTAAAGATCCAAAGGCAAACCTAATTCCAGCATTTCTTGGCTTTGGAGTTTTAGCAATTTTAATAGTGAAATTTCCTTTTTGGTCTTTCTTTTTTTAAATAAGGTAAAATCATTTTATGACAATACAAAGTTTTAACCAGAAATCTATGGCGATGAAGCACAGCATGAGCTAATTAATTACGTTAGATTGCAACAAAAGAAAGTTATCTCCATGTGGAAAAGACCAGGCCACTAGGTACATCTGCTGGGGCTCACACGTGGTCAAGGAAAAGTCTATTCTGCCTTGCTTTCTCCTCCCTGCACTACCCCTTACCAGCCTCCCCAAAGGGAACCCAGCTTCTCTCTAGAATAATACCTTCCCAGTGGAGGCAGTGATTTATCCGGTTCCCGGCAGTTGGTGTTTCCCATGGATGCTCTCGGGGACTCTCCCCCGAGAGAGAAATGGCTCCCCTGATTCAGTGCAGCACATGCCACTGCGTGAGGGCAGAACTAGCTTTGCACTAAAAAAGCACTGTATTTAGTCACTGCCTGAGACGCTACCAGTATTTCTGCTGTATAACGTATAATCAACTGAGAAAAAAAATAAGTTGTTTTCAAAATTTTAATTCTCTCAAGCAAACCTGAATGCAATTTCAGAATGGGCAGGTGAAAGGATGCACTTTACTGCCTTGAGTTGTTGCACCTATGCATCCAGAAACACAGCACTCTGAAATCACCGTTACCTTCTTCACAGCACAGCTGGAAATACGGAGTACCACTGACCATTATTCCACCATTCATGTTCCACTATTACATTTGGTTTCCTATGATATTAGCTGCCCAACTTTATTTACAGGTTAATTCCTTCATCATCAAATTTATTTGTTTGTTTGGTTTTTTTCCCATTCAAGCACAATTTGCAAGCTGGAAATAATGACCAAATTCTGTCCATGCAGTATATAACAGCTCACTTTCCGAACACAAGCACTAGAAAACTCATTACGAAGTACTTCATAAACTTCTGTTACCGCAGTAGGAAGTGACTGTAAATTATTACAGCTTTTCCAATTTAATGAGTACATTTAAATCTTGAAGTGATGGTGTTACTGCCTGCACTCGGCACAGAGATTTAAAAAAAAAAAAAGAGAGAAAAAAAGAAGAGTATTTCACATTTACATTCACACCATGCAGAGTAACTGGTAAGCACTGATGTTTTTCAGATAAGCATACATTACTTAGCCTGCCACATGAAGGCATTCTGTAATTTGTAAACTATTTTAAACTCTACTGGAATTCAACTTTTCTGTTTTATTTAAACTTCTTGAAAGAACTAATATACAATACTAAAATTTTTGTTCTCGGCCTTCGGTGCATCATACTGTACAATTTTTAATTCTCCCTATCCCCTGTATAATTTGAAATTCTAGCTGTTTCCACAAACCACTCACTATTTATCTGTCACACAGCATGCTCAAAGCAGCGTTCAAGAAGTATTAACTATTTTATGACTATTTTTGCTGAAGAGGTTTAACAAAATCTGTATGAGAATGTATTTCCACAGCCTTCTCCAACTATGAGTAACAAAACTCTAACAATTACCACTGCACAAAATCATAGGAAAAGAACATTTTCAGCATTTTACCAATGTGGAAACAGATGTAGACATAAGAGACCGTGGCACGGCTGAGAACAGAGGCTTGGTATCTGACTCGGCTCCCTTGTTTTGATTAGACTGGGAAGTGAGTGCCCTCTGGTGCAGCCTGTCTCAGTAACGTCTGGTAGGCATGACACTGCCCATAGGACTTCGCAACACAGAAGAAAAGAAATAATGCAATTTCCTATTTCTGATTTAGTTGTTCTTCTGTATCATAAGAAAAGTTAAAACTAAGGAATGATAAGAAAATATTGAGAAAAGTTATTTGTAAATGTTTCAAGCATTTTACACTACTTAGAATAGTTTTTTACCAGCTTTTATTCAGAAGAACTTATATTCACAAAAATGAAGTGGTTCTTACAAAGAATGGTTGTTCAGATATACTTGCCTGATAATCTGAGGATTAATATAGCACACAAGAAAAGAGATTTCTTTAAAAGTGCATATGTAAAAATAAGCATGAAACTTCATCATGCAAGCAGTAAAGACAAGCAAATACCATATGACTTACATGATTAAAAATAAGGACTTTAAGTAGGTAACTCCCCAAAACTTCTATATTAAAAAGCAGCATTTCAACATTTTGGTATACGTTTAACTTAAAACATGCTCGTATGTCCTGGTTTCGGCTGGGATAGAGTTAATTTTCTTCCTAGTAGCTGGTACAGTGCTGGGTTTTGGATTTAGGTTGAGAATAATGTTGACAACACACCGATGTTTTAGCTGTTGCTAAGCAGTGCTTATACTAAGTCAAGGGCTTTTCAGCTTCCCATGCTCTGCCAGGTGCACAAGAAGCTGGGAGTGGGCCCAGCCAGGACAGCTGACCCAAACTGGCCAAAGGGATATTCCATACCATGTGACGTCATGCTCAGTACATAAACTGGGCTGCTCGGGGACAGGCTGGGCATCTATCAGCGGGTGGTGAGCAATTGCATTGTGCATCACTTGTTTTGTATATTTTTTTTTCCTCTTCCTTTGCTGTCCTATTAAACTGTCTTTACCTCAACCCATAGGTTCTACCTTTACCAGGGCAGGGGGGAGGGTGAGCGAGCGGCTGTGTGGTACTTAATTGCCAGCTGGGGTTAAACCACGACGTCATACAATATAGTTTACCAAATCTGAGTGTTCAAAGACAATTTTCCCCAACATTTTATGAAGAGAAAAGACTAAATGTGAGAATGTAAGCAATGCATTGTCTGCAATGAATAGTTCAGTTATTGTTTATCATTTATTATAAAAAACCCAGGCACTCTAATCTATTACCAAGCTGTAAAAATAGAATCTTTGGATTTGTGCATCTTGCTACTACAGTGTTTTCACCAGATTTTTCAATTACATTTCATCATAAATACATGGCAACGGTTTGATATCTTTAGTGGAACAAGTCTATTATAATTTTTGAAAGACACATGCAAGCTTATAAGAAGTAACTGCTATATAAGGCCATTTTCTTCAGGTTCGGTTCACAGTATTAAAATACTCTGTTATCAGGACAGTTCAGGTAAACCATCCACATTAACCCTATTTGAGAATTCCACAAAGAGCATAACATATCTTCCATGATCACATTTACAGTTTCAAGGGATTAGTCACCCTTTTAACCATCAGTATTCAGAAGCAGCCCTGAAAAATGAGTTGTTACAATTATCTCGAAAGCTTAAAAATCCTTACTATTCTAACAGCTCAAATTGTTTTGGTATCTATATAAACGTCTAGTCTTTCACTGAGTCTTGACGTTCCCTGGTCCAGTGAGCTCCTCAGGCTAATTCTGCATTGTTAGAAAATATCCTTCCTTCAGTCAGTGTTAGAATGGCTCCATTTCAATTTCATCCAGCAACCCCTTGCTTTTGTATTTAAAAAAAAAAGACCAAAATGAGCTGCCTGGCCAATTCTCTCTGTGTCTTTCACCATTCTGGGTACATTACCATCGCACCTCTGACTGTGTCTTCCCTAATGCCTGGATCAAAGAAAGAATCTCTGTCCAAAAATCAAATACCTGTTTGTTTCCAAATAAAAATCAGAATAAACCCCAGAAGAGCAACCTTAAAATGAAGCTCATGCTTTCCTGAACAGGACATAGTTAAGAATCTTCTTACATAATTTCTTGAAGTTACCCTCAGCTACACCTCCCAGTCCTTTCCCTCGCTTTGTATGGAAAGCTTTCCTATTCCTCTACTAATTTATGACCCCACCTTTGCTTCGGTTTTGTTTCTCTTGACATAGGGTAACCTGAACTGAACAAAGCTCGTACCAGTGATTTATATGAGATTATTATATTTTCCTGCATTGTTCCCTTTTATATTTCTCAAACATTTCAATTTTATGTTTGCCTTTCATACAATGTTGCTTACTAAAATTGAAAGGAATTTTAAAAGCCTGGACTTTTTAAAAAAATACAGAACTGGTCAGGGATGTGGAGGCTGATGACAGCCTTGGCAGCAGCGACCATGAGATGGCGAAGTCTGAAATCCTGAAAGAAGTGAGCAAAACAAATACTGAAGTAGCAGCACTGGACTTCAGGAGAGGCAGATTTTGGCTTGTTCAGAGATCTGCTTGGCAGGATCATACAAGAGACTGCTTTAAAGGGTAAGTGGGCCCAGCAGATCTGGGTATCTCTCCAGGGACCTCACACCAGGAGAATGATGCACGCTAATATGCAAGAAGTTAAGCAAATGTGGATGAAGGCCAACATGAATGAACTAGGGGCTCCTGACTTAGTTCAAATAGAAAAGGAAGTAAGCAGGTGGTGAAACTGGGGAAACGTTATATGGAGAAGGTATATAGTGATATTGCTGTAGTGTACAATGATGGAATTAGGAAACCCAAAGCTCAGCTGGAGAAGAAACTAGCAAAGGCAACAAGAAAGGCTTCTATATGTGTACAAGCAGCAAAAGCAAATTACCGAATTGGAGTTGCTATTCAGAAAGACCTCGACGTGCTGAAGAAATGGGCTAACAAGATCTCATGAAGGTCTACAAAAGCACGTGCAAGGCCCTGCACCTGGGATAGAACAGCTGCGTGCACCAGGACAGCCCGGGGGCCGACTGTTTGAAAACAGCTTTGCAGAAGACGACCTGTGAGTTGAACATGAGTCAGCAATGTGCCCTGGCAGCGAAGGTGACCACAAGCATCCAGGGCTGCTTTAGCAAGAGGGTAGCCAGCAGGTCGAGGGAACTGATTATTCCCCTCCATTCAATAGTGATGAGACCATATGCGGACTACTGTGTCCAGTACAAGAAAGACAGTCATATACTGGAGCAAGTCCAGTGGATGTACACCAAAACAAGTAGGGGCTGTAGCAGATGACATGCAAGGAGAAGCTGAGTGAACTTGTTTGCTCAGTCTTAAGAACAGAAGGAGAAATTTTACTGCTGTCTTCCAGTACTCAATGGGAGGATACAGAGGGGACGGAGCCAGGTTCTTCTCTGATGTGCACAGTAAAAGGACAAGAAGCAACAGGTACAAGCTGCAAAAGGGGAAATTCCAACAAAGTATCCATAAAAGGAAAAAATCACTATGAGGGTGGTCAAATGCTGGAACAGGTTGCCCAAAGAGATTGTGCTATCTCCGACACTGGAGACAACCAAATCTGTACTGGACAAGGCCCTCGGCAACCGGATGTAAGTCGGCCTGAGGTCTGGAGTACTCAGAGGTGGTGTCCTGAGGTCCTTTCCAAAGAAAATTATTCTGTGAATCTATTCTATGGTTCTGTGATTTAAAAAACAAAAACCAAAAAACCCACAAAACCACACTCGCAACATGTATGTCCTGAATTTCAAACATTTTTTGACTCTTTACTTCAACAATAGAAACTGTATCAGGCACCAAGGGATATGAAGTTCTTCTCACATGTTCTTGTGAGATTCCTTTTAAAAAATAAACTATGAGAAAACCTCATCAATGTTAGTCTAAATGGAATGATATGAAAATACTGACTGCAATCAACAGGAAATAGGTGCAAGAAAGCCTCTAATATCGAAACTGTATGTTTAGCTAACGCAGCAGAGACATCTTCTGACAACATAGTAAAAAGTATCAGATTAAAAAAAATACATAAAACATTTTGAAAACAAAATAAAATTGTTATAATTTACTTCAGCAAATACAACCAGTGTGAAAAATGTGATTAAAAGTACTATTCCAATATCCTTCAAATTTCTAGACTATACCAAGCTCAGAAGCACTCACTTTATTCATTTTTCTAGGCACCCACATGACAAAAGCATAGCAAAAATAAACTATTTTTAGAAATAAAAAGAACTAAGAATATGATTCCGTGAGAGTCAATGACAGTATAAAGATTCCTAGTGATACGGTAATATAATGCTCTAAGCGGACTGAATTTTCACACTTAACTTTTGAGATTTCTTTTGGGTTTTGTGCACTTTGTTACTTCTGTCTATATAGTGAGGCAGTGTTAATTTATGCCTTCCTACGGGGATGACGGCTGTCTGTGCCAGCACCAGAAGCTGAATCAAGAAACTCCAGAGCTAAAAGCTAACAGGCTACAGTCTCTTAGCTCAGAGCTGCAGGTTCATGTTTTATTCATAAAAGCAGATACCTACACACCAGCTTGTGAAATGCATTCTTTTGGCATTTAACATTTTTATTTCGCTTATTAAAAAAATTACATATCTTACCTTTAGGTCACTTCCTGGCAAAGTACCTATGCCATCCTTCCAGTCCATAGCACTAAATACATCAAACTCTTGACCATTTCCACTAGAGGCTGATTCATTCATGATGCATGTACTAAAAAAAAAAATTAAAAAATAAAAAGATTTTATCTGAAAATGCTGTAAGTGGTTTAATGCTTATATCACTGGACATTTCTTCAAACGCACTTCACAGATTAGTATCAAATGCCTCCCTCAGCACACTGGCAATGTGGACAACTGATGACAATGCTGATAATATACACTAATGTAATAAAAACAAGGGGAAATCTTTTGAAAACCTTAAAAAATAATACCTGTTTTATGCACTAGGAGGCTATTAATGAGGCTGTATTGGAGAGAAATGAAAAATTTCAAACTGAAAATAAACTGACATGGGGAAAACATACCTCAAGTACACCTAAGAAAAACATTTGTTCTGGGGAAGGCAAGACATGAGCGCATGTCTATAATAAATAAGTTAAGCACTGATTAATAGAACTGCTTTTCCTTAATATCGGATAACATGCTGATATGAATGCTTCACCCAAGTTCAAATTAAAATTTCAAAATTAATTTCAAACTGTCTTTCATTTTCACCATCTGAATCAGGACACCCAAATATTCCTTGTCTGTTTCCATACAGTTTCACTAAATTTTGATTTGCATTTGTAAAATTTATTTACATGTAGAGAAGTACATATACACCAGAGAAAACTACTGCTTTGCAAGACTTTATTTTACTGGATCCCTCTGTTTCAGAACAGTGAAAGGAGAGAATATTTATCTTCAGAAATAGTGGATTTGGTCATCCTCTTCTGTGGTAAGAGTTTATCCCAAATAATTTGCACAAGCAACAGAAGTCTGTTAACACTTGCCACTGACCCCTGGCTTTGGCCCACCGCTTGTCACTGCCACAAAGACGGCATCAGTTGCACTGAACTGCAAATGTTTCCAGCAGCCAAGTTGTGACTACCACCAACTTCTTCCTTCCCCCTTCTTACAAACCCAGCAATCTTTAAATCTGTGGCCTGGCACCTAATATACTATTTGTTCAATGTGAAATCTGATTCATTCGTTTTCTTTCTGAAGAACTCCTGTGCTATGCCTAGCAGCTGAAACAATTTGCAGCAAAATTAGCTGTCTTCGGTTTGTGAACTATTAGCAAAAGCTCGCCCCTTTTCAAATTTACACTTTCTGAACTTTTTAACAAACACTTTCTAAGCCTCATACTCTGTCTGCAGACTGCAAACTTTTGCTGCAAGTATCAGTATTTGAAATTCAAATAGGTAGAGAGCTTCCTCAGTGCTTGACCTTGTTTTCTAAAATCTAATTTCTAACTTAGGTCCCACTCCCAAAATCTGCAAATATCTATTAATACTTTTTGGAAATCTGGAATTTCCACAAAAAAAGACTGAGTGATATTTGTTCACTCACAGATAACAGAAAAAGATGCAAACCAAGCAGAAGTAAACTCAGGTCGTCTAGAAGCTTTTTACTGAAAGTTTGAGGAGAAAAATGCTTAGTTAGTTAACTCTGTTGCACGAAAAATAATCAAATTTACATTTTTTTCATCAGAAAAATTGTACCAATCACTTTAACACCACCACTACAGGCAGATACTACTCTGGTTTTGGGTCCGCAATGTGGAGTCCCTTGTATTTCTCCTTGGTTTCCTACTCATTTCTGGCAGAATTCTTTAAAACCCTGAGCAACACCTTACTCCACGAGCACTTTCATTACACTACAGCTACTACACAATATCAACAGGATGACAGGAGCTGGACCTCAGTCAGTAACCACTGCTTAGGGTGAAAGCTTCTGCATTCCCCTTAATTTCATACGATGAGCAGGGTTCACAGGAGGCTCTCTGAGAAAACCTCACGTATTTCACATGGCAAGTTTAAAGTAAGAAGAACCACATGATTCAACGTGTCTTCTCCATCTCTAATTTCAGTAATCCTCTATGAGAAAGTATTGAAAACCATACCATCAATGCACAAAAATTCATTTTAAAATGTCAATAAATCTGAACAAATTCAGTGCAAACTGAGAAATTCCCCAAAGCCACAGACCTTATCTTTTGAAATCACTCCCAGGCAAAATCCACCACCCTACCTTAGGGCAGCTCCTGCGATAGAACTTGGACGATCTCCGTTTGACCCGAGAGCACGGTACATCGTAGAGCTCAAGCCCACCAAGCATCCAGCCTTCTACACCACAGCAGACCAACTCAAGCAGGCTTCCACCAAACTGAACTGCAGCAGGATGGCAGAGGCGCAGGCCTTCTCTCAAGAACACAAGACCCAAGCTGCTAAGGAGTAGCTGAAAAATTGGATCTATCCAGAAACCCATGAAATTTTAAGGACACAAAACATGCTGGTTCAAGCACATTGGTGTAACGAGCTCCCCGCGATTAGCCTGACTAAGCAACACAAAGCTGTGTTCTGTATTAACTGAAGTTTGTAAGTAATCTTAAATTACCACCCTGTTTAGAGGACACTTCACCCAATGCTCCTGTGGTCTATTTATTATAGAAAACATGTTCCAATGGTTTCTGCAGAAGGCATGACAGAAGACAGGAAGAGACTTGGGAGGCTGTGGGGAAACACTTCCTCGAAGAGGCCGCTGTCCCACGGAGCAAGGAGCAGTGGACAGCCGCTCCATCAGACGCTGGCGTCTCCAGTAGCGCCACTCTCGTTATAGACACGCTTTGCAACAGAAACAGTTGGAAAAAAATGACATGGGGGGGGAAAAAAAATCTTAGAGACCAGCCTACTTAGGCAGGATATAAACTGTGAAAGTAAAAAAAAAAAAAAAAAGGGTAACAGAAATGTTCAGGGCATATTTCTCTCAAGAAAACATACAAATTTTAACTTAATTACACCTAACAAAGTCTCCTCAGGTAACAATTGGCAATGATGATATATTCTATTGTTTGATAAGGTATTCATTATTGTTTTCCTTTTAAAATTAACTCAACGTCAAAGGCACAATCTGTACTTTCACATTCTGCAGCCTTCAGAAGTGTTCTTGGTGGGAATGGAAAGGTCACAGGGCAATGCAGATAGAAATGAATTTACCAAAAGGAATTACATTTAACAAATATGTTTCCAGCTTTGCTGAGTTTGAACAGATGAAAGATAGGGCTATATCCTTCTACTAATGATAATACGGAGGGAGATAGAGACCAATTAAATTGTTACAGCAATGAGGTACTAAAAAAAGATGAAATCACCGCAATATATACATCTAAATCACAGAACAAAGAAAACTACAGAACGACTTATCTACTCATTTTCATTTTCGTTTTTAAAGCTCTGGTGTAGTTCTTTGAACTAGTATAACTCCTTCCATAACGATTTCATTTGCTATCATTTCTGTCGCTACAGTACCAGAAAAGTAGTAAAAATACTAGATTTGCCCCCTAAAATGAGGGGCAAAGTAACTACAGTACTGTCTCTATGCCTGTCACTGAATGCCATCTGATGTGAAGGAAAGGACATAATACTAAGAACTTGGAACATTCATCTTCCAAAAGCATCTCCAAAATCCACTATTAGGGGTGTAACTGTATCTCAGTCTTCACGGCCATAAGCTATAACATTTATAGAGGAGTGTACCGCACGTTAATATTTCAACATTAACTTTGTTTTAGACATATGTAATAAATTCATTAAAATAAGCAAGCATGTAAAATAACATTAGACACATCCTTTAGAAAAACCTTCATTTTTACCAACTGGTTCAACAATAAATGAGTACCTCACAGAGGATATACTTAATGAGAATAACAGCACTAAAAATGAGATAGTTTCATCTGGTGAAAGACTCTCTGAAGACAGGAGAGAATATGCCAATTAAACTTACAAGTAGTTTTTGAAATAATTATAGGGTTATGTACTGAATGCGTCAAAAAGTAATAACAGGATTCTTTCTTTCAGTCAGTGCTTTAAAAAACTACCTGACACCTACCCAAATTTTGAAAATCTAAGATGCCACCTGTGAAACGTCTGTATGATTTCTAACCAGCGGGACAACTCAATACCGGGTCACTGGGCAGCAGAGAGAGGAGATTTCAGCACTAAAGCCACCAGTCAGCACTGCCAGATTGGCATAACCGGTCTGTGATAGTGTGTCTTTTCTTTTTACGCATCTCTGTGTATTTTTATTTTTACTTTTGAGGATTTCTGTAGCCACCGTGACAGGATAGCCTAGCAGATTTGCCCCATGGTGGTCCTCTCCCCAGCCGACAGCTCCTGCGAGGAGAGGCAAAACTGGGCATGGGGAGCCGAAGGAGGTCTCAGCAAGTGTCACCAAGGGTGAGGTCCAAGGGACAGAGGTCCCAAGGGAGGGAACGTCCTTATGGAGCCGAGCCATGGTCCCTCTTCCCCACAGGGCTGGGTGACACCAGCACTGACGGATGTTCAGAAACAAAGGCAACAGGTGAGTTTGTCCTAATATTGTAGATGGTTATTTTGGGCATCTCCAAGGAGGAGGCTGCTTGACGTAGCACCCATGGGCTAAAGGGACACATTTTCCCTACACAATAAATCACGAAAACGAAGTGGATCAGAAGGGGACAACTCAGTGTACCAGAGCTGCAAATACACTAACTTTTAGACACCAGGGGACAATGGATACTCAGCTTCAGCTTTATTTAACATGTAAGAATGTGACTACTACCAGGGCTGACTTGTAACACCGCTGAAGCCACACGAAGCAGAATTACCCCTCACGCAACGTAAGATCCCTCTATTTCAGACAGACTTTGTATTAAGCTAGCTTCATAACGACAGCGAAAGCAAAGCCAACTGACTGTAAACCCACTGGGGTAAGCCCTGCTTTTCTCCTCGCAATCCTCTCTTTGAGCTGGGTGCACCCCATGCTTGTCTCTTTCTCATCCTTCATCTTTTTGCACCCGATTCTTCACTTAAAGAAAAACAACCACAACAGGAACAGTGCAGGAAATGGTAAAATGCTTTGAGGGTATCCACCACATTTTAATATGTGCTTTGTTTTGTACCTGTTTAATGGTTCAATTATTTTAATGTTTCATTAAAAGAAGTATCTGCAGATTACACATTTCCTTCAAAATCTGATTTTTTGTTGTTTAGGAACTACTTTACTAGTTCTGCCGTGTTTCTATTCTGTGTGTTGAAGAGCTGTTTGAGTAAATTTCACTATTTTGCCTGTTGCTTATGAAGTTTATTACAAGTAAGTTTTTTTAAAGATGAGATACATAGCTTATATATGTACTCACAAAGGGACCACAGCTTAAAATTCTTTGCCATTCTTAACACTTATAACAGAAAATGGACCAGATTTCCTACTGATGATGTCCCTTTAGCATTATTTCCTCTTATTTTATCTGTTGCTACTCTTCTGCCTGCTAGATTCTCCAGGGGTACTGTGTATGTTTGTTCCTGCTTCCCAATACTTCAGCTTAAAACCTTTTTCCTCACAGAAAGAATCTGGCCACAGGTGCATTACAAAACGCTGCGAAGCCTGAGTCTGCACCAGTGCTGAAGGAGGTTCATGCTGTCCTCACCCGAGTCTCATCTCTGTCAGCGAGCTAACACGGGTATTGCCGTACCATTGCTAGAAACTGGGTAACACAGTTACACGCAGCCTTCGTCTATTACTTCGTGTTCAAATATCCACAGAACACTATAACAATAATAGTTACCCAATACCAAAGCTATCCCATCATCTAATGAAACTTACCACTGACAACTTTTATCTTGTTTATAAAGAACCTGTACCTCACACCGAAAAAGTATTTCCTCTGCAATGCTTTCATGACTCCTTTATTTCTGTTCTTGTCTGTGCGGTCCTGAGCGGGGGTTTAACCTACTCAGATAGTAAGACTGCAGTACAACAACTCTGAAATCCTGTCTTAATTTCTCTTAATTCCTTGAACCAAGCACAGAAAGTTACAGAAAACTTCTGCCTCTGTTTATTTGTGACTCCTTCCCTCCCCTGTGCAGACACCTCGAGAAGAACTGTGACGCACCAAATTTCACGCTGAATATCACCTGACCTATTTCAAATTGTTATTTCCTACCCCAAGTTAATTCAATATACATCTGAACACTCCTTTTGTCTGACTCGCGCCCTCCTCTTCTGACGGTTCTTAGCAGCTTCCACCGGCCCTGCTGTCCTTAAACAATTCACCTTTTTCTAGCTCCTAAATACGCTCAGCAGGTTATTGCATTTATAGACTTTCCCTTCTCTCCAATTCATAAAGAGCTCGTATCTCCCATTGTGATGAGCGGTCCTACTACTGAAGCACTAATAAGCTACGACTACACACACGCTATCACTTTCTTCAGTAAGCCCCATGCCAGGTATTCACTGTTTCCTCACACCCGTCACTCACAATCCATCATCCTACTTACCAGCAGTATTAAAACCGCCAAAGAGTAAACAGAATAGCCCACAAAAAGTCAACCATCTCTCTTCACAGAATAGGTGATGCCCAATAAAACTGAACAAGTCAGAGGAAAGGGACTCATCACATAATCATTTTCTCAAGTTGTTAGAACTTTTAAGAGCAACACTCTAGAAAAACTCATTAAACTGAAGGTGAAACGTGCACCGCGACAACAAACAAAACCAGAGTTCACTGCAATTGCCCAGCCGACAACAAAAAACATCCAAGACGACGATCGCTTCAGCCACCTTCACCAGAGCACCGGTTCATCAGAAGACCAACTGGACCACAGCCAAAGCCGCTGAAGTCACACCAGGAAAACACGAGTACCCGGCCCCACCCGGATTTAAGTGGAGTGCTTTACTGCCTTCAGCCGCTAGTTTCAGGGAGTTTCTCTCTTACAGATGTTCATCATATAAACTTCGGGCAACGTGGTAACTTCCTTGGTAAAAGGCACCGGTTTCCTAAACAGCTTTTAAATTTGCATTAAGAAAACTGTGTTACGATCCTGAACATAGACTGTTTCCTAAAAAGACACACACTTAAGATTTGTATCTCGAGTTTTATTTACACTCGCCACCCGATTTTTAGCACCCACGACTCAGCATCCGTTCGTGAGTAGAAACAAACAGCAAAAACGGTCCGTCCAACGCCACTCAACTATACAAGGGAAATTAAAAAGAAAAATAAAATAGAACAAAACTGAAAACACAACTCACGCTGCCTTTCACTCTAAAGCTTACACACACCATGCTATTACGCACAGGTAGAAGAAAATGGAAGAGGTAGAAAGAAATGGAAGAGGCGGTGACCCTCACCACCCGGGGAGGCTGCTGCATCTCCAGGGGCCTCCCGTCCAAGAAGCGTTACTCATTGGGGCTCAAACCGCGCTCTCGAGCGGGACAAGTGACACG